>NC_132791.1:41916136-42233409 GCF_048418805.1 Vulpes vulpes
TTTAAGTGTTATTAACAATAATAATAACCTATCTAGGAGCGCCTGGATGGCTTGGTGGTTGAGCATCTGCCTTTGGCTCAGATGGTGATCGTGGGGTCCTGGGATCGAGTCTCACATCAGTCTCACTCTGGGGAGCCTGCCTCTCCCTCTGCCTATTTCTCCACCTCTCTCTGTTTCTCTCATGAATAAATAAATAAAAAATTTAAAAATAATAATAATAACCTATCCAGGCATTTCTACACACTGCCCAGTTGATAAGTATTTTATTTAATCATCATAATGACTGTAACAGTATGAAGCAAGTATTATGATATCATATTTATTAAAGTTATTCTTCAGATCTGGCTTGGCTGGCAATAAAGTTTATACTTCTAAACACTCCACTATGCAACATGTATTTCTATACAAGAAATGCTTGTTTACTGTAGGCCAGGGTCTATTATAAGTACCTTTTGAATATTAGCTCAATTTTAAATGTGTTGTTTTATATACACATCAGATAATAATGATGAAGTACTAATAAAAGTGTGTGTGTTGAACGTATAAATTTTATACGCATCAGCCTATAGTTACACAAATATTTCAAAGACGGTAAGGAAATGTGGAGCAGAGATTATTTGCAGCTTTTCTGGAGAAACTGGTTAGAGAATACGAGCTCTGAAAGAAGACAAAGAGAGACAGAAATGTAATTTCTTGGAAGTCATATAAGGAAAAAAAGTAATAAATGAGATACAAATTATAATATTCTCACCTCTGGCTAATTTTAGGTGATATATGGACCATATTTTCCACTGGTCTTAGTAATATAATCATCTATATCATTCGTAGGGTGATGGGAGCAGAAGACCACTTGCAGAGATTTGAGGCAGTAAGGAGATTATAGCAGTTTCACTTGAGCTGGGTCTGCCAAGACTGACATGACATGAATTAAAAAAGAGATGGTTTGTTAAGTAAAAGTGGTCGGAAGAGTGTCAAGAATGGGGTAATAGGCATAGTTACAATTACAATCCAAGGAGTCCCTGGGTGGCTCAGTGGTTGAGCATCTACCTTTCGCTCAGGAGGTGATCTCGGGGTCCCAGTATCGAGTTCTGCATTGGGCTCCCCACAGAGAGCCTGCTTCTTCCTCTGCCTATGTCTCTGCCTCTCTCTGTGTGTCTCTCATGAATAAATAAATAAACTCTTTAAAAAATAATTACAAGCCAAGATTCAGAGAGAAAGTATTTCAAATATGTTCAAAGTATAGGATTTAGCTTTCCAAAATGAAGATACAATTAAGCACACTTTCCCCAATGGAATATTAAAAATAATTGGTTACTTAGGGAGACACAAGTGATGAATTGCTGCAGACGTCCTTGAAATGGGTCAAATGAATCTCATGAATCAGGCATGGTGGGATTTGCTTGTGTCTGGAAACAGGTCACTTTCACTTTCCTAGAATTTTATTACTTGGAAAATTTAAGGATTTTTAAGGGGAGGAATACTAATACTTCTGTGTTCAATTGTCTATGGGTGTTTAGTGAGAAAGAGTTATGTTCAGTATTTAAAATGTTAGAAATTATTATCTGAAGTAAAATTTAGGTAAAATATCTATAGCACTAGAAAAATACCAAAACTTTCTTTCATTAATCATAGTTCCTCTGTGTTTAAACGTAATTAAAAATGTGTTTCATGTACTTGGATACAGCTAACTCCATTTCATAATTACACTCAAGTCTCCAGTGTAGGTCTTTGCTAAGCAAAAAGGAAAAGCTATAGGTTTTCTTTTCCACTTTTAAAAAAATGTATATAACAGACATTAGGGAAAGAAAGACTAATAAATCACTGGAACCTGCATACTATATATATAATATTATATATATATATATATATATATATATATATATATATATATATATTCAGCCAGCTGTCAGAGCCTATGCAGCCAAGAACCTCAAATGAGCTGACCTACTTATAGTTTGGTGCAGTGTTCTCTTTTCCATCTCAGTTAATTATACCTTTAGAGATGATTCAGATTTGTTTATAAAAAAAAAAAGAAAAAAGAAAATCCTCTTTTTTCTGAGTAATTTTGATGACCTTATATTTCTTCTGATGCTTCTTATTTTTTACTCTTATTTTTTACTCTAAACTAGTTCTTTGAAGAAATTTTCTTTTTAAGTTTTTTCTTTTTCATTTATAACTACTGAATTTTCTGTGTCAAAAAGGAAAAGTCCTTTAAGTTGGAGAAGTGGTGGCAGTTGAGTCTCTGCAAAGTTTATCAGTGTCATTTTGCTCCCCAGAGAGATAATTTTCTCTCATTTCCCAATTGCCAAATGTATAGCAGAGAATGAGCTTATATAAGTTGAAATATAGAAAACATGTGAGGGCTAGAAAAAGGGACTTAAATTCTCTCCTATCATCACTGTCTTTTAGTCTTTAAGTGTTTCTGTATAACTGTCTATAAAGTGAGTGATAAGATTTTGCCACTCTTACTTTCATACCAAAGGAATTAATAAACTATGTCTTCTGAAATTATTTGGGGTTTCAACAATGAAAATCTTAGCTAATATATATGAAATATACATGAATAATATATTAATATGAAATAACATATATATTTATATATGTCATGTCACAGTGTCACAGTAAAATTTTTAGGTACTTACATGTAATTCTACAGAGAGATCAGTTTGCAATATGGCATATCTATGCTTAACACAGTGTCATGCACATATAGAAAATGAGAAAAGTAGGAAGTGTATGAAATGACAAATGTTAGATACATTTACTTTTATGTATCAACATGTTCCTATACTCATTAATATTTTTAAAAATCAGAGAATATTTCTATAGTAGTCAGGACATGGTAAGCTACATTATGATATCAAGTAAAGTCCAAAAACCTTAATGGATTAACAATATTACCTCTTATTCTTCCTTTATTTTAAGTCACATATAGGCTTGTATATGGTGACAGATGGTAGCTACACTTGTCCTGAGCATAGCATAACATACAGTGAAGTTGAATCATTATGTTTTACACATGAAGCTAATGTAACACTGTATCAACTCTACTCAAATATTAAAGTTTAAAACAATGAAAATAAGTAAATAAAAGTCACACGCATGCCCTTTTGAAACTATTTTGTTTCGTTTGCTTTTGTTTTTGTTTTAAAGATTTTATTTATTTTAGAAAGAGCACAGCAGGGGGTAGGGAGAGGAACAAACTCCACACTGAGAACAGAACCTGATGAAGGGCTCAGTTCCACAACCCCCAAGATCATGACGTGAGCCAAATCCAAGAGCTGGATGCTCAAACAACTGAGAAATGGGGCACCCGGAAACTGTTTTGGACACATGGATTTGTAACTCTTCACAATAGGTAAAAAAAATATGTATATATAAACTCACTTTCATTTACTAGATGTAATTGAGACAAGAGATACTAGACCTTGTCTATCTTTAAATTTTGGGAATTAGGAGCCCACTGAGATGCACTGTAGCCTAAAGCCACTCAAAGCTTTTGCTCTATCACAAGGAAAATGAACTCATTTGATAAACTCATAGCATTGTTTATAAATCCTCTTAGAAGTACAGTTCTCAAAAATAAAGGTTTAAAAAAAAAAGTTGATCGAACTTTCCAGAACGCTCTGTGAGACGTGGAGGAGCCCCGGCTGCCCAAGCTGTGCCCAGCAAAGCTCTCCTTCCCACTCCCCCACACCCTCCTCGGTGCTCTCACTGGCTGTAGAAAACGGTGAAAGAAACCACTTACTTACTATGATGTTTTGGCGGTCAAAGCAGATGCCACCCAGAAGGAATTGAAAAAGGCTTACAGGAAGGAGAGAAGTTTAAACAGATTTCTCAAGCTTACGAAGTGCTCTTTGATGCAAGGAAAAGGGAATTATATGACAAAGGAAGAGAACAGGCAATTAAAGAAGGTGGAGCTGGTGGTGGTTTTGGTTCCCCCGTGGACATCTTTGATATGTTTTTTGGAGGAAGAGGAAGGATGCAGAGAGAAAGGACAGGTAAAAATATTGTACATCAACTCTCAGTAACCTTAGAAGATTTATATAATGGTGCAACAAGAAAACTAGCTCTGTAAAAGAACGTCATTTGCAATAAATGTGAAGGCCAAGGTGGTAAGAAAGGAGTAGTTGAATGTTGTCCCAATTGTCGATGTACTGGAATGCAAATAAGAATTCATCAGATAGGACCTAGAATGGTTCAGCAAATTCAGTCTGTGTGCATACAGTGCCAGGGCCATGGGGAACGGATCAGTCCTAAAGATAGATGTAAAAGCTGCAACGGAAGGAAGATAGTTCAAGAGAAGAAGATTCTAGAAGTGCATACTGACAAAGGCATGAAAGATGGCCAGAAGGTAACATTCCGTGGTGAGGGAGACCAAGAACCAGGACTAGAACCAGGAAATATTATCATTGTTTTAGATCAGAAGGACCATGCTGTTTTTACTCAGCGAGGAGATCTTTTCATGTATATGGATATACAGCTGGTTGAAGCCCTGCGCGGCTTTCGAAAGCCAGTATCTACTCTTGACAACCAAACCATCGTTATCACCTCTCATCCAGGTCAGACTGTCAAGCATGGGGATATCAAGTGTGTGGTAAACGAAGGCATGCCAATTTATCGTAGACCATATGAGAAGGGTTGCCTAATCATCGAATTTAAGGTAAACTTCCCCAAGAACGGCTTTCTCTCTCCTGATAAAATTTCTTTGGCTGGAAAAACTCCTACCTGAGAGCAAGGAAGTGGAAGAGACTGATGAAATGGACCAGGTAGAACTGATGGACTTTGATCCCAATCAGGAAAGACTGCGCCGTTACAATGGGGAAGCATATGAGGATGGTGAACATCATCCTAGAGGTGATGTTCAGTGTCAGACATCTTAATGGGATCAGTGAAGAACGCTGCTGGTATTTTATATGCAGTAGTGAATGAGTGAAGGATTATAATCATAGCTCATTATTTGCTATTGTTTTTGTTTTAATATTCTACTACAATACAGTTTTAAAAGTTAAAAAAAGAATAAACTCAAATATAAAAGCTCTGACTTTGCCCTGTATATGATGGCTTCAGTGTGCAAGATACGTTTAATACTTGTAAAAACTACTTAAAAAAAAATCTCCCCTAGCATTTGTTAGGCCATACCTTATAATTGATTGCAGCTCTATGTATATGAAACATTTCAGACTCAAATGCTAGGTGTATTGACTAGCAGTATTTGATCCTTAATTGTTAAACTATGAAGTTAAAACTTGTATTTAATTGGCAGACAAAGACTTTATTAATTTGCAGAGAAGTGTTGGTCTGTAGTTATGTTAAATGGGATTCATTGTGATGCCTCTGCATTCCATTGCCTCAAGTGTTACTTGAAGATGACATGCTATGTAATTTGGCCTGTGGTATCAGTGATAGAAAGGATACCTCTCTGGGTAGGTATAAAAAGAAGGGGTTTATCATATGCTGCTGCTTGAGGGCTTGCACTTGTTAGAATTGCATTCCCCTCTGCTATGCCATCTTAAAAAAAATATATATATATATATATATACACACATATGTGTGTGTGTGTATGTGTGTGTGTGTGTGTGACAGTCCTGGTTACATTTTTTCCCTTTTCTTTGGACTATGATAAGCTTCGGAGTAGTGACTTCGGGAGCAGGGTAACTTAGAGTGAAGAGACATTTACGTGGAGAAGTTAATTTACAAGTATGAGACAGGAAGATGTCTTCTAGGTATGTGACAGGCTTACTTTAAGTCATTTAACTTATGCTCCAAAGTAACTGTAATTTAATGTTGGTAGTATAGCAAATTATGATGAATAGCTTTAATTGTATGTTTAAAAGTCATGTTCACAAGTTTGAAATTTATAAATGTCTCCTTAAAATACTGATTACAAAGCAAAAAAAAAAAAAGGTTACTTAAAACAAATTAGCAAACACAAATACAAACATAAATTAGTATTTTAATTATTTGAGACATATTAACTACTTAACACTGGAAGCATATTTTAGGACAAACATAACTGAACAAAATTCTTCTGCAAAACTTTTAGTATTCCAAGTTGTGACATGCCATGTTAATGGTTTAAATTTAATCCAACTGTCAAAGGTTATGTTTTCTTTTAGTCCCAGTATTTATTTTCTGTTTCCTTCCTCCCTCTCTCACATTCATCCAGAGGAGTATGTTTTCTGTCCTTGAAAAGCATTAGCATGAGATTTGGAAGAGAATCAACACCATTTTATCTTTCCCAACAGCAGAGATGGCAGTTATGTGGATTTCTCAGAGTCAGTCTTTTTTCAGTGTCTTTTGTTGCTTTATCATCCACTTTATAGTGAGAGAAAGTTTAGACATGCAGAAGTTTCCTGGAATTTCTTGATTTCTGAGTTGCAAATACTGTCTTGAAGGTATTTAATTGTGATAGACAGAATACTGACTACCAATCCATCACTAACAACAAAAAGAGGTCCATGCCCTAATTCCTGGAGCCTGTGACAAAGCAGGCACTGCAGTTGTGCTTGAGACTAAGGAAATTAAGATGGGAGAAATTCCTGGATTGCCTAGGAGGGCTAAATCTAATATATTAGTCCTTAAAAGCTGAGAAACATTCCTGTCTGGGGTTAGAAGGAGATATGAATATGGAAAAAAAGTCAGAGATACAACATTGATGTATTTGAAGACATAGCATGGAGGTCAAGAGCCTCAGGCAGCCTCAGCAAAGAAAGAGATCCTCCTTTAGAGTGTCCAGAAAGGAATACAGCCCTGCTTACATTTTAGCTTGAAGAAAACGGTTTTGGACTTTTGACTTTCAGAACTGTGAAACTATAAATTTGCATTTTTAAGCCATCAATTTGTGGTAATTTGTTATAGCAGAAATAGTACACATAGAGATTCCACATTCTAGAAAGAAATAGATATTATCAATTTTTAAGGAATGACAATATTAAATATTGTTTAAATATTCACTTTTATTGTACATAAATTGGATTCTGCATTCATATTTTAGTGGATATTCTAACATTTGGAAACATAATATCTTCTAATCTCCCCCACATCTTGTCAGTGTGCCCAAATATGTGTATGGGTGATTGGAGCTTAGTGTCAGAGATCTTAAAAAGGAAGAATAAAGGATAAATGAAAAATCTTGGAGAAAACACATAATTTCTTTTGGCCTGTTCAACTTGCTTCAGGAGGGTTCCTTCAGGGGAAGGGAGGGGAAACTAAAACAAGATGAATCAGAGAGGGAAACAAACCATAAGAGATTCTTTTTTTTCTTTTAATTTAATTTTATTTATTTATGATAGGCACACAGTGAGAGAGAGAGAGAGGCAGAGACACAGGCAGAGGGAGAAGCAGGCTCCATGCACCGGAAGCCTGATGTGGGATTTGATCCCGAGTCTCCAGGATCGCGCCCTGGGCCAAAGGCAGGCACCAAACCGCTGCGCCACCCAGGGATCCCAAGAGATTCTTAATCATAAGAAACAAACTGCAGGTTGTTGGAGGGGAGTGGGTAGTTCGGGTTGGTGACAGTCAATATGGAGGGCAGGTGATATAACAAGCACTGGGTGCTATATGTAACTGATGAATCACTGAACTAGACCTCTGAAACTAATAATACACTATATGTTAATTAATTTAATTTAAATGAATAAATAAATAAGAGGGTTCCTTCACCTGTGGTGAACACCCTATTTTCTTTCTTTAGGAAATATGAGGATCCTCGTTTCTCCAAATATTCAGAGCTAGATCCTCCACTCACTAGTTACACTAGGAGAATATAAGGAAGCCTCTGCCAATTTAGCAACAGAATACTAAATTGTATCATTGAAATAAATCACCTTTTCCATGCAACAACTACATAAATTGCCAGCAGGCCAATTAGCATTAACTCATAGCTAACTTGTTCTGGAGCATCCTTTTATGCTTGAAAAGACAAGATGTTTTTGTTAGTTAATGCCCAGTGTAATTAGCCTCCATTGAAATATTGATTTTACATTAAGGAAGATTAATGCTAAAGTATTGGCAGCAAAATGTTGTCTTTATGAAGACTGACATTTTATAGGTAAAAAGACATTGTTGTGTCATCTCACTGTCACGTTTGTGCAATTATATGGAGACAATACTTTCTATATACAGCATATCTAGTGTAGTGCACCTGAACTTTTAATTTCTTGGTTGAAAAGGCCAGGTCAAATCTTTACATCTTGATTAAATAAACATGTGACTCATATCAGGGAATATCACATACTTTTTTTTCTCTAAGGAAATCTACTCTGAGAAACTTATAAGACTTTTTAATGTCATGGCACCAACTTTTCTCAATTTTTTTTAACTCTGTCTAGTAACTACAAGTATATTTTTATCTTGGCTTGATTAACATCTAAGATGATATTTTTAAAAGCAAGAGCTTCTTGAGTCAATGACTGATAACTTTCATTCTGTTCTTTCTCTAATATGTGTGTGCATGTGCACATGAGTGAAAATAGTGCATGTTTTTTCCTCTGTGGGGAATGGTTATGAATAAAGATTTTGAGTTGTTTCATTGAAATTACATTATTACTTTGTGGGGAATACTAAGTGAATAACCTAAAAATTAAGTTATTTTAAAAAGCCTACTAATAATATAAATATTGAATTTTTTGATTAATATGTCTTAGAAAATGTGATGTGAAGAATAGAAATTTGCATGGTCAGAACCCTACAATAAGACATTTTATTTTATTTTTAAAAGATTTTATTTATTTATTCATGAGAGACACACACAGAGAGAAAGGCAGAGACACAGGCAGAGGGAGAAGCAGGCTCCATGCAGGGAGCCTGTCGTGGGTCTCCTGGTCTCCAGGACCAGGCCCTGGGCTGAAGGCTGCGCTAAACCGCTGAGCCATGGAGCTGCCCCAATTGGACATTTTAAATTAACAGTTTATAATATAGTTGTAATAATTTTTCTGGATCAAATTTGCCCAGGTATTTGGACATGTTACAAAATGGTTCCCCAGCCTTGGAGAGGGGGCAAGATGGCAGAAGAGTAGGGTCCCCAAGTCACCTGTCCCCACAAATTACCTAGATAACCTTCAAATCATTCTGAAAACCTATGAATTCAGCATGAGATTTAAAGAGAGAACAGCTGGAATGCTACAGTGAGAAGAATTCATGCTGCTATCAAGGTAGGAAGACGGAAAAAAAGAGAAAGAAATAAAAAAGCATCCAAGGGGGAGGGCCCCGCGAAGAGCCCGGCTAAGGCCGGGGCGAGTGCCCCCAGGAAAGGAGAGCCCCTTCCGGGAGAAGCAGGAGCTTCACTAACCTTCCCGGACAGAAGGCACTGGCAGGGAGCTGGAGCAGGATCTCAGGAGGGCGGGGATGCCCTCAGGCTCCCTGGGACACTAACAGACACCTGCGCCTGGGAGATCCCCACACCGCGCACCCCGCGGCAGAGCTCCCTTCAGGGCTGCAGCGCGGGCCCCACTGCTGGAGCAGCTCGGGGCGGCTCTGGCAGAGGCTCGGCGGAGAGGGGGCTGTGCAGCCTGGGAGCGTGAATCCAACAGCGCAGGCCCCGGAGCCCAGGGCACTGGGCCCCCCGGGACAGGCAGAGGCCGGGAGGGCCCAGGACAGCAAGGGCACTCCTGCCGCTGGGGGGCCCCGAGCTGAGCAGATCAGCCACTCCGCCCGGGAGCATCCAGGCCAGTGCGGACTGGGAGCTGCAGTAGTTCTGCAGGAGCTGACTCTAGGGCTGGGGAGCTGGCCGCGGCCAGTGTTGTTGCTCCTCCAGGGGCCTCACAGGATAACTCCCACTGAGCCTCACAGGATAAACAGCTCCCACTGAGCGGGGCAACAGGCAGGGGCCTGGGCAGCTCCCCCAGATGCTCACACCTGAGAATCAGCACAGCAGGCCCCTCCCCCAGAAGCCCAGCTAGAAGGACAGGGGAAAAGCAAGTGATTGACCAAGCAGCACTGTAAAATTCCAGGGGAAGTCCAGGGATTTACAGTATATAGAATCAGAGGATACTCCCCCTTGTTTTTTGTTTTCTCTTGGCTTCCCTACCTTTTTTACTTTTTTTCTTCTTCTTCTTTCTTCCTTTTTTTTTTTTCTTTTTTCTCTTCTCTTTTTTTTCTCCTTTTCCCAATACAACTTGTTTTTGGCCACTCTGCACTGAGCAAAATGACTAGAAAGAATAACTCACCTCAAAAGAAAAAATCAGAAACAGTCCTCTCTCCCACAGAGTTACAAAATTTGGATTACAATTCAATGTCAGAAAGCCAATTCAGAAGCACTATTATACAGCTACTGGTGGCTCTAGAAAAAAGCATAAATGATTCAACAGACTTTATGACTGCAGAATTTAGACCTAATCAGGCAGAAATTAAAAATCAATTAAACGAGATGCAATCCAAACTAGAAGTCCTAAGGACAAGGGTTAACGAGGTAGAAGAACGAGTGCATGACATAGAAGACAAGTTGATGGCAAGAAGGGAAACTGAGGAAAAAAGAGAAAAACGAAAGATCATGAGCATAGGTTAAGGGAAATAAATGACAGCCTCAGAAGGAAAAATCTGCATTTAACTGAGGTTCCTGAAGACGCGGAAAGGGACAGAGGTCCAGAATATGTATTTGAACAAATATTATCTGAGAACTTTCCTAACCTAGGAAAGGAAACAGGCATTCAGATCCAGGAGATAGAGAGATCCCCCTAAAATCAATAAAAACCACTCAACACCTCGATATTTAATAGTGAAACTTTCAAATTCCAAAGATAAAGAGAAGATCCTTAAAGCAGTAAGAGACAAGAAATCTCTAACTTTTATGGGGAGAAATATTAGATTAACAGCAGACCTCTCCAGAGAGACCTGGCAGACCAGAAAGGGCTGGCAGGATATATTCAGGGTCCTAAATGAGAGGAACCTGCAGCCAAGAATACTTTATTCAGCCAGGCTTTCATTCAGAATAGAAGGAGAGATAAAGAGCTTCCAAGATAGGCAGAAAGTGAAAGAATATGTGACCGCCAAGCCAGCTCTGCAAGAAATACTAAGGGGGACACTGTAATAGAGAGAGGAGGTCCAAGGGAACAGTCCACAAAAACAGTGACTGAATAGGTATCATGATGACACTAAATTCCTATCTTTCAATAGTAACTCTGAACATGAATGGGCTTAATGACCGCATCAAAAGGCACAGGGTGTCAGACTGGATAAAAAAGCAAGACCCATCTATTTGCTGTCTAAAAGACTCATTTTAGGCATAAGGACATCTACAGCCTGAAAATAAAAGGTTGGAAGACCATTTACCATTCAAATCACCCTAAAAAGAAAGCAGGGGTAGCAATCCTCATCAGTTAAATTAAAGTTTATCCCAAAGACTGTAGTAAGAGATGAAGAAGGACACTATATCATACTTAAAGGATCTATCCAACAAGAGGACCCAACAATCATCAATATTTATGCCCCGAATGTGGGAGCTGCCAAGTATATCAATCAATTAATAACCAAAGTTAAGACATACTTAGATAATAATACACTTATACTTGGTGACTTGAATGTAGCACTTTCTACAATAGACAGATCTAAGCAAAACATCTCCAAAGAAACAAGAGCTTTAAATGATACACTGGACCAGATAGATTTCACTGATATTTACAGAACTTTACAACCAAACGCAAGTGAATGCACATTCTTCTCAAGTGCACATGGAACTTTCTCCAGAATAGACCACATACTGGGTCACAAATCAGGTATTAACCAATACCAAAAGATTGGGATCGTCCCCTGCATATTTTCAGACCATAATGCTTTGAAATTAGAACTAAATCACAAGAAGAAGTTTGGAAGGATTTCAAACACAGGAAGGTTAAGGACCATCCTGCTAAAAGATGAAAGCGTCAACCAGGAAATTAGAGAAGAATTAAAAAGATCATGGAAACTAATGAGAATGAAGATACGACCATTCAAAATCTTTGGGAAACAGCAAAAGCAGTCCTAAGGGGGAAATACATCGCAATACAAGCATCCATCCAAAAATTGGAAAGAACTCACAAAAGTTAACCTTGCACCTAAAGGAGCTGGAGGAAAAACAGCAAATAGATCCTACACCCAGCAGAAGAAGAGAGTTAATAAAGATTCAAGCAGAACTCAATGAAATAGAGACCAGAAGAACTGTGGAACAGATCAACAAAACCAGGAGTTGGTTCCTTGAAAGAATTAATAAGATAGATAAACCATTAGCCAGCCTTATTAAAAAGAAGAGATAAAACACTCAGATCAATAAAATCATGAATGAGAAAGGAGAGATCACCACAAATACCAAGAAAATACAAACAATGTTTAAAACTTATTATGAGCAGGGGGGAGGGGCAAGATGGCGGCAGAGTAGGGTCCCCAAGTCACTTGTCCTCAACAAATTACCTAGAAAACCTTCAAATCATCCTGAAAATCTACGAATTCGGCCTGAGATTTAGAGAGACCAGCTGGAACGCTACAGTGAGAAGAGTTCGCGCTTCTATCAAGGTAGGAAGACGGGGAAAAAGAAATAAAGACACAAAAGGCCTCCAAGGGGGAGGGGACCCGCGAGGAGCCGGGCTGAGTCCGGGGCGAGTGTCCCCAGGACAGGAGAGCCCCGTCCCGGAGGAGCAGGAGCTGCACCGACCTTCCCGGGGGAAAGGGGCTCCCCGGGAATTGGAGCAGGATCCCCAGAAAGGCGGGGATGCCCTCGGGCTCCCTGGGACAGTAACAGAGGAACTGCGCCCCGGAGAGTGCGCCGAGATCCCTAAGGGCTGCAGCGCTCGGGCGGGACCCGGAGCAGCTCGGAGGGGCTCGGGTGGCGGCTCCGCGGAGGGGGCTGCGCGGCTCCCGGAGCAGCTCAGCGGCGGCGGCTCGGGCGGAGGAGGAAGCTCCGCGGAGGGGGCGGCGCGGCTCCGGGAACAGCTTGGCAGCGGCGGCTCGGGCGGAGGAAGAAGCTCAGCCCGGAGGGGGCGGCGCGACTCCGGGAACAGCTCGGAGGGGCTCGGGCGGCGGCTCCGCGGAGGGGGCTGCGCGGCTCCCGGAGCAGCTCAGCGGCGGCGGCTCGGGCGGAGGAGGAAGCTCCGCGGAGGGGGCGGCGCGGCTCCGGGAACAGCTCGGCAGCGGCGGCTCGGGCGGAGGAAGAAGCTCAGCCCGGAGGGGGCGGCGCGACTCCGGGAACAGCTCGGAGGGGCTCGGGCGGCGGCTCCGCGGAGGAGGCTGCACCGCCGGGAGCGCGAATCCAACAGCGCAGGCCCCGGAGCACAGGGCGCAGGGACACAGCCCAGGATCCGGCCTCCCCCCGGGACAGGCAGAGGCCGGGAGGGCCCAGGACAGCGAGGACGCTCCTGCCTGGAACTGAGCAGATCAGCGGCCCCGCCTGGGAGCCTCCAGGCCCTGCAGACGGAGAGCCCCGGAGCTACTGCGGGGGCTGACTTCAGGGTCCCAGAGCTGCCCCCGCCACTGTGGCTTCCTCCCGGGGCCTCACGGGGTGAACACCCCCCACTGAGCCCTGCACCAGGCAGGGGCAGAGCAGCTCCCCCAAGTGCTAACACCTGAGAATCAGCACAGCAGGCCCCTCCCCCAGAAGACCCAGCGAGATGGACCAGGTCCAGGGGAAGTCAAAGGACTTAAAGTATACAGAATCGGAAGATACTCCCCCCGTGTTTTTTTGTTTTTGTTTTTTGTTTGTTTTTTGTTTTGTTTTGTTTTGTGCTTTTTTTTCTTTCTTTCTCCATGATTTCTGATTGCTTCCCCCACCCCACCCCTTTTTTTTCTCCTTTTTTTCTTTTCCTTTCTCTTTTTCTTCTCTTTTTCCCCCTTTTTTTCTTCTTTCTCTTTTTTCTTTTTCTCTTTTCTTTCCTTCTCTCTCTTTCTCTCCTTTTCCCAATAAAACTTGTTTTTGGCCACTCTGCACTGAGCAAAATGACTAGAAAGAAAACCTCACCTCAAAAAAAAAGAATCAGAAACAGCCCTCTCTCCCACAGACTTACAAAATCTGGATTACAATTCAATGTCAGAAAGCCAATTCAGAAGCACTATTATACAGCTACTGGTGGCTCTAGAAAAAACCATAAAGGACTCAAGAGACTTCATGACTGCAGAATTTAGATCCAATCAGGCAGAAATTAAAAATCAATTAAATGAGATGCAATCCAAGCTAGAAGTCCTAACGACGAGGCTTGACGAGGTGGAAGAACGAGTGAGTGACATAGAAGACAAGTTGATGGCAAAGAGGGAAACTGAGGAAAAAAGAGACAGGCAATTAAAAGACCATGAGGATAGATTAAGGGAAATAAATGACAGCCTGAGGAAGAAAAACCTACGTTTAATTGGGGTTCCTGAGGGCGCCGAAAGGGCCAGAGGGCCAGAATATGTATTTGAACAAATCCTAGCTGAAAACTTTCCGAATCTGGTAAGGGAAACAGGCATTCAGATCCAGGAAATAGAGAGATCCCCCCCTAAAATCAACAAAAACCGTTCAACACCTGGACATTTAATAGTGAAGCTTGCAAATTCCAAAGATAAGGAGAAGATCCTTAAAGCAGCAAGAGAAAAAAAGTCCCTGACTTTTATGGGGAGGAATATTAGGGTAACAGCAGACCTCTCCACAGAGACCTGGCAGGCCAGAAAGGGCTGGCAGGATATATTCAGGGTCCTAAATGAGAAGAACATGCAACCAAGAATACTTTATCCAGCAAGGCTCTCATTCAAAATGGAAGGAGAGATAAAGAGCTTCCAAAACAGGCAGGAACTGAAAGAATATGTAACCTCCAAACCAGCTCTGCAAGAAATTTTAAGGGGGACTCTTAAAATTCCCCTTTAAGAAGAAGTTCAGTGGAACAATCCACAAAAACAAGGACTGAATAGATATGATGACACTAAACTCATATCTGTCAATAGAAACTCTGAAGGTGAACGGGCTTAATGACCCCATCAAAAGGCGCAGGGTTTCAGACTGGATAAAAAAGCAGGACCCATCTATTTGCTGTCTACAAGAGACTCATTCTAGACAGAAGGACACCTACAACCTGAAAATAAAAGGTTGGAGAACCATTTACCATTCAAATGGTCCTCAAAAGAAAGCAGGGGTAGCCATCCTTATATCAGATAAATTAAAATTTACCCCGAAGACTATAGTGAGAGATGAAGAGGGACACTATCTCATACTCAAAGGATCTATCCAACAAGAGGACTTAACAATCCTCAATATATATGCCCCGAATGTGGGAGCTGCCAAATATTTAAACCAATTAATAACCAAACTGAAGAAATACTTTGATAATAATACACTTATACTTGGTGACTTCAATCTAGCTCTTTCTATACTAGATAGGTCTTCTAAGCACAACATCTCCAAAGAAACGAGAGCTTTAAATGATACACTGGACCAGATGGATTTCACAGATATCTACAAAACTTTACATCCAAACTCAACTGAATACACATTCTTCTCAAGTGCACATGGAACTTTCTCCAGAATAGACCACATACTGGGTCACAAATCGGGTCTGAACCGATACCAAAAGATTGGGATAGTCCCCTGTATATTCTCAGACCATAATGCCTTGAAATTAGAACTTAATCACAACAAGAAGTTTGGAAGGACCACAAACACGTGGAGGTTAAGGACCATCCTGCTAAAAGATGAAAAGGTCAACCAGGAAATTAAGGAAGAATTGAGAAAATTCATGGAAACTAATGAGAATGAAGATACAACCGTTCAAAATCTTTGGGATGCAGCAAAAGCATTCCTGAGGGGGAAATACGTCGCAATACAAGCATCCATTCAAAAACGAAAGAACTCAAATTCAAAAGCTCACCTTACACATAAAGGAACTAGAGAGAAAGCAACAAATGGACCCCACCCCGAGCAGAAGAAGACAGTTAATTAAAATTCAAGCAGAACTAAATGAAATCGAGACCAAAAGAACTGTGGAACAGATCAACAGAACCAGGAGTTGGTTCTTTGAAAGAATTAATAAGATAGACAAACCATAAGCCAACCTTATTAAAAAGAAGAGAGAGAAGAATCAATAAAATCATGAATGAGAAAGGAGAGATCACTACCAACACCAAGGAAATATAAACGATTTTAAAAACATATTATGAACAGCTGTACGCCAATAAATTAGGAAATCTAGAAGAAATGGACGCATTCCTGGAAAGCCACAAACTACCAAAACTGGAGCAGGAAGAAATAGAAAACCTGAACAGGCCAATAACCAGGGAGGAAATTGAAGCAGTCATCAAAAACCTCCCAAGACACAAGAGTCCAGGGCCAGATGGCTTCCCAGGGGAATTCTATCAAACGTCTAAAGAAGAAATCATACCTATTCTACTAAAGCTGTTTGGAAAGATAGAAAGAGATGGAGTACTTCCAAATTCGTTCTATGAGGCCAGCATCACCTTAATTCCGAAACCAGACAAAGATCCCACCAAAAAGGAGAATTATAGACCAATATCCCTGATGAACATGGATGCAAAAATTCTCAACAAGATACTAGCCAATAGGATCCAACAATACATTAAGAAAATTATTCACCATGACCAAGTAGGATTTATCCCCGGGACACAAGGCTGGTTCAACACTCCTAAAACCATCAATGTGATTCATCATATCAGCAAGAGAAAAACCAAGAAGCATATGATCCTCTCATTAGATGCAGAGAAAGCATTTGACAAAATACAGCATCCATTCCTGATCAAAACCCTTCAGAGTGTTGGGATAGAGGGAACTTTCCTTGACATCTTAAAAGCCATGTACGAAAAGCCCACAGCAAATATCATTCTCAATGGGGAAGCACTGGGAGCCTTTCCCCTAAGATCAGGAACAAGACAGGGATGTCCACTCTCACCACTGCTGTTCAACATAGTTCTGGAAGTCCTCGCCTCAGCAATCAGACAACAAAAGACATAAAGGCATTCAAATTGGCAAAGAAGAAGACAAACTTTCCCTCTTCGCCGATGACATGATACTCTACATAGAAAACCCAAAAGCCTCCATCCCAAGATTGCTAGAACTCATACAGCAATTTGGTAGCGTGGCAGGATACAAAATCAATGCCCAGAAATCAGTGGCATTTCTATACACTAACAATGAGACTGAAGAAAGAGAAATTAAGGAGTCAATCCCATTTACAATTGCAACCAAAAGCATAAGATACCTAGGCATAAACCTAACCAAAGAGGTAAAGGATCTATACCCTAAAAACTATAGAACACTTCTGAAAGAAATTGAGGAAGACACAAAGAGATGGAAAAATATTCCATGCTCATGGATTGGCAGAATTAATATTGTAAAAATGTCAATGTTACCCAGGGCAATTTACACGTTTAATGCAATCCCTATCAAAATACCATGGACTTTCTTCAGAGAGTTAGAACAAATTATTTTAAGATTTGTGTGGAATCAGAAAAGACCCCGAATAGCCAGGGGAATTTTAAAAAAGAGAACCATAGCTGGGGGCATCACAATGCCAGATTTCAGGTTGTACTACAAAGCTGTGGTCATCAAGACAGTGTGGTTCTGTTCCACAAAAACAGACGCATAGATCAATGGAACAGAATAGAGAACCCAGAAGTGGACCCTGAAATGTATGGTCATCTAATATTCGATAAAGGAGGAAAGACTATCCATTGGAAGAAAGACAGTCTCTTCAATAAATGGTGCTGGGAAAATTGGACATCCACATGCAGAAGAATGAAACAATACCACTCTCTTTCACCATACACAAAGATAAACTTAAAATGGATGAGAGATCTAAATGTGAGACAAGATTCCATCAAAATCCTAGGGGAGAACACAGGCAACACCCTTTTTGAACTTGGCCACAGTAACTTCTTGCAAGATACATCCACAAAGGCAAAAGAAACAAAAGCAAAAATGAACTATTGGGACTTCATCAAGATAAGAAGCTTTTGCACAGCAAAGGATACAGTCAACAAAATTAAAGACAACCTACAGAATGGGAGAAGATATTTGCAAATGACATATCAGATAAAGGGCTAGTTTCCAAAATCTATAAAGAACTTATTAAACTCAACACCAAAGAAACAAAGAATCCAATCATGAAATGGGCAAAAGACATGAAGAGAAATCTCACAGAGGAAGACATAGACATGGCCAAGATGCACATGAGAAATTGCTCTGCATCACTTGCCATCAGGGAAATACAAATCAAAACCACAATGAGATACCACCTCACACCAGTGAGAATGGGGAATATTAACAAGGCAGGAAACAACAAATGTTGGAGAGGATGTGGAGAAAAGGGAACCCTCTTACACTGTTGGTGGGAATGTGAACTGGTGCAGCCACTCTGGAAAACTGTGTGGAGGTTCCTCAAAGAGTTAAAAATAGACCTGCCCTACGACCCAGCAACTGCATTGTTGGGGATTACCCCAAAGATTCAGATGCAATGAAATATCGGAACACCTGCACCCCGATGTTTCTAGCAGCAATGTCCACAATAGCCAAACTGTGGAAGGAGCCTCGGTGTCCATCAAAAGATGAATGGATAAAGAAGATTTGGTCTATGTATACAATGGAATATTACTCAGCAATGAGAAACGACAAATACCCACCATTTGCTTCAACGTGGATGGAACTGGAGGGTATTATGCTGAGTGAAATAAGTCAATTGGAGAAGGACAAACAGTGTATGTTCTCATTCATTTGGGGAATAGAAATAATAGTGAAAGGGAATATAAAGGAAGGGAAAAGAAATGTTGGGAAATATCAGGAAGGGAGACAGAACATAAAGACTCCTACCTCTGGGAAACGAACTAGGTGTGGTGGAAGGGGAGGAGGGCGGGTGTTGCAGGGGAATGGGTGACGGGCACTGAGGGGGACACTTGTCGGGATGAGCACTGGGTGTTTTTCTGTATGTTGGTAAATTGAACACCAATAAAAATTAATTTAAAAAAAATTAAAAATAAAAAAAAATAAAATGCCAAAAAAAGAAAAAGAACTCATTATGAGCAGCTTTATGCCAATAAATTAGGCAATCTAGAAGAAATGGACACATTTATGGGAAACCACAAATTATCAAAACTGGAAGAGGAAGAAATAGAAAACCTGAGCAGGCCAGTAACCATGGAGGTAATCGAAGCAGTCATCAAAAACCTCCCAAGACACAAACGTCCAGGGCCAGATGGCTGCCCAGGGTAATTCTGTCAAACGTTTAAAGAAGAAACCATACCTATTCTACTAAAGCTGTTCAGAAAGATAGAAAGAGATGGAATACTTCCAAAATTGTTCTATGAGGCCAGCGTCACCTTAATTCAAAAACCAGACAAAGACCCCACCAAAAAGGAGAATTATAGAATAATATCCCTGATGAACACAGATGCAAAATTTCTCAGCAAGATACTAGCCAATAGAATCCAACAATACATTAAGATGATTATTCACCATGACCAAGTGGATTTATCCCTGTAATGCAAGATTGGTTCAACACTTGTAAAGCAATCAATGTGATTGATCATATCAGCAAGAGAAAAAACAAGAACCATATGATCCTCTCAATAGCTGCAGAGAAATCATTTGACAAAATACAGCATCATTCCTGATCAAAACTCTTCAGAGTGTAGGGATAGAGGGAACATTCCTCAGCATCTTAAAAACCAACTACAAAAGCCCACAGCAAATATAATTCTCAATGGGGAAGCACTGGGAGCCTTTCCCCTAAGATCAGGAACAAGACAGGGATGTCCACTCTCACCACTGCTATTCAACATAGTACTGGAAGTCCTAGCCTCAGCAATCAAGCAACAAAAAGGAATAAAAGGCATTCAAATTGGCAAAGAAGTCAAACTCTCCCTCTTTGCAGATGACATGATACTGTACATAGAGAACCCAAAAGACTCCCTCCACCCCAAGATTACTAGAACTCATACAGCAATTCGGCAGTGTGGCAGGATACAAATCAAAGCCCAGAAGTCAGTGGCATTTCTATACACTAACAATGAGACTGAAGAAAGAGAAATTAAGGAGTCAATCCTATTTACAATTGCACCCAAAAACATAAGATACCTAGGAATAAACCTAACCAAAGAGGTAAAGGATCTATAACCTAAAAACTATAGAACACTTCTGAAAGAAATTGAGGAAGACACAAAGAGAGGGAAAAATATTCGATGCTCATGGATTGGAAGAATTAACCTTGTGAAAATATCAATGCTACCCAGGCAATTTACACATTTAATGCAATCCCTATCAAAATACCATGGACTTTCTTCAGAGAGTTGGAACAAATTATTTTAATATTTGTGTGGAATCAGAAAAGACCCTGAATAGCCAGGGGAATATTAAAAAAGAAAACCATAGCTGGGGGCATCACAATGCCAGATTTCAGCTTGTACTACAAAGCTGTGGTCATCAAGACAGTGTGGTACTGGCACAAAAACAGACACATAGATCAATGGAACAGAATAGAGAATCCAGAAGTGGACCCTCAACTTTATGGTCAACTAATATTCAACAAAGCAGGAAAGACTTTCCACTGGAAAAAAAGACAGTCTCTTCAATAAATGGTGCTGGGAAAATTGGACATCCACATGCAGTAGAATGAAACTGGACCATTCTCTTACACCATACACATAGATAAACTCAAAATGGATGAAAGATCTAAATGTGAGAAAAGATTCCATCAAAATCCTATGGAGAACACAGGCAACACCCTTTTTGAACTTGGCCACAGCAACTTCTTGCAAGATACATCCATGAAAGCAAGAGAAACTAAAGCAAAAATGAATTATTGGGACTTCATCAAGATAAGAAGCTTCTGCACAGCAAAAGAAACAGTCAACAAAACTAAAAGCAACCTACAGAATGGGAGAAGATATTTGCAAATGACGTATCAGATAAAGGGCTAGTATCCAGAATCTATAAAAACTTATCAAACTCAACACCAAAGAAACAAACAATCTAATCATGAAATGGGCAAAAGACATGAACAGAAATTTCACCAAAGAAGACACAGACATGGCCAATAAGCACATGATAAATGCTCTGCATCACTTGCCATCAGGGAAATACAAATCAAAACCACAATGAGATACCACCTCACACCAGTGAGAATGGGGACAATTAACAAGGCAGGAAACCACAAATGTTGGAGAGGATGTGGAGAAAGGGGCACCCTCTTACACTGTTGGTGGGAATGTGAACTGGTGCAGCCACTCTGGAAAACTGTGTGGAAGTTCCTCAAAGTGTTAAAAATAGATCTGCCACCCGACCCAGCAATTGCACTGCTGGGGATTTACCCCAAAGATACAGATGCAGTGAAATGCCAGGACACCTGCACCCCAATGTTTCTAGCAGCAATGTCCACAATAGCCAAACTGTGGAAGGAGCCTCGGTGTCCATCGAAAGATGAATGGATAAAGAAGATGTGGTCTATGTATACAATGGAATGTTACTCAGCCATTAGAAACGACAAATACCCACCATTTGCTTCAACGTGGATGGAACTGGAGGGTATTATGCTGAGTGAAATAAGTCAAGCATAGAAGGACAAACATTATATGGTCTCATTCACTTGGGGAATATAAAAAATAGTGAAAGGGAATAAAGGGGAAAGGAGAGAAAATGAGTGGGAAATAGCAGAGCGGGTGAAAGAACATGAGAGACTCCTAACTCTGGGAAACGAACAAGGGGTGGTGGAAAGGGTGGTGGGTGCGTAGGGGTGGGGGTGACTGGGTGATGGGCACTGAGTTCGGGGGACTTGATGGGATGGGCACTGGGTGTTATGCTATATGTTGGCAAATTGAACTCCAATAAAAATAAATAAATTAAAAAAAAATGGTTCCCCGAATGACATCTCCAGAGTTGTCTTTGATCTTTTGCTTCATAGATCTACCTGCTGTTAGACATCTCTTTTTGGCTTAATTACAGATTGAGCTAAATTATTTTAAATAAAATAATTTTATCTAAAGCCACTATATATTGTCTCACATTCCAACAACCGTCTTTGTTACTATGCTTCCCATCAGTTGAATATCACCATCAAAGGATGGCTTCCATCTTAATGTACCCTCTATGTCATCTTTGTTCATCTCTGCAGTGTTCTTGGAAGGCCTGCCTATTCTGTGCCAAGTTTGGGTAGGGCAAAATTTACCCAATTCTACCTTCTTAAATGCAAGGGTCAATGTTTCTCTAAATGGTCTAGCAAACCTCCTCAGTGTCATGCCTTGAAGCAGGGCTTTGATTCCAGCTATTTCCAAGACCAACAGAACTGTGACCCACCTAATACTTGGAAAGTTGCCTACTTTTCAAAAGCAATCCCTTTTCAAAACACCTAACAAATTCCCTTCACTTAATTCTAGCTTTTTGCCAAAACCTGCCCTTTCAGATTATTTTGCTTCCCAGACTTCCTTCTTTGGACTCATCCCAAACCTAACCACAATTCTTAAGACAAACAAAAAAACTTTACTTAAAATGAGATAAAAAGAACTGAGTAAAAGATGAAATTTGATATTTCAAAATATATTTGGTTACAAGTGTGTTTGGAACTGTTGTGTTCATTATTTTTGTATATTTTTATTTCCAACTGTGAGTAATTTGAAATAAGATGGCAGTAAGTTGATTTTTATTTTTTAAAAACAACTGCCAATAGTGTTGTTTTATTTTCTCAGTAAGCTATTTCTGATATGTGCACAAACTATTCAATAACAATAATTTCATATCAAATGTAATATACAAGTATAATATAGTGTATGTATGTGTGTATATATATATGTATATTTTTTTCAATGATCAGAATGGGTTTTTTTAGCCCATGGCCCTTGAAAGTCTATGAAGATGATTTATAAGTTCCATAAGCTCCCTGATGGTATATGGTATATGTGAATATCTGTATTTGTATTTTTCTAGGTTAGTGGCCATAGTTCTAATCAGATTCTCACAGGACCTATGATCCTCACAAAAGCTGTGGCATAAGTACTTGACTTTCTCCTGTTCCCTGGATTATATATGCAAAGGAGGTAACTATGCTACTCCTTCTGAAAAATGATATAAGGAAGAAATACTTTTGGGTTTTCAAACATTAAATGAAATAAGTGGGATGCTTTATGAAAACAAAGGTTAATTATGAAAGTATTTTGATTGTGTTTTCCATTAAGCTGAGAAAACTAAAAGGGTTCTCAGAGAACTAAAAGTGTCCAGTTTGTCTGAATGCCAGAAAGGCAGAAATAAATTGGAGAGAAAGCAGTACCAGAATCTTTCTCATACTTCATTTTATTTTAGACCCCCAAATGATTCACATTTACTTTTCAATGAACAAAAAATTGTTTAGGTTTGTTTGAAGTCAAGTGCCAATGGTGGCATCCACTGTATATTAGAAATTGGAAAGTTATCCATTGAAATATATTTATACAGTTTTAAAAATATTTTATTTATTTTTTTTAAATAGGGTTCACACTCAACATGGAGCTTGAACTCACAACCTCAAGATCAAGTGGCATGCTCTACTTACTGAGCTAGCCAGGCATCCTTCTTTACACAATTCTAATTGTGAGATGCAGGATTGTCACTTTAAATAGTTTTGAGTTGCTTACACTCTGACTTCTCAGGCAAACATGTTGAAATGTAAGGAATTAAATGTAATGTTAATGTTATAATGGGACATAAAAATATTAACAGAAATTAAGTGCTCAGGCATATCTAGATTATATTTCTGAATGCATATACATGTATGCCCATATTATGAGTTTTATTTATTTTTTATGTTATGAGTTTTAGATAATATGAAACATCTCTAAGTAACAGTCTAACATGAATTAAGAATTATAAAAGCAGTTAAAGAGAAGAAATAGCAATCATCATCAGAACAAATACATTAAAAAAAAAAAAAAGAACAAATAGGGATGCCTGGGTGGCTCAGCGATTAAGCGTCTGCCTTTAGCTCAGGGTGTGATCCCTGGATGTGGGATTGAGTCCCACATTGGGCTTCTTGCCCAGAGCCTGCTTCTCCCTCTGCCTATGTCTCTGCCTCTCTCTCTGTGTCTCTCATGAATAAATAAATACAATCTTAAAAAAAAAACAAATAGATTACCAAACTGTTTTTCATTAGTTTTGTGATTCAGTGAACAATTTTCGTTTTCTGTGAATATGAACCATTGCCAGAAGAAGCCATTCAATGCTGATCTGGTACACCACCTGTTAACTTCATTATTAAACATATTGTCTCCAGTTTATTCATATGATAATGGGTCTCTCTTTTTAAAATTGAGAGAAAGTTATCAAAGATATTACAAAATACCCTAACTCCTGGGAGGAAGGAAAGAATTTCAAGAGAGAAAATAGAAAGTTAAAAGTATATGAAAAGTAAAAGTTGAACTCTAACTGATAAATCTATCTGTGCCCAAACTACTAATTAAGATTAAGGGCTTTACTTTGTGTCCAGTCATACATATATTCAACCATTAGAAGAGGTTTTTAGCCCATGAACCCCAGAAGGTATGTATAGGTGTGTAATTTTATATTATTATAAGTTGATTATAGATATATAATTATATATATTTTGTTTTGGTTTTTGAAAGATGGCATTTTCTCGTTAGCAATAACCCTTCTAACCTTGAATTTTAAAAAACGTTTATAATTTATGTATGATATATGAATATTTGTAAAAATATTTAAATATATATATAATTGACATATATATATATATAACTAATATATATGAGTCATTTTTCTGCAGTAACTATATTTTTCTTTCAATCGTCCTGGCTAGTTTTATTTAACTCTGTGCTTCATTTGATGTGTAGCACTCTTTTGGAAAATGTTAGCTTCCTGTCCCAATTGCCTCATATAAACTCAGCACATTTTTGACACTTTTGATGGTCCAAAGAGGAAAAAAATAGTTATAAATATTATTGCTGTTGTTGGTGATTACTTAGTTATTTGTCATAAACTGAATCTCTCAAATTAATAGATTTTAGTAGAGCTTTAACCAGCATATTCTCTTTCTGATTTTTCCACTTCTTTTTCTCCACTGATTGTTCCATTTCTCTCATTTTTCTAGCATCATGAGTTTAAGAACTCAACAGTTTAAGAACTCAAAGCACCATATTCATTTTCAAGTTAATGACATTATTGCTGATTTCAGTCAATAATCCAATTTGGGAATAGCACCAATATGGAGTAGAAGTAGGCTGATTAAAACATACTGAGATCTGAGCTAAGGATTCTGTCTGCTGTCTAATATGTTAGCAGATTCAGTCTCATACGTATAGGTCTTGCCAATATGATAAAAATAACTCTCCTATATACACATATGACATCCATAGATAAGCATCTTAGTGAGAGGTTTCATTTCTTTTCCACCATTTATTAACCTCCCACTTTTACCTACCCAAAGCAGTTTTATAAGTCTTTATAACCTATACCCTCTCAGAAAACTCCCAGAATGTTCAGTCTACTAAAGTCAGTTGTTATGGAGTTGGCCTGCAGTGACTAACAGCTCTTGGTTTTGCACTATGACTCTTCTCATCCTCTCATCAATAAGTGAAATAATTTTTCTGCAACTTGTATCTAGATTCCTCTTGTGAAGTTCTTTAACCATTACAATATGGCAGGAGTAGTACTCTGTCATTTCCAAATCAAGATCTCGAAGAGGCTTTGCAAATTCTTCTTTGACGTTCTGGAACACAGCTGCCATGTATAGTAGACAACGGCACATTGTGAACCAGTGAACCTGCCAATAGCATGAACCTTGTTTAATTCCCTAAGGAGCAGAGAAGAGATAAACTGCTCAAATTATGAAAACACAAAATTGTTAGAAAATAAGCAGAAATTTAAAATGGGGGTGATTTGTTAAAAATTATAGGTATCTGATACAATACCTTTCACACATTCAGAGGAAAAGAAAAACAGAAGTTCCTTCTCTAATTTGCTGTGTAAATACATAATTTAAAAAATCTTTATTGAAATATAATTCACATACCATATAGTTCACTGATTTAAAGTATATAGTTAATGCTTTTAGTATATTTATAGATAACTGCAACCTTTGCCACAGTCAATTTTAGAATATGCTCATCACCATAATGAGAAATCCTGTACTTTTAGTTTCATTCCCGTATCCACCTATCCCCTCCAGCCCAAGCAACCACTAATCTACTTTCTATTTCTGTAGATTTGCCTATTTTGATTATTCATATTAATGGAATCCTTTTTTTCTTAAATAATAAATTTATTTTTTATTGGTATTCAATTTGCCAACATACAGAATAACACCCAGTGCTCATCCCATCAACTGCCCCCCTCTGTGCCCCTCACCCATTCACCCCCACCCCCTGCCCTCCTCCCCTTCTACCACCCCTAGTTCATTTCCCAGAGTTAGGAGTCTTTATGTTTTGTCTCCCTTTCTGATATTTCCCACACATTTCTTCTCCCTTCCCTTCTATTCCCTTTCACTATTATTTATATTCCCCAAATGAATGAGAACATATAATGTTTGTCCTTCTCCGATTACTTATTTCACTCAGCATAATACCCTCCAGTTCCATCCACATTGAAGCAAATGGTGGGTATTTGTCGTTTCTAATGGCTGAGTAATATTCCATTGTATACATAAACCACATCTTCTTTATCCATTCATCTGTCGATGGACACGAGGTTCCTTCCACAGTTTGGCTATTGTGGACATTGCTGCTAGAAACATCAGGGTGCAGGTGTCCCAGCGTTCCATTGCATCTGCATCTTTGGGGTAAATCCCCAGCAGTGCAATTGCTGGGTCATAGGGCAGGTCTACTTTTAACTCTTTGAGGAACCTCCACACAGTTTTCCAGAGTGGCTGCACCAGTTCACATTCCCACCAACAGTGTAAGAGGGTTCCCTTTTCTCCACATCCTCTCCAACATTTGTGGTTTCCTGCCTTGTTAATTTTCCCCATTCTCACTGGTGTGAGGTGGTATCTCATTGTGGTTTTGATTTGTATTTCCCTGATGGCAAGTGATGCGGAGCAATTTCTCATGTGCGTGTTGGCCATGTCTATGTCTTCCTCTGTGAGATTTCTGTTCATGTCTTTTGCCCATTTCATGATTGGATTCTTTGCTTCTTTGGTGTTGAGTTTAATAAGTTCTTTATAGATCTTGGAAACTAGCCCTTTATCTGATATGTCATTTGCAAATATCTTCTCCCATTCTGTAGGTTGTCTTTTAGTTTTGTTGACTGTATCCTTTGCTGTGCAAAAGCTTCTTATCTTGATGAAGTCCCAATAGTTCATTTTTGCTTTTGTTTCTTTTGTCTTCACGGATGTATCTTTCAAGAAGTTACTGTGGCTGAGTTTAAAAAGGGTGTTGCCTGTGTTCTCCCCTAGGATTTTAATAGAATCTTGTCTCACATTTAGATCTTTCATCCATTTTGAGTTTATTTTTGTGTATGGTGCAAAGGAGTGGTCTAGTTTCATTCTTCTGCATGTGGATGTCCAATTTTCCCAGCACCATTTATTGAAGAGACTGTCTTTCTTCCAGTGGATAGTATTTCCTCTTTTATCGAATATTAGTTGACCATAAAGTTGAGGGTACACTTCTGGATTGTCTATTCTGTTCCATTGATCTATGTGTCTGTTTTTGTGCCAGTACCACACTGTCTTGATGACCACAGCTCTGTACATATTAATGGAATCCTATAATATATTTGCTTTTGTGACTGGCTTCATTCACTTTGCATAATGTTTTCAACGTTCATCCATATTATAGCACATATCAATATTTCATTCCTTTTTACAGCTAAATAGTATTCCACAATGTGGATATATCACATTTTATTCAATCATCCATTGATAAACATTTGGGTTGTTTTCACCTTTTGGATATTGTAAATAGTGCTGCTATAAATATTCATGTATAAGTTTTGTTTGAATACTCCTTTCAATTCTTTTGAATATATACCTAGAAGTGGAATTGCTGAGTCATATGATAACTCTATGTTTAACTATTTGAGGAACTACCAAACTGTTTTCCATAGTGTTTGCACCATTTTAAATTTCCACCAGCAATTTATGAGCTTTTTAATCTCTTTGCATTCTTTTTTTAATGGTTGTTGTTAATTTTATTTCTTTTCATCTAAAATTTATTTAAATTTCAGTTAACATATAGTGTAATATTAGTTTCAGGAGTAGAATGGCTAAAGCCATCAAAAAGAGTGAAATCTTGCCATTTGCAGCAACATGGATGGAACTAGAGTGTATTATGTTAAGTGAAATATATATAAATATATATTATATACCACCTCTTCTTTATTCATTAATCAGCCAATGGACACTTGGGATCTTTCTATAGTTTGGCTATTTTTGATGCTGCTGCTATATATATCATGGTGCATGTACCCTTCATATCTATATTTTGTATCCTCTGAGTAAATATCTAATCGTGAAACTGCTGGATCATAGTTCTATTTTTTAACTTTTTGAGAATCTCCAGGCTGTTTTGCAGAGTGGCTGCACTAGTGTGCATTCCCACCAAAAGTGTAAGAGGTTTCTCTTTCTCTACATCCTTGCCAACATGTTATTTCCTGTGTTGTTAATTTCAGCCATTCCAACTGTTGTGAGGTGGTAGCTCATCATGGATCAATGGAACAGTATAGAGAATCCAGAGATGGACCCACAACCTTATGGTCAAGTAATATTTCAGGAAACAATATCCAATGGAAAAAAAAAAAGCCTCCTCAACAGGATGGTGTTGGGAAAATTGTATAGCTACATGAAGAAAAATGATATTGGATTACTTTTTTACATCATACACAAAAATAAACTCAAAATGGATGAAAGTTCTAAATGTGACAGAGGAAACCAACAAAATCCTCAAAGAGAACACAGGCAGCAATCTTTTTTACCTTGGCTGTAGCAACTTCTTACCAGACATATCTCCAGAGGCAAGGGATAAAAAAGGAAAAATGAACTATTGAGACTTCATCAAGATAAAACACTTTTGCACACCAAAAGAAATAATCAACAAAACTAAGGCAGCCTATTGAATGGGATACTTGCAAATGACATGTCTGATAAAGGTTTAGTACCCAAAATCTATAAAGAATATATCAAGCTGAACAACCAAAAAACAAAAACAAAAACAAAAACAAAGAATCAAGTTAAGAAATGGGCAGAAGACATGAACAGACATTTGTCCAAAGAAAACATCTGGATGGCTAAAACGCAAATGAAAAGATGCTCAACATCACTCATCATCAGGGAAATCAAAATCAAAATCATGAAGAGATAGATACCACCTCACACCTCTTTAAGTACGTATTTTAATATATTTAGAAAAAATTTTCCCTTTTTATGTCCTAAAACAGCAGCAAACTATTAGATAATTTATATTTAGTAGCTGCTAGATTTGTGTTATTGTAACATTGTTAAACATTGAGTTTGTTCAAAAGTATTACTATATAAATAAAATGCTATGAATGTTTTATATTCTAGATATTATATTATTGCCTTAAGTACATGTTAACTTTTTTCATGAAGAATACTGAGAGATGATTCACATATGGATTATTCTCGAAGGTTATTTACTTTTTTTCTCATGAATTAGCATTTAATTTTATTTTGCCATTTTAACACATAGGCTGTTGTATGTTTTAGTAATTATTTTATTAGCTTTTGGTCAAATATTTTGATTTTTAAAATAAATTTATTTATGTACCAGTTTTAATTTCAGCAAAATTGAACAGAAGGTATAGAGATTTTTATATATACTCCATGCTTCTGAACTTGAATAGCCCCCACCATTTGGTTTGCTTCCAAGCTTTGGCAATTTTGAACAAACCTGCAATATACATGTGAGTAGGTTTTTCTGTGGACAAAAGTTTTCATATCCTTTAGGTAAATAATAAGAAGTGCAATTGCTGAATCAAATAGCAAGAATATGTTTATTTTTGTAAGAAACTGCCAAACTGTCTTCTACAGTGATGATACCTATTTTGCATTCCAACCAGCAATAAATAAATTGCCGCCACCACCTGTTGCTTCACAAATGCTTCAGATTTGGTAGTGTCAGTTTTTTTGGAATTTTGGTCTCTTTAATAGGTTTGTAGTGATATTTCACTGGCATTTCAATTTGCATTTCTTGGTGACATATAATGTATAGAATCTTTTCATATGATTATTTGCCATTTGTAGATCTTATGTATCATGAGGTGTCTATTCAGATATTTGCCCCATATTTTAATTGGATTGTTTTCTTATTGTTGAGTTTTAAGCGTTTTTGAATATTTTGGATATTAGTCTTTCTTAGATATGTCTTTTGTAAATATATTTTCCCAGGCTGTGACTTGTGTTCTTATTGTTTTGACATCATCTATTGCAAAGCAGAAATGTTTAATTTAATGAAATCCATCTTAGCAAGTATTCTTTAATGTATTGTGTTTTTGATATATAGCTAAGGGGTTATCACCAAACCCAAAGTCAACTTGATTTTCTCTGATTTTTTTTTTTTGTTGTTAAGATTGTATTATTTATTTATTTATTTATTTATTTATTTATTTATTTATTTATGAGAGACACAGAGAGGCAGAGACACAGGCAAAGGGAGAAGCAGGCTCCTCCCAGAGTGCCCAATGTGGGACTCGATCCCAGGACTGGGATCACACCCTGAGCCAAAGGCAGATGCTTAAACACTGAGCCACCCAGGCATCCCTTAGCGGTAGGATTTTTAAAGATATATTTCATGGCATTGAGGAGGTTTCCCTCCAATTTACTTTCCTGCAATTTCTTGTTATGAATGGATATTTGATTTTATCAAATGATTTACTGAATATACCATTGTGATCATACAATGTATCTTTTTTAGTCTGTTTATGTTATAGATTACATCATTTTTCAAATATTGAAACTGCTTTGCATAAGTAGGACAAATTCCACTTAGCTATTGTGTATATATTTTTAATACATTGTTGGGGTTTTTTTGCTAAATCTCTATAAGAATTTTTGCATCTATGCTCCTGAGAGATATTAGTCTAGTCCTTTTCTTGTAACATCTATATCTAGTTTTGGTATGAGAGTAATGTTGGTCTTACAGAATGAGTTAGGAATATTTCTTCGGTTTCTACCTTCTGAAATAGATTATAGAAATTGATAAAATTTCTTCCTCAAATGTATGGTAAAATTTACCAGTAAACCAATCTTAGTCTGTTACTTTATTTCTTGGAAGATTATTAATTATTGATTCAATTTCTTTAATAGATAAAGGTCTATTCTGATTACTGATTTCCTTCGAGTGAGTTTTAAAAAATGTTATATTTCAAATTGTCCCAATACACCCAATTTACTAAATTTGTAGCCAACAAGATGTTCATAGCATTATTTATATTAAAAGTATCTGTGTATCTGTGTGTGTATTTGGTCCAGAGGATATTCACTGACATCCTCTCTTTTATTTTTAGTATTAGTAAATTATTATTTTATTTTATTTTATTTTATTTTATTTTATTTTATTCCAGTATTGTTAACATACATTGTTATATTTGTTTCAGGTGTATAATATAGTGATTCAACAATTCCACATGTCACCCGGTACACATCACAAGTGCATTCCTTAAACCCCTCACCTACAACATTCTTATCACCACCAACCTACCTCTGGCAATTGTCACAGTTAAGAGTCTCTTTTTTGGTTTGTCCCTCTCTCACTCTGAATCTCTCTTTTTTCTTTTTTATCATTTCCTGGTTTGTTTTAACTCTTAAATTACACATATGAATGAAATGATATACTATTTGTCTTTCTTTGACTTATTTGGCTTAGGATTCTAAGCTCTAGCTCCATCTATGTTGCAAAGGCAAGATTTCATTATTTTTATAAGCTGTATAATATTCCATTGTATAAATATATCACATATTCTTTATCCATTCATCAGTTGATGGAAATTTCGGCTGCTTCCATAATTTGGCTATTGTAAATAATGCTGTAATAAATATAGGGGTGCATATATCCTCCTGAATTAGTGTTTTTGTATTTTGGGAGTACTACCCAGTTGCAAGATTGCTGGATCATAGTGTAGTTCTATTTTTAAATTTTTGAGGAAACTCCATACTGTTGTCCAGAGTGGCTACACTAATTGCCTTCCCACCAACAGTGCAAGAGGGTTCTCATTTCTCCACATGCTCGCCAACACTTGTTTCTTGTGTTTTTAATTTTAGGCATTCTGACAAGTATGGAGTGATATCCCATTGTAGTTTTGATTTGCACTTCCCTGATGATAAGTGACATTGAACATCTTTTCATGTGTCTGTTAGCCATCTGTATATCTTTGGAAAAAAGTCTGTTCATGTCTTCTCCTTTCTTTAAGGATTTTTAAAAAGATTTATTTATTTATTTATGAGAGAAACACAGAGAGAGGCAGAGACATGGACAGAGAGAGAAACAGGCTCCCTGAGGGGAGCCTGATGCAGGACTCAATCCCTGTAATCACAGCCTGAACCAAAGGTAGATACTCAACTGCTGAGCCACCCAGGTGCCCTGTCATCTGCTCCTTTTTTAATTTAATTTTTTGTTTTTGAGGATTGGTTGTGTCAGTTCTTTATATATTTTGGATACTAACCTTCTATCAGAGATGCAAATATAATTTGCAAATATCTTCTCCCATTCTTGTAGTTTGGTTGATTATTTCCTTTGCTGTGTGGAAGCTTTTTATTTGATGAAGTCCCAATAGTTTAGTTTTGCTGTTCTTGCCCTTGCCCCAGGAGACATATCTAGAAAGATGTTGCTATGATCAATGTCAATGAGTTTACTGTCTATGTCTTCTTCTAGGATTTTCATGAATTTAAGATTCATATTTAGATCATTAACCCATTTTGAATTTATTTTTGTGTATGATGTAATAAAGTGGACTAATTTCCTTCTTTGACAGGTTGCTATTGAGTTATTCAAATATCATTTATTGAATAGACATTCTTTTTCCCATTGGGTATTCTATCCTGCTTTGTTGAAGATTAATTGAACATATAATTGTGGTTTATGCCTGAAATTGTGGGATTCTCTGTTATGTTATATTGATCTGTCTGTTTTTGTGCTGTACTATTTTGATTACTGTAGCTTTGTAATATAAGTTGAAGTCCAGAACTGTGGTGTCTCCAGCTTTGCTTTGTTTGTCAAGGTTACCTTCACTATTCAGGAACTTTTGTAGTTCCATACAAATTTTAGGATTATTTGTTCTAGTTCTCTGCAAAATGCTTTTGGTATTTTAATGGGACTTGCATTAAATGTGCAGCTTTCTTTGGATAGTGTAGACATGTCAACAGTAATTTTTCTTCCACGAGCACAGAATGACTTTCCATTTCTTTGTGTCATCTTCAATTTCTTTCATCAGTGTTTATAGTTTTCAGAGTACAGCTTTTTGCCTCTTTGCTTAGGTTTATTCCCAGGTATCTTATTATTTTGGGTGCAATTGGAAATGAAATTGTTTACTGAATTTCTGTTTCTGCTGCTTCATTATTGTTTTATATAAATGCAACCATTCTGTACATTGATTTTGAATTCTGTGACTACTGAATTCATTTGTCAGTTCTATCAGTTTTGGGGTAGAATCTTTAGGATTTTATTGAAATATTATCATATTATCTGCAAATAGTTAAAGTTTGAATTCTTCCTTGCCAATTTGGATTCATTTATTTATTTTTGTTGTCTGATTGCTATGGCTAGGACTTCCATTACTATTTTTTTAAAAGGTTTTATTTATTTATTCATGAGAGACACGAAGAGAGAGGCAGAGACATAGGCAGAGGGAGAAGCAGGCTAAACGCAGGGAGCCCGATGTGGGACTCGATCCCAGGATCCTGGGATCATGCCCTGAGCCAAAGGCAGATGCTCAACTGCTGAGCCACTCAGGCATCCCTCCATTACTATTTTGAATAAAAGCTGTGAGAGTGAACACCCTTATATTCCTGACCGAATAGTAAAAGCTCACAGTTTTTCTAGTTCTCTTTTTTAGTGATGTCTTTATCTGGTTTTGGTATCAAGGTAATGCTGGCTTCATGCAATGAATTTGGAAGTTTTCCTTCCTTTTCTATTTTTTGGAATAGTGTAAGAAGAACGAGTGTTAACTCTTCTTTAGATACTTGGTAGAATTAGGTCCAGGACTTTGGTTTGTTGAGCCTTTTCTAATTACTGACTGAATTTCTTTGCTGATTATTGGTCTGTTCAAATTTTCTATTTCCAAATTTTCTATTTAGTGTTGGTAGTTCATGTGTTTCTAGGACTTTATTCTTTTCTTCTATTTGTCCAATTTCATGGCATATAGTTTTTCATAATCTTCTCTTATAATTGTTTGTATTTCTGTGGTGTTGGTTGTAATTTCTCCTCTCTCATTTGTCATTTTGAATTCTTTCTCTTTTTTTCTTGATAAGTTAGAGGCTTATCAATTTTATTAATTTTTTCAAAAAAACAGCTCTTAATTTCATTGATCTGTTTCTTTTCCAGTTTCTATATCATTTATTTCTACTCTACTCTATTTTTTTAATTTATCATTTCCTTCCTTCTGTGGTTTTAGTTTTGTTTGTTTTCCTTTTGTAGCTCCTTTAGATGTAAACTCAGATTGTTCAAGATTTTTCTTGCTGTTTGAGGTAGATCTTCATTGCTATAAACCATTCTGTTTTCTTTATAAACATGTTATTTCTTTGAGAGAGAGAGAGAGAGAGAGAGCAAGAACAAGTGCGGGGGAGGTCAGAGGGACAAGTAGACTCTCTGCTCAGTAGGAAGCTTGATGCAAGGCTCAATCCCTGGAACCCATGATCATGAGCTGAGCAAAAGACAGATACTTAGCCAGATGCCCAGATACCCCTAAGCTTCCCTCTTAAAACCATTTTGCTGCATCTCAGAGGTCTTGGATGATTGTGTTTTCATTTTTATTTATTTCCGTGTACTCTTTTTCTTTTTATTACTTCTTTGATATCCTAGTTGACCTCTTCATTGCTTAATATAATGCATTTAAAATTCATGTATTTGTGGTCTTTCCAATTTTTTCCTGTGGTTGACTCTAGTTTCATAGTGTTTAGTAATATATATATATATATATATATATATATGCATGATATGAATTCAATCATCTTCAGTTTGTTGAGAATTGTTTTGTGGGGTAATATGCAATCTATTCTGGAGAATGTCCCATGTGTACTTGAAAAGAATGTGTATTCTGCTCTTTTAGAATGGAGTATTCTGAATGTGTTTGCTAAGTCTATCTGGTCCAGGGTGTTATTCAAAGCCATTGTTCCCTTGTTTATGTTCTGTTTTCTTGATTTGCCCAGTGCTGTGAGTGGGGTGTTAAAGTCTCCTACTATTATTGCATTACTATTGATTAGTTCCTTTATGTTTATTATTAACTAGTTTATGTATTTTTGTGCTATGTTGAGTGTATAAATATTTGCGATTGTTAAAACTACTTGTTGGATTGTCTCCTTTATTGTTCAATGTGCCACATTGTTCTATGTGTTCTTTGTGTCTTGTTACAGTCTTTGTTTTAAAGTATATTTTGTCCAATATAAGTCTTCCTACTCTGGCCTTCCTTTGACATCCATTTGCACAATAAACATTTCTCCATCCTCTCACTTTCAGTCTGTAGATGTCATTAGGTCTGAAATGGGTCTCAAATTAAATTAAATTAAATTAATTAAATTTTAAAAAGCCTTTTGTAGGCAGCATTTGGATGGGTCTTGTTTTTCTTTATCGACTCTGTCACCCTATGTCTTTTGACTAGAGCATTTAGTCCATTTTCATTCAAAGTAATTATTGATAGATGCATTTTTACAGCCATTTCCTTTCAGTGAAGACATCTGTGCTGACTCTGCCTTGTTGCAAGCTTTGCTTGCTCTCTCAAGTGCTAAGGTGAATGAAGACTGTGTCCAAGAGTGGCTGGGGGCATAAAGCTAGGCAGTGTGTGATGATGGCTGAAGGTTCATGGCTGCCAGGTATAGATAGTGTGCTGCAGCAGGTGTTGGGCATATTGTACAAAGTTGGCTGAGGGTACTGGATTGGATGATGTGCTCAACTTCTGACAATTGGTGCATGGTTGGGTATGGTGTGCAAGGGGGAGTACTAAAATGTGAGTCAATCAATGAATTAAAAGATAGTTTTTAATAAGCTTTAAATATACAGGTAAAAGAAAGTGCATTATTTTAGAAGCTAGTGGAGGAATTTCTTTTAAAGTAAGAATAAGCTCTTTTATGGCAAAATAATTGTTGGAATAGTTTAGATTGAAAGATAAACTCCATGATATGGTTAGAGAATATTACAAGCTGATATATTTATAAAGTCTAAGAAATCAGAGATATAGTAAGGGCCAGTAAGCTTATGTCAAACTGGAGAATATACACCTTTTACAAACAGGGCAATCAGTAATTTATTCTAGAATTATTTGCATATAAATGGAGGATGAGAATCTCTATACCTCATATTCCATGTTGCATTTCATGGTCTAGAACAATGCAGTCCATAAAAAATATAATGTGAATTATAAATGTGATTCACATGTGTAATTTTAAATTTCCTAGTAGCCACAGTAATAAATACAAAGAGGTGAAAATAATTTTAATAAAAGATTTAACACTGTGCGCAAAATATCACCCACCTATATGTCCAAGAAATGTAAAATAACAAGGATAGAGTTTTTTTTTTCACAGTCTCCAATATCTGCTGTATATTTAATCCTTCAGCACATTTCAAATCAAACTAGCCATAGTTCATGTATTCAATTGCCACATGTGGCTGGCCTAGTGGCTGCTATATTGAACTGGGAAATTCTTGAGGAAGGCATATAATATTAAAACTTTTTCACTAAAGAATTTGGATTCAACAAAGCTGAATTCTAAAAGAATGAAAAAGCGCCATTTGGGTGGCTCAGTTGGTTAAGCGTCTGATTTCAGATTAGGTCATGATTCCAAGGTCCTAGGATTGAGCCCTACACTGAGCCTGACATTGGGCTCCCTGTTCAGTGGGGGAACAGCTTCACACTCTCCCTCTGCCACTCTCCCCTGCTTGTGCTCTCTTCTATATGTTCTCTCTCTCTCTCTCAAATAAATAAAATCTTCAAAAAATAAAAACAAATGAGAAAAGGAGCTACGGGGAGTAAAAGGCAAACAAGAATAGTGTGGTTTTGTATACTCCAAGGAAAACAGCTATTTAAAAATAACAACAAGAAGTAACTGATAAAGTGAGACCATGACTGTAAGTTTTCATAAGATTTTATCATATGAATTTTATATGACAGTGTATGTAGGCAATTACTGAAAATATTTGGCTGAGAGAATTGTATGGGTTTACTTATTTTGTATGATTTGATAATGTGAGGATACACTTAATATTAAGATCTCATGGAGAAGGAGATCCTGAAGATGCAAAAGAGAACAAATAGCATTTGTTTGAGCTGGTCCATGAGAAGGCAGGTGTGGCTGGATTTCAGTTATGATCTCTTCCCAGGCAGAACAACACTAACCACTTTAAGGAGCAATGAAGAAAAAAGGATATACAAGCACTGTAATTTTATAATTGTGTTTTTGGAAGATGAATGATTTTCCAATCAAATGGCTTCTATTTTTTCTAAGAATTATATGAGGTAAGCCAGGGGGATTGAGGAGATAAGAAAATGGAATTAGGAATATGCAGCATGGAGCAGAGCTGAGGTGACAAGTGGAAGATTAAGCTGATGTTACCAGATGATAAGACTAGTGTTGAAAGTCCAGCTGAGGCACAAAATCATAAGTTTACGGTTGTATATCTGCTAAGTTTTGAATTTTTTTAGTACTACTCAGGTACATGTTGGGAATATTTTATAATTATAAGAACTTTCTAGTAAACATATATATATATTACCAATATTGACTAATAGTTTGTCCTTAGTTTGTGACATTTTGGAATTCAAAAACAATAAACGGTATCTATTTTTTCATCATGGCTTCTGGTTTTGTGTATAATAAGTAACCAGTTCTCCTATCTGATGCTTACTTTTAAACCTTGGATTTATATATGAAGAGGTCAGGTTAGCAATTTAATAGAATCCTCTATAAGATTCACTACTCTATTCAAATGACTTTTATATCTCTATTTCGAAGAGTTAATTTAAAATATTAATGGGTAATTCTAAGAAGAAAATTAAATAAACAGACTCCTTTGAGGACATTTGAACATAATCTTTCAAACTGGTGAATTTGTGTGTTGACTACAAAATTTAATTTCTAATATGTTTTCCTTTTATGTGAATGAAACACTCTGAGTGTTTATGGAAGCAGCATCTGTGGTAGTAAAAGACCACAATAAATGTAATGATTATCAATGCTTATATAAATTATAGCATATCCATAAGATGATATTAATGTGCTCAAAAATCATTTTTATGTCCAATAAATGAAAAATATTAAGGATAGAGATTATTAGTAAACTCTATTTTTAATTAGTAGTGAAAATTCTATTAATTTTTCAAGATATGATCTAGCTTTCACATGTTTAAATTTGTTATTTGAATTTTAATTGTTAAAATTATATTGCCTTAAAATATATTGTCATTTTCACTCAATAATGAGGGTAGTAGATACACATAATATAATCCTATGCTACTTCTTAAACTGTAAATCAGAAAAATATTATTTAAGATTTGAGAGTTTCTCAAGGTGACTTCTGAGACTACTAATGTATGCCTCTAGTGGATAAATGTATGCCATGTAAATAAACACTACTAGCAGTTTATAATTTTACATACTGTAAAACTCATAATAGTTTGAATGAACTTTTTCCTAACATCTGAGCTGATTGTTAGAAGGTAAAATATTTTAACACCAGACTTTTAAATTGCCTACTGTCAACCACATCATAACATTTCACAGAAAACTGTATTTATTGCCTCTAGTAAAGTTATATTTTTACTAGACTGTTCTTTCTCTGCCATTTGGAGTAAATAGGCATTATTCTTATTCCTTGGCTACAGTACAACACATATCTTGTCACCCCTATAAAGTATCCATTTTTCAAGCCTAGGAAATATTATCCCCAGCTTCAACTACCATCAGAAATGTTTGAAAGCCAGGAAGAATGACTGAATTGAGAATTCTGTTAATTGTAATTGTCAAATACAATATTATTTTACATTGGAAGAGAGAGTAGAATAGTCTATATAATTTGTTTATGAAGAGGTTACAAGAGGCAGAGTGCCAATATGAAGACAGTATAGGTTATAGGTGTAAACTGAGTTTAAATTGTGATTCTGGCAATTAGTAGCTATGTAACACAGAAAGATTATTTCACCCCCCTTTGCTTTTGTTTGCTCATTTGAGATAAAGGAAATGCAATACCTAACTTTCCCTTTTGTTTTAAAGATTGTATAATATAAAGTAAGTAAAGCACTAGTAGGTAATAAATATAAGCTCAGAGTAGTATTAAGAAGCATAGGAGGACTCTGGTCTGTGGTTTTATTAGTATAAAATTCCCTCGAAAATACAAAAATGTTTAACTGGATTAATTTAAAGCAAATTTGAGTGCACACACCATGTATTCATATACATTAAATACCAATTTTCAGCATCCTTACTATGGGACCATATTTCTAGAACTATTCTGGATTCTCTTTTTTGATTGAGATGAAATTTACATAACATAAAGTCAACCATTTTAAAATGTACAATTCTATGGCATTTACTTCATTCACAATGATATACAATGATCACTCCTATCTAGTTCCAAGACATTCTCACTACCCCCAAAATGAAACTACTTATCCATTAAGCAGACACTCTCCATTCTTTCTTCACCCAGATCCTGGAAACCACTAATCTGCTTTCAAGTCTCTATGAATTTATCTATTCTGCGTATTTCATAAAAATGGTGTCATAAAATATGTGGCTTTTTGTATCTGGCTTCTTTCATTTAGCACAAAGTTTTCAAGATTCACTTGCATTGTAGTATGTATCCATATTTCATTTTTTAATGGCTGAATTAAATCCCATTATAAAGCTATTAATATTTTTCATCTATCAGTTGATGGACATTGGGTGTTTTCTAGATTTTCCTATTTGAATAATGCTACTATAAAATTTACAAAAAGATTTTGTTTAAATATGTTTAAAATATATATTTTAAGGGCACCTGTGTGGCTAAGTTGGTTACATTTCTGCCTTCAGCTTAGATCACGATCCTAGAATCCTGGAACTGAGCTCCCTTCTGGGCTCCCTGCTTAGTGGGGAGCCTGCTTTTCCCTCTCCCTCTGCTGCTCTCCTTGTTTGCACTCTCCTTTTCTCTCTCTAATAAAAAAAAAAATGAAACCTTAAAAAGATAAGTAAAAAAATTAAAAAAACAGATATATAAGAATGGATCTGTTGGACCTGATCATAATTTTCTTAATTTTTAGAAAAATCACAAAAATGATTTCCATAGCAGGATTACCATTTATTATTTTATTTTTAAAATATTTCATTTTTTTAATTCATGAGAGACATACAGAGAGAAGCAAAGACATAGGCAGAGGGAGAAGCAGGCTCCCCCTGGGGAACCTAATGAGGGACTCAGTTCAGGACCCTGGGATCACAACTTGAGTCAAAGGCAGACATTTGACCACTGAGCCACCCAAGTGTCCCAGATTACCATTTTATATTCCCACTAGCAATGTATGAGGGTTTCAATTTCTCCCTGCCAAGACTTATTTTTGTTTATTTTTATTATGGTTATCCTAGTGAATGTTAACTTATATCTAATTGTGGTTTAAATTTGCATTTCTTGAATGACAAACAATGTTTAACACAATTTTATGTGATTTTTGTCCATTTGTATATCTTCTTTGAAGAAATGTCTATTCAAGTCTTTTCTCCACTTTTTTTTAAATTTGGGTTTTCATTTTGTTGTTGAATGGAAGAGTTCTTTATAGAGTATTAGATTATTATCAGATACATGATTTGCAAATATTCTCTATTCTGTAGGTAGTTCTTTCACTTCCTTCACAGTAATCTCTTCTTTAAAAAAAAAAAAAAATTTAGGGCAGCCCTGGTGGCACAGCAGTTTGGCGCCGCCTGCAGCCTGGGGTGTGATCCTGGAGACTAGGGATCGAGTCTTGCGTTGGGCTCCCTGCATGGAGCCTGCTTCTCCCTCTGCCTGTGTCTCTGCCTCTCTCTCTCTCTCTCTCTCTCTCTCTCTGTGTGTCTATGAATAAATAAATAAAATCTAAAAAAAATGTATTTATTTGTTTTAGAGAGAAAGAGAGCATGAGCAGAGGAGGCAGAGAGAGACAGAGAGAGAGAGGAAGAATCTCAAGCAGACTCCACACTGAGAATGGATCCAGATATTGGGCTGGATCCTAAGACCCTGAGATCATGACCTCAGATGAAACCAAGAGTCTGGATGATTAACCACTGGGCACCCTAATTGATCTCTTCTAAATGTTATTGCTTGTGCTTTTCATGACATACTTAAGAAACCACTGCTAGATCCAAGATCATGAAGAATTGCCCCTCATTTCTTCTAGAAATGTTATACTTCTGTCTCCCTTACATTTACACCTTTGATTCACTTTTACTTAATTTTTGAATCTTAAGTGAGGTGGTTCATTCATTTTTAAAGAGTTTATTTATTCATTTATTCATTTATTTATTTATGAGAGAGAATGAATGGGGGAAGGGCAGAGAGACAAGCAGACTTCCCACTGAGCATGGAGCCTGACCCAGGGCTTGATCTCAGGACCCTGAGATCATGACCTGAGCCAAACACAGACACTTAACCAACTGAGCCACTCTGAGGTTTTTCACTCTTTTACCTTTATTACCTAGTTTTCCCAGCATTGTTTGCATTTTCCTGATGAATAGTAATGTTGAGCTTTTTATATCTGTTGTCCATTTGTATTTGTTGTCAGAAATAGCAAGATTTCAATTTTATGGCTGAATAATATTCCATTTTATATCTATACCATAATTTCTTTATTCACACATCAAACACTTAGGCTTCTTCTATATGTTGACTGTTGTAAATAATGTTGCAAATAACATGGGGCTCATATTACTTTCAAGTTAGTATTTTGTTTTATTATTTTGGACAAATATCTGTAAGTGGAATTACTAAATCATATGGTAGTTCTATTTTTAATTTTTGAAGAAACACCACCCTTTTTCCATAATCGGTGTACCAATTTACATTCCCATCAATAGTGCACAAGGGTCTCCTTTTCCCTACATCCTCACCAACACTTGTTATGTCTTGTTATTATTTTGTTTTATTTTCTTTTTTATAGTGTACATCCTAACAGGTGTGAGGTGATATCTCATTTGGTTTTGATTTGCATTTTCCTAATGATTAGTGATGTTGAACATCTTATATGCCTGTTGGGCATGTGCATGTGTTCTTTAGAAAAATGTCTGTTGAGATTCTTTGCCCATTTTTTACTGTGATTATTTGCTATTGAGTTAATGAGTACTTTGCATATTTTGACATTAGCCTCTTCTCAGATATAGGATTTACAAATATAGTTCTTTCCTGTTTACTAAGCATTTCATTTGTTGATTGTTTTGCTTTGCAGCAGGCATTGTTTGATGTAGCCTCACTCGTATATTTTTTGCTTTTGGATTTTTTGGATTCAATAAATCATCACCAGAAACTATGTTGAAAGTTTGCTGCTTTCAACTTTCATTCTGAAAGTTTTATGGCTTTAGGTCTTATTTGCAAGTGTTTAGTTTGGGTTAATTTTGGTGGTTATATTGGCATATAGTGGCCTAATTTCCCAGCACCATCTACTAAAGTGACAGTCCTCTCTCCATTATGTATTCTTAGTTCCTCTATTGTAAATTAATTGGCCCTACATGTGTAAGTTTATTTCTGGGCTCACTATTCCGTTCTGCTGATCTTAGTGTCTCTTTTTATGCCAAAACCATATTGTTTTAATAACAATAGCTTTGCAATATAGCTTGAAATCAGGGAGCATGATGCCTCAGTTTTGTTCTCCTTTCTCAAGAAGGGAAAGGCTTTTGGCTATTCAGGATCTTCAGTGGTTACATACAACTTCAGGACAATTTTGGGGTTTTGGTTATTGTTTTTTTTTTCCTTGTATAAGGAATGCCATGGAATATTGATAAGGATTGCACTGAATCTACAAATGGCTTGGGTAGTATGAACAGTTTAACAATATTAATTCTTCTATTCCATGAACACAGGATGACTTTTTATCTGTTTGTGTCTGCTTTGATTTCCTTCAATGAAGTCATATGTTAGTTGCTTTTTGGCTGTTTTGTCATTTCTCTGTTTTCTTCTTTCTTATTCTCTTACTTTGTGTTATGATGACTTTCTTTAGTAGTATGCTTAGTATTCTTTCTCTTTATCTTTGTGTATCTGCTTTAGGATTTTGCCTTGTGATTATTATGAATCTTACATATAACAATTTATGTCTGTTTTAAGTTTTTACTCCTCCCTCCCATGTTTTAAGTTTTTGATATCACATTACACATCCTATTTTTTAAAGATTTTATTTATTTATTTATGAGAGAGACAGAGCCTGAGCTCGGGGGGGAGAGGCTGATGGAGAGGGAAAGTAAGAGGAAAAGCATCCCAAGAAGACTCCATGCAAAGTGTGGAGCTTAACACAGAGCTCAATCATATGATCCTAAGATTATAACCTGAGTTGAAACCGAGTCAGACACTTAATTGACTGAGCTACCCACATGCCCTTACATTGTATATCTTTTTATCTTGTGAATCCCTTAACTAATTGTAGTTATATTTTACTACTTTGTGTCTTTTAACCTTCATACTAGCTTTATAAAGAATTAATACATTACTTTTACTATACATTTACCTTTCTAGTGAGATTAATTTTTTTTATATGTTTTGTTGTTGTTGCTGTTTTGTGGTTACTAATTAGCACCCTTTCTTTTCAACTTAATCACTTTAACATTTCTTATAAGCCTGGCTTAGTGATGATGAGCTCCTTTAGCTTTTGCTTGTCTCGAAAACTCTACCTCTCCTTCATTCTGAATGACAACTTTGTAGGGTAGAATATTCTTATTTGGAAGTTTTGTTTGTTTTGTTTTGCTGTTTTTTTTCTTTTCAGAACTTTGAATATATTGCGCCAATTTATTCTGGCATGCAAAGTTTCTGCTGAAAATCTACTGACAGTCTTTTAGGTGTCCCTTTGTATGCAACAACTTGTTTTTCTTTTGCTGTTTTTTTTTTTTAATTGAAATATAGAAGACACACAATGTTCCATTAGTTTCAAGTATACAACATAGTGATTTGACCATTCTATATATTATGATGGTTGTGGTAGTTACCATCTGTCACAATACAATGCTATTACAATACCATCAACTATATTCCCTATGGTACTTTTAATGTTCTCATTTTTAACTTTTGACATTTCAATGGTAATCTGTCTTAATGTGGATCTCTTTCAGTTTACCTAATTTGGTATTCTCTGGGTATCCTGAATCTGGATATTTTTTTTCATCACCAGTTTGGGAAAGTTTTCAGCCATTATTCTTCAAATTAATTTTCTGCCCCTTTCTCTCGCTTTTCCATTGGAACCTTTGTAATGTGAATGTTAGTTACCTTATGTTGTCTCATATGTACCTTAAGCTATCTTCACCTTTTTCCATTTGTTTTTCTATCTACTGCACTTATTGGGTGAATTCATTGCTTTGACTTTTAGTTCACTAATTCTTTTTTCTGCTTGATCTAGTCTATTGTTGAATCTTAGTGCATTTTTTTTTAGTTCATTTTTTGCATTCTTCAGCTCTTTGACTTCATGGTTTGTTTTTAAATACTTTCCTCCTCTTATTATATATATATATATGTATATATATAAATTATATAATTAAAAAATATATATGTTAAAATATATATGTGTGTGTGTATTTTAAGATTTTATTTATTTATTCATGAGAGACACATAGGCAGAGGAAGAAGCAGGCACCTTGCAGGGAGCCCAATGCAGGACACGATCAAGGACTCTAGGATCACACCCTGAGCCAAAGACAGATACTCAACTGCTGAGCCACCCAGGCATCCCACTTTCCTGCTCTTTGTTGAAGTTCTTTCTGTGTCCATCTATTCTTCTTCCAAGTTGATTAGCATCTTCATAACCATTACTTTGATTTTTTTTTTAATCAGGTAAATTACTTATCTCCATTTAATTAGTTTTTTCTGAGGTTTTATCTTTTTTTTAAAAAAATATCCTTCCCTTTTATTTAAGATTTTATTTATTCATAGAGACACACACACACACACAGTGAGAGAGGGAGGCAGAGACACAGGCAGAGGGAGAAGCAGGCTCCATGCAGGGAGCCCAATGTGGGACTCAATTCTGGGTCTCCAGAATCATGCCCCAGGCTGCAGGCGGCGCTAAACCACTGAACCACTGGGGCTGCCCGGTTTTATCTTCTTTTGTCTGGATAGTATTTATTTGTTCATTTTTCTAGACTCACTGTGTTGATTTCTATGCATTAGATGAAACAACCACCTCTACCAGTCTTGAAGTAGTGGCCTCTTATGAACCTTGTCATTCTACCCTATCCTAGCTTTGGTTGTCTTTTAAAACTTTGTGATTGCCCAAACAAACCATTACTTTTTAATAGCTCCCAGTTTCTTACTTTTTAATAGCTCCCAGTTTATGTGGATAGGCCAAGACCTGTATTACAAAGGAGAGGATCATAGCACTTAGAATCAGGTTGGTTGAAAGCTAGACCCCTAGTCAGCAGGTTTTAGAGTCAGTGAATATATACAGTCATGTGTATATTAATAAAGTGTAAGCCCTACTGGTCACAGACCCAGGCAATCTAGAGGTGCCTTCTGAGCAGCAGTTGTAAAAGTTGGGCACCATACAATTATATATTCTATTTTCTGGGAGATATCAGCAAGCTATAGTCAGGCAGAGAGAACACAAAGATAGCATCCACCAGCTTATGTTTTTTAGAGACCTACTCCACAGGTCCAAAATTTGTGCCAAACTTGAAGCCTGTTCTTCAGACAGAGACTCCAGGACAAACCATAGGCCTCACTCACAGAAGGACTGGAGGTATGTTTTAGTTTGTTATTAATGCAGTGCTTTGGGGTCAGGTGCCTACCAAGAACTGTCTCTCTGATTGTTAGAGTCCTGGGGGACCCAGGAACACAAGCACCCTTGAACGCCAGGACTGGTGGACATCTCCTGAGTAGCAGCCACTAAAACATTGGCAACCAACATAAACACCAGGGCACCAGATGTGTATAGGAGCTTTTGGGAGAACATGGCAGAGGGAGAAACATTGACAAATACTGCCTTTAGAGATCTCTGGAAAGGATTATAGTCTGCCTTTAGCTGTGTGTTTAATTAGAAGCTTGTTGCTCAACCTGCATCTATTTTTGTTCATTGTTTCCTTTCTTGTGAAGAAGGTTTTTCATTGTTGTTTGTTTATTCGATGTAATACTTTTTTTTTTTTTGCTTTTGTGTCTGTGCTTGTGCTTTTGAATATGCCTGCATATTCAAAAAAGCCATCACATAGACCAATGCCAAGAAGCCCTTTCCTTATGTTTTCTTCTAATAGTTTTACAGTTTCAGGTCTTATATTTTTAATCTATTTTAGTTGTTTTTTGTATGGTGTGAGATAAAGCTCCAATTTCATTCTTTGGGGTGTAGCTATCAAGTTTTCCTAATATTATTTACTGAAGAGACTATCTCTAATTGGGTGTTCTTGGCACCTTTGTAAATGTGTAGATTTCTTCCTGGGGTCTCTATTCTGTTCTGGTGGTCTGCAAAGATATAACTCTCTCTATATATGTTTTTGTGCCAGGACGATACTTTTGATGATATAGGATTGTAATTTTTGTTTTTGTCTTTGTTTTTGTTTTGAATTCAGAAAATGCAATGCTTTCTACTTTGTCCTACTTGTACAAGATTGCTTTGGCTATTTATGATTTTTGTATTTCCATGTGAGTTTTAGGATTGTTTCTCAATTTCTGTAAAGAATACCATTGGGATTTTGACTGGGATTTTATTGAATCTATAGATTACATTGGGTACTACATTTCTTTTTCATTGTAATAACAATAATTATTTCAATTCATGAAGAGGATATCTACTTATCTATGTCTTCTTTAATTTCTTTCATCAATATTTTATAGTTACTATTTGAATGGGCCTTTTTTTCTTAATTTTTTCAAATAGTTCCTGAACAATAGAAACACAACTCATTTTTGTATATTGATTATGAATCTTGCAACTTTGCTGGAACAGTATGTTAGTTATAAAAATTTTTGATGGAACCTTTAGGATTTTCTTTTCATAATTTCATACAAAAAAGAGACAGCTTTACTTCTTCCTTTCTGACCTGAGTACCCCTGATTTCTTTGTCTTGCCTAATTGCTCTGGCTAAGATTTCCAGTACCATATTGAAAAGGAGTGGGCATCATTGCCTAATTCTTAATCGTATAAGAAAAACTTTCATTTTTTTCTAGATTGACTACAATGTTAGCTGTGGGTTTGTCATATATGATCTTTATTATGTTGAAGTATGTTCCTCCTATACCCACTATACTGAGTGTATTTATCATGAAATATCAAATATTTTTCCTGCATCTGTTGAAATAATCAGGTGATTTCACATTTTCTTCTTATTAATGTGATGTATTTCATTTATTGATTTGCATGTTTTTAGCCATTTAACATCTCAAGGATAAATTCCTCTTGGTTATGGTATTCAGTTCTTTTAATGTGCTATTGAATTTAGTTTACTAATGTTTTGTGAAAATGCTTGCATCTATATTTATCAAGGGTATTGTTTATAGTTTTCTTATAGTGCCCTTATCTAGCTGGTATCAGAAAAATTGTGGCCTCACAGAATGACTTTGGAAATGTTTTCTCCTCTTCATGTTTTTGGAAAATTTTGATGTAAATTAGCATTAACTCTTCTTTGAGTATTTGGTAGACTTGGTGAGTGAAACTTTCTGGTCCTGGAGTTTTCTGTGTTGGGAGGTTTTGATTACTGACTCAATCTCTTCATTCATTATTAGTCTTTTTCACTTTTGATTTTATTATGACTCACTGGTTTTGCAGAAATATGTTGTTTAGTTTCCACATATTTGTAGGTTTCCAGCTGTCCATTTTGATGATTTTTAGATTCTAATTGTGCCTGAAATGCTACTAGGTATGATTTCAAATCTTAAATTTGCTAAGGCTTGTGTTGTGTCCTATATGATCAATCCTAGAGAATGTTCCACAAGTATTTGAAAAGCATATATATTCTGCTGATGTTGGATAAACTGTTTATATATTTTTATTAAGCCCATTTGTTCTAAAGTACGGTTCAATGCCAACATTTCCTTGATTTTCCATCTGGATTATCTATCCATTGATGACATTGGGGTGTTAAAGCCTTCTCCTCCTCCTATTATTATTATTATTATTATTAGTCTATTTCTCTCTTCAAATCTATTAGTGTTTGCTTAATCTATTTGGGTGGTATGTGTGTGTGTGTGCGTGCATGCATGTAGTTCCATGCAAATTTTAGGATTATTTGTTCTAGGTTGATGAAAAATGCTATTGATACTTTGGTAGGGATTTCTCTGTATCTCTAGATTGCATTGAGTAGCACAGACGTTTTAAAAACTTTAATTTATCAAATCCATATGCATGGAATATCTTTCCATTTCTTTGTGTCATATTCAATTTCTTTCATCAGTGTTTTAAGAGTTTAGATCTTTCACCTTCTTGGTTATGTTTGTTTCTAGGTATTTTATTCTTTTTTGGTATAATTGTAAATGGGATTGTTTTCTTAAGTTCTCTTTTTTCTTCTTCATTATTAGTTTGTAGAAACATGATTGATTTCTGTGTATCAATATTGTATTATGCAACTTTATTGAATTCATTTCTACTTCTAATAGTTTGGGTGGATTCTTAAGGTTTCTGTGTATAGCATCACATCATTTGTAAATAATGACAGTTTAACTTCTTCCTTATCAATTTGGATAACTTCGATGTCTCTCTCTTATCTTATTACTACATCAAGTAATTCTAGTACTATGTGTAATAAAAGTGGTAAGAGTGGACAATCTTGTCTTGGTCCTTATCTTATAGGAAAAGTTCTCAGTTATTCACCACTGAAAAAGATGTTAGTTGTGAGTTGTTTTCATACAAGGCCTTTATTATGTTGAGGTATGTTCCCTATAAACCCACTTTATTGAGAGTTTTTATCATGAATAGTGTTAAATGTTTTTTCTTCATCAATTGAAATGATCATATGATTTTGATCTTTCATTTTTGTTATTGTAGTGTATCACATTGACTGATTTGTGTGTATTGGAACATTCTTGTCTCATTGAAATAAATCCCTCTTGTTCATAATAAATGACCTTTTAATGTACTCTTGAATACTTTTTGTTAGTATTTGGTTGAGGTTTTTCATCTATATTTATCATGGATCCTGGCCTGTAGTTTTCTTTCTGTAGTATCTTTGTCTGGTTTCGATATCAATGTAACATTGGCTTTGTAAAATGTATTTGAAAGACTTCCTTCCTCTTTTTTGGGAACAGTTGAAAACAATAAGAATTGACTGTTTTTGAAGTGTTTGGTGGAATTCACCTGTGAATTCATCCGGTCCCAGACTTTCATTGTTGGAAGTTTTTCAACTACTGATTCAGTTTTGTTAATTGGTTTGTTCAGATTTTTTATTTCTTTTTGATTTAGTTTTGAAAGAGGTTGGAAGTATGTTTCTCAGAATGAATCCATTTCTTCTAGGTTGTCCAATTTCTTAGCATATAATTTTTTAGTAGTAGTCTTTTATATTCCTTTGTATTTCTGTGTTGTTCATTGTTACCTCTCTTGTTTCCCCTTTTATTTCTTCAAATCCTTTCTTTTTTATATTTTCTTTTCAAATTTTTATTAAATTCTTGCTAGTTAAAATATAGTGTAATATTGGTTTCAGGAGTAGAATTTAGTGATTCATCATTAACTTATAACACCCAGTGTTCAACACAAGTGCCCCCTTTAATACTCATCATCATCTTAGCCCACCCACCTCCCTCAATCAACTTTCAGTTTGTTCTCTATAGTTGTGAGTCTTTTACAGTTTCCTTCCCTCTTTTTTTTCCACCTTCCCCTATGTTCACCAGTTTTGTTTCTTAAATTACATGTGTGATTGAAATAGTATGGTATTTGTCTTTGTCAAGGTTGGCACAATATACTCCAGCTCCATCCACAGCATTGCAAATGATATGATTTCATTTTGGTTGGCACAATATACTCCAGCTCCATCCACAGCATGCAAATGATATGATTTCATTTTGTGATGCCTGAATATATTCTATTGTGTATATATATATATACACCACATCTTCTTTTTCCATTCATCTATGGATGCACATTTGGGCTCTTTGTATAATTTGGCTATTATTGGTAATACTACTATAAACATTGGGGTATGTATACACCTTTGAATTTTTATTTTTGAATCCTTTATGTAAATACCTAGTTGTGCAACTGCTGGGTCTTAGAGTATTTTTTTTTAGCAGTTTAAGGAACCTCCAAAATGTTTTTCAGAGTAGCTGCACCACTTTGCATTCCCACCAACAGTGTAAGAGGGTTTCCCTTTTTCCATAACCTTGATAGTATCCACTGTTCTTTTGTTGTTAATTTTAGCCATTCTGAAAGGTATGAAGTGGTATCTCGTCGTGTTTTTAATTTATATTTCCCTGATAAAGAGTGATGCTGTGCATCCTTTTATGTATCTGCTGATCATCTGAATGTCTTTTTTTGAAAAATATCTATTCACATTTTCTGCCCATTCTTACCTTGATTATTTGGCTTTGGGATGTTGAGTTTGATAAGGTTTTTTTTTATAGATTTTGGATACTGGCCTTTTATCAAATATGTTATTTATAAATATCTCCTCCCATTCCATAGACAGCTTTTTAGTTTAGTTGATTAATTCATTGGCTTTTTATCTTGGAAGTCCCATAGTTCATTTTTGCTTTTATTTCCCCTGCCTCAGCAGACATGTCTTGTAAGAATTGCTACGGCTGAGGTCAAAGAGGTTACTTGCTGCCTGTGTTCTCCTAGGATTTTGATGGTTTTTTATTTCACCTTTAGGTTTTTTTTACACATATTAAATTTATTTTTGTGTATGGTGTAAGAAAGTGGTCTAGCTTCATTCTTCTGCATATTCCTATTCAGTTTTCCCTACACAATTTGTTAAAGAGACTGTCTTTTTCCCATTGGATATTCTTTCTTGTTTTGTCAAAGATTAGTTGACCATATAGTTGTGAGTTCATTTATGAGTTTTTTATTCTGTCTCATTGATCTATATGTTTGGGGTTTTTTTTTGCCAGTACCACACTGTCTTGATGAGTATAGCCTTGTAATATTGCTTGAGAATCAGAATTGTGATGCCTCCAGCTTTGTTTTTCAAGGTTTCTTTGGCTATTCAGGGTCTTTTTTGGTTCCATACACATTTTTGGTTTGTTCTAGCTCTGTGCAAAATGCTAGTGATATTTTGATAGGGATTGCACTAAATGTGTAGATTGCTTTGGGTAGTATAGACAATTTAACAATATTTATTCTTCTGTTCCATAAGCATAGAATGGTTTTCCATTTCTTTGTGTCATCTTCAATTCCTTTCATAAGTGTTCTATACTTTGAAGAGTACAGATTTTTTTCTCTTTGGTTAGGTTTATCTCTATGTATCGTATGGTGTTTGGTGCAGTTGTAAATGGAATCAACACCTTAATTTCTTTTTCTGCTTTTTTTTTTATTATTGGGGTATAGAAATGCAACCAATTTCTGTACATTGATTTTGTATTGTGTAACTTTGCTGAGTTTGTATATCAGTTCTAGCCCTTTTTTATTTTTGGAGTATTTCAAGTTTTTTACATATGGTATCATGTTGTCTGTGAAGAGTGTAAGTGTGATTTCTTCCTTGCTGATCAGATGCCTTTTATTTCTTTTTGTTGTCTGATTGTTGAGACTAGAACTTTTAGTGCTCTGTCCAAACAACAATGGTGAGAGTTGACATCCCTGTCTTCATCATGACAGTAGAGAAAAACTCAGTTTTTGCCCATTGAGGGTGATATTAGCTGTGGGTCTTTCATACATGTCCTTTATAATGCTGAAGTGTGTTCCCTCTATTTATACTTTGTTGAGGATTTTTATCATGAATGGATGCTTTATTTTGTCAATTATTTTTCTGCTTCTATTGAGATTATAATATGGTTCTTTTCCTTTCTTTTATTAATGTAGTATATCATGTTGATTGATTGGGAATATTGAGCCATTCTTTTATCTTGGGAATAAATCCCACTTGATCACAGTGAATAATTCTTTTAATGTACTGTTGGATTTGATTTGCTAGTATCTTGTTGATAATTTTTGCATCCATGTTCATCAGGAATATTGGCCTGTAATATCCATTTTAGTGGAGTCTTTGGTTTTAGAATCAAAGTAATGCTGCTCTCATACTATGAGTTTGGAAGTTTTCCTTTCATTTGTGTTTTTTGGGAACAGTTTGAGAATAGGTATTAACTCTTCTTTAAATGTCTGATAGAATTTCTATGGGAAACCCTGGGCTTTTGCTTGTTGGGAGATTTTTTTTTTTTTTAATTTTTATTTACTTATGATAGTCACAGAGAGAGAGAGAGAGAGAGAGAGAGAGGCAGAGACACAGGCAGAGGGAGAAGCAGGCTCCATGCACCGGGAGCCCGACGTGGGATTCGATCCCGGGTCTCCAGGATCGCGCCCTGGGCCAAAGGCAGGCGCCAAACTGCTGTGCCACCCAGGGATCCCTGTTGGGAGATTTTTTATTACTTATTCAATTTATTTGCTAGTTATGGGTCTGTTCAAATTTTCTATTTGCTACCGTTTCAGTTTTGGCAGTTTGTATGTTTCTATGAATTTATGCAATTCTTTCAGATTGCCCAATTTGTTGGCACGTAGTTTTTCATAATATTCTCTTATAATTGTTTATATTTCTGTGGTGTTGGGTATGATTTCTCTTTGACTTGTGGTTTTTTAATTTGGCTCCTTTCTCTTCTTGATAAGTCTGGCTAGGTGTTTATCAATTTTTAAATTTTTTTCAAAGAACCAACTCTTAGTTTAATTGATCTGTTCTTGTTTTTTATTTCTTTCTATATCATTTATTTCTGCTCTAATTTTTATTATTTCCCTTCTCTGCTAGCTTTAGGGTTTATTTGCTATTCCCTTTCCAGCTCTGTTAGCTGTAAGATTAGGCTGTGTATTTGAGACTTCTCTTGCTTCTTGAAGTAGGTCTGTATTACTATTTTCATGGTATTTTTTTTCTATATTTCACTTTCAATTTGAATATGTCTTTAGGTCTGAAGGGATTTGTGTAAGCAGCATATATAATGCGTCTTTATATGTATCCATTCTGTCACCCTATATCTTCTCATTGAAGCATTTAGAGAATTTTCTTTTTAAGTAGGTATTTATGGGATTCATTGGTATGTAATAATTGCCATTTTAAAAATGCTTTCTGGTTAATTTTCTGGTCTTCTTTTCTACTGAACATCCTTTTTATGATAACTTTCTTTAGATTTATGTTTGGAATACTTTATTTTTTTGTGTATCTATTACAGGGTTTGGGATTTTTTTGTTTTGTTTTGTTTTTTTTAGTGATTACCATGAGATTTGTTACTAAAATACATTGTATTTAGCAATTTATATTAAGTTGAGGGTCATTTAAGTTTGAACGCATTCTAAAAATATTTCTTTTTTACTAATTTCTTCACATTTTATGTAAATATTGTCATATCTTTACCCCTTTTCACTCATAATTTTCTTATTTTGAATTGTGGCCTCTTCTTTCGAATTAAAGAAGCCCGTTTAAAATTTCTTATAGGCTAGGTTATTAGAGATAAACTTTAACTTCTGTTTGTCTTGGAACTCTATCTTTTTTTCTATTCTGAAATTAGCCTTGACAAGTAGGATATTCCTTGTTGTAGGTATTTTATTTTCAGCACTTTGAATATCATGACACTCTTCTGGCCTGCAAAATTTCTGCTGAAAAGTCATCTGATAGCTTAATGTCGTTTCCTTTGTATATAACTATTTTCTTCTCTCTTGCTGCTTTTATTTTCTTTTTATTTGCAGACCTCTTTTTGTTCATCTTGTTTGGATCAATTTGTACTTCCTAAACTTGGATACCTTCTTCAGCAGGTTAAGTTTTCTTAACTTCCTCAGGGAAGTTATTATTTCTTCAAGTAATCTTTCTGCCTCTTTTTCTTCTTATTCTTCTGAGCCCCCTATAAAGTGAATGTTCTCTTGATGTTGTCCAAGAAATCCCTTAACATGTCCTCATTTTTAAAATCATTTTTTCTTAATGCTGCTCAGCCTGGGTGCTTTCCATTGCCATGTCTTTCAGGTCATTCACCCATTCTTTTGTATCTTTTAATCTACTGTGGATTCTGGTTACTATATTTTGCACTTTAATTATTGTATTCTTCAACTCTCAATGGTTCTTTATATTTTTTTTCACTCTTTAAGTTCTCACTGAATTATTCCACTCTTCTTTCCAAGCTGTTGAGCAATTTTATGAACCTTTCTTTGAATTTTTATCGGGCATATTGTTTACATCTATTTTATTTGGTTCCTTTTCTGAGATTTGGGTGTATTCTTTTGCTTGGAACATATTCCTGTCTCCTCATTTTGCTTCACTTTGTGCTTCTATCCATGAATTAGGTGAAACATCTACTTCTCCTTAATTAGAAATGATCTTAAATACAGTTGTCCCCTTAGTAGACTATATGTGCTTTGGATTTTGATTGTCTGGCTGAAGCTGAAGCTATCATGGGTGTGGGGAGTACTCCGCTAGAACTGCCCTGCTAAGATGGCCAGAACTGAAGTGGGCATGGCTGAGACAATCTTGTGACTCTTCATGAGAGCTTGCCCTAGCAGGAGAGTTGAAGCTGAAATGGTGAAATGGGTGCAAGTCAGGGGTTTCATGGTTCCCTGTGTAGAGAGCACCCTGGTAAGAAGCTGAAATGGGGGAGAAAAGAAGCTGAAATGGGGACAAGACAAAGTGTCCTGGAGTGTCCCATAAAAAAAGATACAATGATGAGGTAGCTGGAGCCAAGGTGCGCAAAGGAAATTTACCACTTTTGTCTAGGAAAGCTTCTATTTCTCCCACATATTTATTTGAAGGAGAACTTTTCCAGATAAAGTATTACTGGCTGGCAATTTTTATTTCAATATTTTGAACATGCCACTCCTTTCTCCCTTGACCTACAGAGTTTCCTGCTAAGTAATTCAGTAATAGTTTAATGTTCTTCCTTTTAAGAATATTCTCTTCTCCTCTCCCAGCTGCCTTTATTTTTTATCATCTATCTTTGATAGCTTCATCATATGTATCTTGGAGGTCTTTTTGCAGTAAGATAATAGGATGTCCTATTAGCCTCATGGACTTCCATTTCCAATTACTTTCCCAAATTTGAGAAGTTCTCAGCTGTTACCTCTTTAAATCAAGTTTCTGTACTCTTCACTTTCTACTTTTGGTACACAAATTATTCTAATATTTGTCTCTCTGATCAAATCCAATAGCTCTAATAGAGTTTCTTTACTTTTTAAAAATCTTAGTTTTTAACTGAATTATTTCTATATTCCTGTCCTCTGAAACTTATGTTTTCTTTCACCTGGTCATCCTTGTTACTGGTACTCTCGGTTGTTGTCATCTAATTCATTGAATTCTTCAGCTTCAGAATTTGTTTTGTTCTTTTTTGCAATTTCAATCTCTTTGGTAATAAACTTCTATTCATTAATGTTATTCCTCAGTTCATTGAATTGCCTTTTAGTGTTTTCTTGTATATCCTTGGATTTCTTTATGACAGCTATTTTGAATTTTTTATTAGTCAAATCACAATGTTCTGTGGATTTGTATTCAGGTGCTAGGGGATTATGATTTTTTTGTAGACTATATTTATTTGATTTCTTACACTGTTTGAAGGTATGCCTTTTGCTTTCACATTTGAAGCAGAAAACACCCTCCTTAATTAATGTTTTATGTCTTTTTTTTTTTTTTTTGGTTCTTACAATTCAACAATCTGATTATTACAAAACTTTCTTTTTGGCTCCAGGAAATAACTAATAACTAAATCATTTGTAGTCTCTACTACTACTCATAAGCATGCATAAGGAGCCAGAGGAAGTCAGGGAGGAGGAGGTATGGGCTTACCACCTGGAGCTCTATGGGTACCCATAGCCTTGCTGGGCGCATTCTCAATTGGAACAGTCTGCAAAGTTTGTGGGTGAAACTTCTACTGAAGTTCAAGTGTAGACATCAGGAAGTGTATTCTTACAATGCCCTTTTATATTCTTACCTGCCACCTTCATTATCCTATTCACCCAAATTATGGAAGCCCCTCCTCTGAAATTCAGTACTACTGGAGTAAAAAGTAGTTTCCCCTGCCATAATCCATACAACTGGGGCAGCCAGACAGATGCTCACTATTTTTGCTTTCCAACTTGGATGTAGAACAGTTGCTGATACTGACAGCAAAACCAATGCAATACCATCCTAGTAAGTGGACCACCTTGGCATGTTTTCTCTCTTCTCTGTGTCTAAACATATCTTCTATCCTATTCAGATGGTGTGTTAGGTTTTTCCTTCAGGTAGGCTGGAGCTCACCCATAAGCATCCATGCAATTTTGCACTCTCAAGTTTCCCCTTTTCCTGATTGTGCCCAGTGGGGTGGGACAGGCTCACTGACTTCCTCATAGCACCCAATAAGGTCGTACCTGCCCATTGCCAGATACACAGGTGATAGAACACCCCTGGGTGTCTAAGACAATTTGCATCAACATTTTAATTCAATTATGGATGTCTAATTTGTTGTTAGAGAGAAAACAGGAAAGATTCACATCACCTTGATGCTGATGTCAACCATCAATAAAACAGTAGCATAATACTTTTCCATAGCTTATAAAAACTGTACACTTCTAGACTGCCCTTCCACTTTTTAGTAAGTGTTACTTCTTTGCATATTGTGTATCCATTAGCAAATTTTCATTTTAACTTATGATTAAGTAATATATGCATTACCATTACAATGTTTCATGATTTTGTATTTTTCTACACATTTACCTTTATTATACTTTTAGATTTTTTTTTTTGCATTGGTACTTACCCTGTTTTCTTTTCAATTTAAGAATTTTCTTAAGCATTTATATAAGTCAGGTATACTGACAATGAATCCCTGCTGTTTTTTGTCTGAGGAAGACTATCTCAGCTTCATTTTTAAAAGGTAATTTTGCTACGTATAATATTCTTGGTTTGCAGAGATTTTTTTCTCCAATTATTATTTTAAATACACAATCTCAATCTTTCCTGGCCTACATAGTTTCTCCCAAGAAATCCAATCATAGCCTTACTGGCGAGAAGTGGAATGCCTTTTGACAATAGTAGTTTAATGTCACCTCATGTTTTCTTCCTTGGACTGATTCTATTTGAGTTTCATGAACTGCCTGAACTTGGAGTTCATGGCACCTTCAAGATCGGTAAATTTTTAGCCATTATTTAATTAAATAATCTTTCTGCCCCTTTCCCTCTCTCTCTTCTCCAACTGGGATTCCTAGGATGGTGAATACTGCTTCACTTGAGAGCGTCCCAATATTAATGTACACTTTCTTCACTTTTCATTCTTTTTTTCTGTTTTCACCTTTAAGTAGATGATTTCACATGATCTTGCTGAGTTCAGATTCTTTCTTCTAGTTGACCATGTATGCTGCTGAAGCTCTATATAACACTTTTCATTCCATTCATTGTATAATTCATCTCCAGAATTTCTCTTTTTAAAATTATTTTTATATTGTTCAATTTCTCATTTTGTTCATAGTTTGCTATAATTTCCTTTTTGGCACGTTGTATGATGTTTGATTTCCACATATTTGTTGATTTTTCAGTTTTTCTTCTGTTATTATTTCAACTGTGATCTCATTGTGAAGAAGATACTTTGATTTCAATATTTTTAAATTTATTGAGATTTACATTATGGTCTATCACTGATATTATTCTACAGGAGATTTACATTATGGTCTATCACTGATATTATTCTACATGAATCTGAGAAGAATGCATTTCCTGCTGAGGTCAAGTGGACTGTCCTGTAGGTCTGTTAGGTCTAAATAGGTTTATAAAGATGTTAAACTTTTCCATATCCTTATTAACCTTCTGTTTAGCTGTTCTATCTATTATTGAAAAGTGTGGTATCGAAGTGTCAAACCATCACTGTAGAACTATTTCTCCCTTCAATTGTGGCAGATTTTGCTTTATATATTTTGGGGGGCTCTATTATTTTTTTGAGTATGTTTACCTTTATAATATATCTTCCTGGGTGACCTTTTTATAATATATAATGTTCATCCTTGCTTCTAAATTTTTTTTTTAATTTTTATTTATTTATGATAGTCACAGAGAGATAGAGAGAGAGGCAGAGACACAGGCAGAGGGAGAAGCAGGCTCCATGCACCGGGAGCCCGACGTGGGATTCGATCCCGGGTCTCCAGGATCGCGCCCTGGGCCAAAGGCAGGCGCCAAACCGCTGCGCCACCCAGGGATCCCTCATCCTTGCTTCTTAATACAACTTTTAAAAATCTATTTTCTATGATAATATTATAGCTATCAAGATCTCATTTTACATTGTTTACATAGAATATCTTTTTGTATCTTTTAAAACTTTTTATTTCATAATCAAGTCAATCTCATTTAGAAAGCATATGGTTGGATCCTCAGCTCTATTCTTCCAATCTCTGTCTTTTGATTGAAGAGCTTAATCTATTTATATTAAGAATTATTAAAGAAAGGGATTATCTGTGCCATTGTGCTTTTCCTATATAACATTTTTTCTTTAATTCTTCCATCAGTGCCTTCTTTTATGATTAATTGCTATTTTCCTAATGAACCATTTTAATTCCCTTCTGATTATAGACCTTCTGCCTTTTTACCTTTAATTATTCAACTATACTGGATTCCTTGAATAGGCAGTGTGGAAGAATGTTTTCATTGGGTTAAAAAATAGAAAACATAAAAATAGTAGCAAAAAGTAAAATTATCACATGCTATAGTAAGTCCAGATCAAAATTATGCCTCATCATGGGCATTGAATTTAAACTGATCTTTTTTAGTTGGTTAATTTTGACCACTCAACAGAAGTGGTATGGGAATAGAGTGGTATGGGAATAGAGCAGACAAAATTTTCAAGTTCTCATTTGCAGGAATGAGTAACAATTGCTCTGCCTTTCTTGTTCTGTGCTCTTATACATATCATTAATCTGTCACAATAATCTTAACTGGATGCCACCTCATAGTCCTTTTTTTAAAATATTTTATTTATTTATTCATGAGAGACAGAGAGAGAGAGAGAGAGAGAGAGGCAGAGACACAGGCATCAGGAGAAGCAGGCTCCATGCTGGGAAGCCTGATGTGGGACTCAATTCCAGGTCTCCAGGATCAGGCCCTGGGCTGAAGTCAGCGCAAAACCGCTGAGCCACCTGGGCTGCCCCCTCATAGTTCTTCTTAACATAGCATTCTGAGCATCCACTATCAATTATGTCAACAATATTAATTAATAATATTAATTAGCCACCTTTAATGAATAAATCATGGTAAATAGTTTGATTAGAATTTATATTAGTGAAGTACAGTAGTTGGAATAACTGCAAAATGTAGGTATGGGGCAATATATGGAGAAATTTGAAAAATAAAACTTTAAGGTGTACCCACATATTATAGCTCACAATACTCGGTAAAATAAACATATACCTTTTAAAATATATATATTGTATTATATATATATTATATATATATATATTATATATATATATACACCTATATATATTATATATATATATACACCTATATATATTATATATATATTATATATATATATTATATATATATATATATATTGTATTTGAGCTCCAGAGATATATATATATATATATATATATATATATATATATATATATATATATTGTATTTGAGCTCCAGAGATGCAGGACCATTGATGCACAGGACTCCAGCCCCACTGCTGTCTTTTCCAAGCTGGCCATCTCACCTTAGCTGTACCTTAATGAAGCCCTTCCAACCGTCCAGTAACCACTGGGAAGGAACTTTCTGGGTGATAAAGTACATACTAGAAGCAGGTCATGCTATTGTTACAGGCAGTCTGGAGTTCTCCGAATCATCTGCTCGACTGTCCCCTGCCAGATCTCAGCATCTCAGTGTCTTTTAGCTTGGGCAGCTTGCTGCAGCTAGGAGTTCAGCCTCACTGTAAGCCCTCACCCCCAGCAATAAAGTCTTCAACTTCATTTAAAAAAAAGTGTAAAATTTCATTGTATTACTTCAAAATATGACTACTTCAAAATATGTAATTTTATTAGATTAATATCTCATTTGAGTATCAGAATCCTTCTAAAAAATGAATCCAGTATAATGGTATGGCATGGAAAGTTATAGAGAATTTGAATTTACACAATTAGAAAAGGAAAATGCTTTTCAACAATGATTTGTGTGTGTGAAAATTTTGAAAATTTGAATTTCAAGTATTTTTTGTATAGTGACTACAGCAAAGTGAGTTACAAGACAGATTTCTATTAATTCATTCATAGTTCACCACTGATTTTTTTTAGCATCATGAGAAGAATTTTGTACTTGGAAAAATATTTCTCCAGTCCAAAATGTCTATGTGATGAGATATTTGCTGTAAAAATAGCAGCTAAACATATTGTGATAGAAAGTATACTAAGAAAAGTAAAGTTACTTTAATATGGGGAATATTGGAGAATATGATCGTAGGAGAGAAAGGAAATTGTTAACTGAGAATTAATAAAGAGCCAAGCAAGCTGGGTTGGGAATTATGATCTGAGTCATATTCTGCAGACAAGCACACACTGAATTGTCAACCATTAGATTTCATGAATGGATTGTCATACTCCAAGATTCCCCACTGCTTTTTCTGCTTGTGTCTGTTCAGCAAAGCTAAAATTAAACTCTTGTAAAAGGGCTACCCACTTTTCCTTTGAAAGTTACACTCAGTTTTAGCTATTACACTTTCAAATATGTGCTAGTGAAGTACTTGCCTAATAATGTCTCTTTTGGCCTAAACAGTATAATATGATGGTTAAGATCATCAGTTCAAACTGATTTAGCCACTTATTTAACATTATGAAACAAAAATATTTTTTGTATTATCACATTCTTCTTGTGAAATTGGCGATATCAATATCCTAGTATACTAAGTTATTTATAGAATTAAACAATAAGTACAGAAGGTATGCACTATAGTGACCCATCTATAGTAACATGCAATTATTGGGAACTATGCTACTATAACAATGCAAGTGAGATGTCTAATACCCATTTTTTGTTATTTATATTAGCATAGTTAAAAATGTGAGCTTAATAGTATTATTTCTAGCTAAGCAAATAATGAACTGTATATTTGCTTATATTTTAAAGTTGTAACATTCAACACATCCCGATATTATTGTGATTTGTAATTCAGAAAATCCTATCATAAGTACTAAATATATTATTAAAATGTCAGCAAGTATATACAATCTATTCTTGGAAAACTTGTATCTTTTATTTCTGCCATGGTGGGCTCCAGATTTTTGAAAGAATAACAGCTGTATTAAAGAAAAGTTGAGAACCACTGTTCTGAAGCATTCCCCATGGTGGAATATTTGAAACAACGTTATATTTGAAATTGGAAATCCTGAGTATAAATCTTATCTTAGCTATTGCCAGTTTTGTGGTTTGGAAACCAGCTTAACCTCTTCAAATCTCTCTTGTATTATTTCTAAATAGGAATAATTATTATTGCTTACCTTGCAGAGTTCTGTAATCAACAACTTAATTAGGAAAATACACTGTGTGCTTTGATACAAATGTTATTCTTTTTTGAAAATCAGCTTGATGAACTTGGATAAAAAATAAATTATAGTAAAAGAGGCTCAGGGTCTAATCTTCAATCACTTACTAGTTACCTCAATGTGAGAATATATTTAACCTAATGATTTTATGTGTAAAATGTGGTTAGTTATATGTTCTTGCTGGGTTCTGAGGGGATTAAATGAGATGGCTAATACATCACAAAGGTTTGCCTCTTAGTAAAGAGGCATCATTGCTATAGTTGTTTATAATTATGATTGCTGATATTGTTATTACCCACCTATAAAGACTTTTTAGTGTGCCTAGTTTATGTACTCACTATTTGATAATTGGCTAGGAATGGTCATAGGCAAGCAGATAAAGGTTAGGTAGTGTCCACTATTTTGTGCTTTATCCCTCATCATTTATTTAACTAATGTAAAATGCAAAGCTACACATTGTCCCCAGGTACTTAAGGATAAAATAATTTAATATTATCAGCTTAAGGTCATAGCTCAATTCTCATAGCTCCATTTTACTTATATTGGCTAATGTTGAAAATAACTTTCTGGGATGCCTGGGTGGCTCAGTGGTTGAGCATCTGTCTTTGGCTCAGAGCATGATCCCATAGTCCTGGGATTGAGTCCCACATTGGACTTCCTCCATGGAGCCTGCTTCTCCCTCTGCCTGTGTCTCTGTCTCTCTCTCTCGAATAAATAAATAAAATCTTTAAAAAAAGAAAAACATAATAACTTTCAAATTATAAAAATATAGGATATAGAATTTATAGAATGTTGCTCAGGTTCATAATTTTTACTCATTCAACATGCAGCTCAATATACAAAACTAATCAAAATGTTTATTACTATCCTTACCAGTCTTGTTTTCTCTTGGATATACTTTAATTGGAATCCTGGATAGAGATAATAATAGTTTCCTACTTGAGGTAAAAATGATTCCCTTTTCAGTCTTTTGTGTAAAATTTTTGCTTCTCAACATCAACTACAATAATGTATTTGTGAAATTCATATAATCTTTTGAAGCGTTCAACTCGGGTTGAAAGCATTGTGGGTTGTATCTAGAGACTGTCTTCTTGGCATCAATGGCAGTCGGTGGGGTTTAAGATGAGCAATTACTGCTTTCTCATGGAAAGGAAAAGTGCTGAAGTGTCTTTAAGATCTCAGTGGGAGTGATTTTACTTATAATAAAGGGAATTGTATCCATTGTGGATACCACATGCTTTGCTACAATTTCTTTAAAAAGATATAGAATGTGGGAAAATGGACTTGATTCTAAAGGAAATTTTCTAAAATCTGGAAATCAACATCATCCCTGTTATTTTCCCAAGGATCAAAATGAAAATTAGGCCTTTTTCAATACCACATTTTGCATGCTTTTAGGTAAAGAACATATTACATGCACCAGAATACACCAGACACTGGCACTGCTGTTCATTCTGCCCTGCCAATGTTATCTGATGTTCATTGTACAGTTATGGGCTTTTCTCATACAACAGTAAGGTTTTAGATTTTTTTAATTGCTTGGTATCCTGGTATAAAAATAATGTTCTTTCATTGGAGTATCAATCCCAATGCTTGTAATTAGTGCTTTCTGAAGGGTAATTTCACTGTGCTTAGAGATGAATTGCCAAGCTTTTCATTTAGTAGGCAGATAACTGAAAGTTCTGTACTACATACAAGTCATAGATTATTTGTTCAAATATATTTAAATAATGAAGATCTATAATAAAAGTACTCAGGATAATATTACACTGAACTAGTAGTCAAGTTAGGTAGTCTGGTAACTAAACCAGAGTGCAATGTTAAAAGAGTTCTGGAGTAACTTAGCTTCATCTTAATTCTAGGAAAAAATGTTCTTGTTGAAATGATATGCCATTTCTGAGGTTCATGGCATATATGGTACTCTTAAACTGTACAACCATAAAGTATCAAAGAAACTTTACAAAATCAGCCTCAAGGAACAATTTAAAATCAATTGGTTAAATGAAACCATCTTAGCAATTTTTTTCTGACACACAAGACCCAGAGAGGAGGTTATATGGAAGATCACTCTCTTTCCCAAGTCCCCAAATGTCATGATTCCTACCCATTGATTCTCAGGTTTCATTCTCCTCTGTATCACTCTTCTAAGAGAAGTAATTCATATGGAAAATACATTGTAAAAGCTACATTTTTGCCTAAATCCTTTACAATCCCTGTTTTGTAGGTAGTCCCAATTACTTTTATTCCACAAGAAGACTGGGGACTTTCAGTTTGAGGTGAGACAGTAGAGGGAAATTCATAGTCTCTCAAAGCTTTGAAGGCATTTCCAGTTCACATATTTCAGGGTTGCTTTCAACTATAAAATACATTATATTCTACATTACAACTTTTCTGGTCACACACACACACACGTACACACAAGTACCTATTGGGATAATATGATAGATTTTTACATACATATTATACATAGCTGGTGTTGAGGAAATGTTGCCTGGAGGTTATTTAACTTCAAATTTCATTTAAAAATAACATATGATTTTATACAAATGTCTTGTTTTGTTTGTTGGCAATGGCTGTTTTTTCAGTAGATTGGATTTTGAATCTGGCATGAAAATTGTACTTTGAAAGGAAATTCCAATACCTAGAAAATAACTTACTACACATGAGATGTCTATAATTTGGAACCCACTGTTGAATGATTCAGGATTAAACAGTGATTTAAAAAATAATTCTTTTCCGGATGGATAGCTGCTCAGGCAAGAAAGACAAAAAACTTTGTCATCAGACTTGTCAAATGATAAAAATATCATTGGACTGGAATTTTAAAAAAATGAAACAGTAAAGCAAGAAAAAATCCATATTTATGCTAAAATACATCTATAAAAATTGCTTAACAACTATTTCAAGAAGATTTATTGTAATCAAGATTCATTTTCCATTTTATGAACTTTAATGTCACCTAAGTGGATAAGAATAGATACAGAATATATAAAGTATATTTTGCTCGCTTGAGGTAAGTTAAAATTTCTCAGTTGTGACATCATAAAAGAAATTCTAAGTTAAAAGTATATTTAATAGCATTGAAAATGTTTTAGCACTTTAAACTTTGCCTGAAATATATTGTATTTAATTTCCAAAACATCTTTTTGGTGCTTCAGGGCAGGTGTTATTTTCACATTTCACCAAAGAGGAAACTAATAAGGCATAAAGAAGTTGGCATATAGCCAGTGCATACCTTATTTAGAACTTGAACCTGAGTTTCCTGGCTTCAAATGAGGGATTTTTTCCTATCTATACTACTAAAATTCTTGATTTTTCTTGTTATTATAAAAAGTCCATAAATAACTTTCGTATTTGTAAATAAGTAGTGTAAATGGCATGTAATGGTTGCTTATGTATGTGAGAAATAGTTCAAATAATTTCCTCACCATTAGGAAATACAACACATGATAATTCTTAAGATATGCTTAGTGGAATAACTAGAATAAATGATGGAATTACTACTTATTGAATGAATTAAATGTTATCCTATTTCCTGAAGTAGAAAATTGGAATTGTTTCATCAAAATTCCTTTTTTCCTATATTCTGGTTCACTCAGCTAGATATCATGAACAAAGCATCAAGAGCCCAGACACAGGTCAAGTTTTATACAGTATATAGAAAATTGACTGACCTACTCTGTATGATGAGTATGCCTGCAATAAATCTCAGGATGTTCTTTAATCATCAGCCTACATAATGTGGGCGAGGGCTAGGGGGACAGTTCTCCTCTCCAACTGTTATCTCTCTTTTGAAGCACTATTTTGACATTGATAACATTCAATTTTATTTGTACTCTTTGACATTGCTAGGATTCTTAAACATAAGATGTTTATTTTTAAAGGAAAATGGCATACAACACGCACTAGGAAACTAATTTTGGGTGTTGGATGTTTTCTTTGAGAACCCCATGCAAATAGAAATTTCAAATTTAGGGGACACAAAATTTTTCCACTAAAACATCATTTCTAAAACTGAGTTTAATAGAAACTGGGTTTTCTACAATGTTAATAAATGTCAGTTTCTCTGGGAAAAGTTTAAAAAGTTTACAAAATTTTATCTACAAGCATTTTCATGATGCACATATGTCACTTTTAAAGATTCTGTGAAAACATTCTTCATGTAACTCAGTTAAATTTAATTCTCAACCCTTCAAACTCATTGCCTACGAATACTGCTCTCCTTTTTTTAATCTATGGAATTCCCCTTAGTAGCTTCAGAATCCATGGCTACTTGGGTCACAGGCTGGGAAATACTGCTCTGGCATTGTGATATAAAACCTTGGTTTGAGTCATAACTCTATCAGTTAAATTAGTTCTATGTTTTTGAGCAAGACAGGGCTCTGGACATCAAATTAGAACATTACTTTCCCAGGATTTTTTTTTCTTACTTTGGAAGTAATTTGTTTAAATATTTAATATATATGTGTATATGCATGTGTATATGTGGTTTATATATTTATTTTTTTAAGATTTTATTTCTGGGATACTTGGGTGGCCTGTGGTTGAGCATCTGCCTTCAGCTCAGGGCATGATCCTGGAGTCCCGGGATCAAGTCCCACATTGGGCCCCCTGCATGGAGCCTGCTTCTCCCTCTGTGTCTCTGCCTCTGTGTATGTGTGTGTGTCTCTCGAGGATAAATAAACAAAATCCTTTTTTAAAAAATTTATTTCTTTGAGAATGAAAGAGAGCATGAGTTGGGGGGGGGGGAAGTTTGGAGAGGTAGAAGAAGATGGAGAAGCAGGGACCTGACACCAGGCTCAATCCCAGGACCCTGATATCACGACCTGATATCAGGACCCTTATATTATGACCTGAGCCAGAGACAGATGCTTGAGCAACTGAGTCACCCAGGTGCCCCTGTGCTATCTATATTTATATATGTGCATACACATGTATGTATGCATACATATTATTTATGTATATATTATATATATACACATATATGTATTATTTATGTATGCATAAATGACTTTAATTCTCTTTTTAATCCACATATAGCACTGTATTAGGTTTAAAAATGCAACATAATTTGATATATGTAGAGTTGGCCATTGAACAAAAAGGGTTTGAAGTACATGGGTCCACTTACATACATATATTTTTGATAAAGCAATACTGTAAATATATGTTTCTCTTCCTTATGATTTTCATAACAATTTTCCCAGGTTACTTTACTATAATATAGCATATAAAACATTATAAGTTATACATCCATTTTTTACTGCACTTAGCTCCCCAACCTCTTCACATTGTGCAAGAGTCAACTGTATATATTGCAAAATGATTAACATAGTAAGTTAATATCTATTACCACACATATTTTTTCTTGTGATAAGAATTTTTAAGATCTATACTCTTAGCAATTTTCAGAAGTTCAGGATTAACTATACTCATCATGCTGTATGTTACATCCTTGAGACTTATTTATTCTATGCTGAAAGTTTGTACTTTTTGACTACCTTAACCCATTTTGCCCCCTCATCCCCATTTCTGGCAACCACCAATATATTCTTTGTATCTATGAGTTTTGTTACTTTTTAAAAATATATTTTATTTATTTATTCATGAGAGACAGAGAGAGAGAGAGAGAGAGAGAGGCAGAGACATAGGCAGAGGGAGAAGCAGGCTCCACGCAGGGAGCCTGATGTGGGACTCATTCCGGGACTCCAGGATCATGCCCTGGGCCAAAGGCAGGCGCCAAACCACTGAGCCGCCCAGGGATCACCAAGTTTTGTTATTTTAAAGACTCTACATAAAAGTAAGATCATACAGTGCTTATCTTTAAAAGTAAGATCATACAGTATTTGTTTTTATCTGTCTGATTTATTTTATTTAGCATAATTCCTGCAAGTTCTACCCATGGTGCTGCAAATGTCAGCATTTCCTTTTTCACCACCAAATAATAGCCATTGTATATAAATATATATACCACATCTTCTTTATCCATTCATCCACTGTAAAGATACTTCATGTTGTTTCCACGTTTTAGCTATTATAATAATACTGGGAATAACATGGCAGTACAAGTTTCTGTAGAGATACTGAGTTTGTTTTCTTCTGATCATAACCAGAAGTGTAATTGCTAGATCATATGTAGTTCTATTTTAAAATTTTTGAAGAACTTCCGTATCGTTTTCCCTGGAAATTACACCACTTCACTTTCTCACCAATAGTACACGAAAATTCCTTTTTCAATGCTTGTTATCCCTTGTCTTTTTAACATTTATTTATTTATTTTATTTATATTTTTATTTTCATTTTTTTGAGTATAGTTGACACACAATGTCACATTGGCTTCAGGTGTACAACTTAGTGATTTGAGGAATTTATACATTATGCTATATTCACAAGTATAGCTACCATATGTCCCATTACTTTGCTATTACAATACCCTAGTATTCTTTATGCCCTGCTGTTTACTGTCATGATTTACTCATTCCATAACTGGAGGCTTGTATCTCTTTCCCCTCATTCATTTTGCCCAACCTCCTACCCTCTTCCTTTTGGTAACCATCAGTTTGTTCTCTGTATTTACAGTTCTGATTATGCTTTTTGTTTGTTTATTCATGTTGTAGATTCCATTTATGAATGGAATTATATGGTATTTGCCTTAGTCTGACTTTTTTCACTTACCATAATATCTTTAGGTCCATCCATGTTGTCACAAATGATACAATCTTAGACTTTTTATGGCTGTGTAATATGCCATTGTGTGTATATGAATGGGTGTGTGTGTGTATAGATAATTTTTTTTTCATTCATTCATTGATGGACACTTAACTTGCTTCCATGTCTTGGCTATTCTAAACAATATTTCAATAAACATAAAGGTGCAAATATATTTTGGAGTTAGTGTTTTCATTTTTCCTGGGTAAAATATCTAACAGAGGAATTATTGACTAATATGGAATTTCTATTTTTAATTTTTTGAAGAACCTCATTGCTGTTTTCCACAGGAGCTGCACAAATTGAGATTCCCACCAAAAGTGCACAAGTGTTTCTTTTCCTGTACATCCTCAACAACATTTCTTGTTTCTTGTCTTCTGGATAATAGCCATTCTAACAGCTTTGAGGTGATCTCCCATTATGCTTTTGATTTGCATGTCCCTGATAATTTTTGATAGGGACTGCATGAGTCTGTAGATGGACTGGGTTAGTGCAGACACTTTATCAACATTAATTCAATGATCTATGAGCACAGGTTATTATTCTACATATTTGTGGTTTCATTTTTTTTCTGATAGTTCATTGATTTTGTATCCTACAACTTTACGAATTAGTTTAGTAACTAACAGTGTTCTTTAATATTTAGGGATAGATAATAGATAATTTGCATATCTACAAATCAATATTACAAATATAGCTCTAGCAAACACAGAGGCAGTATTTATTTGGCTATCTGTCCAGGGTTCAGTGCAGAAGGAGCAGACAAAAACATCCATCTCCCTCTATTTCCCTGAAAGTGCTCTATCTGCATACTTTAAAAGCTGTAGACTGAAAGCCTGGCTACAGCCCTTCCCAAAGACTGGATGGCATATTTCCCACCTTTTGTCTCCAGCCAGCATCAGTAGAAGGAGCTTATACATATGTCTGGGACCAAAACCTTTGTCCCTGCCATCTGAGAGATAGGCCTCTGATCACTGGCTTTGATAACCAACAGGGTTTGCATTAAAGTCCCACAGGACTGTAGATAACCAAGAAGCAGTTCTAATAGGTGCAGGAGTAACACTTTTGTGGTTTTATATCTGAACAGGCAAACTTTTCCATCCTCTGTTTTTTTCTAGAAAGTGTTAGTGACATACTTTGAGGGAACAGCCTCTAATCAGCTTATATCAAAGTGCTAACTGTAATTCTCCCTGATAGATACTGATGCCTCTTAATAGACCCTTACCTACTAGGAGACTTTCAGAACAAAAGAGGAAGCCTAAACAATCATAAAAGTTTGAGGGATGACTAGGAACTCAAGCTAGGAGCCTCATCTCTAACACAAAGACATCCTATCAAGACTGGGAGAGATGGAGGGAGCGGCAAGATGGTGGAAGAGTAGGGGTCCTCAACTCACTTAGTCCAACAAACTTATCTAAATAACTTTCAAAACAACCTGAACACCTACGAATTCAACCAGAGATGTAAAGAGAACAGCTGGAACACTACAGAAATAAAAGTTTTCACTTCTAACAAGGTAGGAAGGTGAATAAATAAATACATAAATAATAAATAAATAAATAAATAAATAAAGTGGGGGGAGGGTAACCCTGACTAGCATGGCTAAAGTGGAGCCAAAAAGCCCTCCAGGGCAAGAAAGCCCAGCCCTGGAGAAGTGGGAACTTTAAAATCCACGCCAGAGTTTCCCTTATGAAAAAGTGTTTAGCAAGGAAATTGGGCAGAATTACAGGAGGGCCAGTGAAGCCTCAAGATTCCCGGAGTCACTATAATAGGAGGGGCACCCAGGGGAAGACTCACCACAAACTGATCCGATATCCATAAAAAGCTGGAGCACCCCAGCCCTCCAGGGTATTTGGGAGAAGCCAGTCTTTTAGGTGGGCCGGCTCTAGATGGAGGTGGCTGTGTCCTATTTCTTTCAGGAGAGGTGGTCCCTGGGAACGTGGTTCCAGTGGCATAGGGTCCTAGATCCCAGGGTACCCAAGCAGAGGAAGCCAGTGATCCTGTACTCCCCCTGGGACAGGTGGAAGCAGTGAGGGCACAGGACAGTGAGAACTCTCCTGCAGCTGAGCACCCCCAAGCTTTGCAGAGCAAGGCACCCACAGCTGCCCCCAGGGGATCTTGGCCAATGTGGACTTGGAGACTGTGATTAGTTACTCGTGGGGAGCTGACTCTAGAACTAGAAACCCAGCCACCACCATTGTTGTTTTTCCTCTTTGTTTCACTGTGTTTCTGAGAGAGGCGGGGCCTCCAGGGAACAGAGGTCTCACAGGGTAAACAGCTCCCACTGAGCCTGGCATGAGGCAAGAGACAGGGCATCTCCCCCAGGTACACACACTTGAGAATCAGCACAGTCGACCCTCCCCCAGAAAACCAGCTGGAAGAACAAAGGAAGAGCAAGATTATTGACCAAGCAGTGCTGGAAAGCAACAGGACTGAGGGAAAACAGTATATAGAACTAAAGCGTTTTTCTTTTTTCTTTTCTTTTTTTTCCCTTCTTTTTCCATTCCAACTCATTTTTCTGTCAGACTAAATATTTCCAATATTATTTTTTCTCTTTTCCCACCTTAGCAACAATATTTTACCAGCTCTTCATTTTTAGTTTTTTTTTTTTCCTTTTTGACTTTCATATTTCTACAATTGCATGACTTAGATATATTTTTCACTTCTGGATTCCTTTCAACATATTCAATTTAATTTTGGTAGATATATGGTATGGGTATTTGTTTTTTTTTTTTGTTTTGTTTTGTTTTTTGTTTTTCTGTCTCATTTTGTTTTACAGTGGTGGAAGTTAGTACCTTAGAAAACACAACCAACATATACCCAGAACCAAGTGGAATACCTTGTTGATTTATTCTGTGAGATTTTATACTCTCTTCCTTCCCATTCCCTGCTCTTATCTTGTTTATGTTTCTGTGGTCAATGTTGGGGCTTTGTTGCTGGTTTCTATAAATCTGGAATTGACCATCTTCCAACATACAGAACAAAATACACTCAAAACCAAGAGGATCACCATCTAGTCCCTTCAGGGAGAGTACATTCTCTCTCAACCACCACTTCTTCATAACCACCACCATGACCCTTTTTTCCTCTTTACTTTTATTTTCTTTTTCTTTTTTCTTCTTCTTTGTTTTTGGTTTTTGGCTTTTTATTTTTACTACTTTGTCTTAAAATTTGTTTTTCACTTTAGCAGTCCTTTTGTTTTATTTTATTCTGTTCTTTTTCTTCTATTTTCTAGTCTCTTACCTCTTTGGAATCATCGAGGTTGTGTTTTACTTAGGTTATGGTTGATATTTTTGACTCAGCCTGCTCATACAGCCACTCTGTACTGGACAAAATAACTAGAAGGAAGAATTAACCATAAAAAAAAGAACTAGAAACAATACTCTCTGCCACAGAATTACAGAATATGGATTTAAATATGATGTCAGGAATTCAATTCATAAGTACAATTATAAAGTTACTGGTGATTCGGAAAAAAGTGTAAAGGACTCTAGAGACTTCATTACTACAGAATTAAGATCTAGTCAGGCCAAAATTAATAATCGATTAAATGAGATACAATCCAAACAGGATGTTCTAACTGCTAGGGTTAATGAGGTGGAAGAGAGAGTGAGTGACATAGAAGACAAACTGATGGTAAGCAGGAAAGCTGAGGAAAAAAAGAGAAAAACAATTAGGAGCCCACAAGGAAAGGCTTAGGGAAATAAATGATAGCTTGAGAAGGAAGAATATGTGTCTAATTGGGATTGCAAAAGAGGCTGAGAGAGAGAGAGGACCACAAAGTATATTTGAGCAAATCATAGCTGAGAACTTCCCTAATTTAAGGAGGGAAACAGGCATTTAGATCCAAGACATAGAGAGGACCCCCAAAAAAATTCAATAAAAACCATTCAATACCATGACATTTAATAGTGAAACTTGCAAATTCCTAAGATAAAGAGAATTTTTTTTAAGCAGCACAAGACAAGAGATTCTTAACTTATATGAAGTTAAGAAATACCAGAAAGAGATTAGGAGAAATACCAGATTAACAGCAGACCTCTCCACAAAGACCTGGCAGGCCAAAAAGGGCTGGCACAATATATTTAGGGTACTAAATGAGAAGAATATGCAGCCAAGAATAGTTTCTCCAGTAAGGCTGTCATTTAGAATAAGAGAGATAAAGAGCTTCCAGGATAGGCAGAAAGTGAAAGAATATGTGAAAACCAAATCGGCTCTGCAAGAAATAATAAGGGGGAACCTGTAAAAGCAAGAGCGAGCTCAAAGAAAAAATCCACAAAAACAGGGACTGAATAGGTAATATGATGGCACTAAATTCATATCTTTCAATAGTTACTCTGAAGGTGAATGGGCTAAATTATCCCATCAAAAGACACAGGGTATTGGACTAAATAAAAAAGCAAGACCCATCTATATGCTGCCTACAAGAGACTCATTTTAGACTTAAGGAAACCTCCAGCCTGAAAATGAAGTGGAGAACCATTTACCATTTGAATGGTCCTCAAAAGAAAGCTGGGGTAGCAAACTTCATAACAGATAAATTAAAGTTTATACCAAATACCAAATAAGAGATGAAAAGAGACACTATATCATACTTAAAGGGTCTATCCAACAAGAAGACCTAACAATCATGAATATTTATGTCCCTAATGTGGGAGCTGCCAAATATATCAATCAATTAATAACCAAAGTAGAGAGATACTTAGGTAATAATACATTAAGAGTAAGAGATTTCAACATGGCACTTTCAGCAAATGACAGATCTTCTAAGCAGAACATCATCAAAGAAACAAGGTCCTTAAATGATACACTGGACCAAACAGATTTCATATGGGATGCCTGGGTGGTTCAGTGGTTAAGCATCTGCCTGAGCATCGGCTCAGGGCGTGATCCCAGAGTCCCAGAATCGAGTCCCAAATTGGGTTTCTTGCATGGAGCCTGCTTCTCCCTTTACCTGTGTCTCTGCCAATCTCTCTCTCTCTCTCTCTGTCTGTCTGTCTCTGTCTTTCATGAATAAATAAATAAAATATTTAAAAACAAAACAAAACAAAATCAAACTTAAAAATTCCCAAATAGATTTTATAGATGTATACAGAACTTTCTATCCGAATGCAACTGAATACACATTCCTCTCAAGTGCATTGGAAATTTTTCCAGAATAGACCACATTCTGGGTCACAAATCAGTCTTAACTGATACCAAAAGATTGAGATTGTCCCCTGCACATTTTCAGACCACAATGCTTTGAAACTGGAACTCAATCACAAGAAGAAATTTGGAAGAACTCAAACACATGAAAGTTAAAGACCATCCTACTAAAAGATGAATGGGTCAATGAGGAAATTAGAGAAGAATTAAAAAAGATTCATGAAAACTTATGAAAATGAAGATACAACCATTGAAAATCTTTGGGATACAGCAAAAGTGGTCCTAAGAGGGAAATACATCGCAATACAAGCCTCCCTCAAAATATTTGAAAAAACTCAAATATACAAGCTAACCTCGCACCTAAAGGAACTGGAGAAAGAAAAGCCAATAAAGCCTACACCAAGCAGAAGAAGATAGATAAAAGAGATTCAAGCAAAACTCAATGAAATAGAGACCAGAAGAACTGTAGAACAGATCAACAAAACCAGGAGTTGGTTCTTTGAAAGAATTAATAAGATAGATAAATCTCTATCCAGACTTATTTTTAAAAAAGAGAAAATACTCAAATTAATAAAAATCATGAATGAAAGAGGAGAGATCACAACCAATACCAAGGAAATACAAACAATTTTAAAAATGAAATATAAGTAGCTATATGCCAAAAATTAAGAAATCTAGAAGAAATGGACGCATTTTTGGAAAACCACAAATTACCAAAACTGGAACAGGAAGAAATAGAAAGCCTGAAGAGGCCAATAACCAGGCCAAATGATGCAGTCATCAAAACTCTTCCAAACACAAAAGTCCAGGGCCAGAAAGCTTCCCAGGGGAATTCTACGAATGTTTAAAGAAGAAATAATACCTTATTCTACTAAAGCTGTTTTGAAAGATAAAAGGGAGGTAATACTTCCAAACTTGTTTTATGAAGCCAGAATTACTTTGATTCCAAAACCAGACAAAGACCCCATCAAAAAGGAGAATTATAGACCAATATTCCTGATGAACATGGATGCAAAAATCTCACCAAGATACTAGCCAATAGGATCCAACAGTATATTAAGAGGATTTTCACCATGATCAAGTGGGATTTATCCCTGGGATGCAAGGGTGTTTCAACACTCCTAAAACAATCAGCATGATAGATCATATCAACAAGAGAAAAAACAAGAACCATATGATCATCTCAATAGATGCAGAGAAGCATTTGACAAAATTCGCATCCACTCCTGATTAAAACTCTTCAAAGTGTAAGGATAGAGGGAAATTCCTCAATATCTTAAAAGCCATTTATGAAAAACCCACAGCAAATATCATTCTCAGTGGGGAAAAATTGAGAGCCTTTCCCTTAAGATCAGGAACATGACAGGGATGACCACCCTGACCACTGTTAATTCAACACAGTACTAGAAGCTCTAGCCTCTGCACCAAGACAACAAAAAGAAATAAAAGGCATTCAAATTGATAAAGTAGACATCAAACTTTCTCTCTTTGCAGATTACATGATACCGTACGTAGAACGCCCAAAAGATTTCACCCCAAGATTGCTAGAACTCATACAGCAATACAACAATGTGCAGGATACAAAATCAATGCACAGAAATCAGTGGCATTTCTGTACACTAACAATGAGCCTGAAGAAGAGAAATTAAGGAGTCATTCCCATTTACAATTGCACCCAAAACCATAAGATACCTAGGAGTAAATGTAACCAAGGATGTAAAGTATCTACACCCTAAAAACTACAGAACACTTCTGAAAGAAATTGAGAAAGACACAAAGAAATGGAAAAACATTCAATACTCATGGATTGGAAGAATAAATATTGTGAAAATGTCTATGCTACCAGGGCAATTTACACATTCAATGCAATCCCTATCAAAATATCATGGACTTTCTTCACAGAGTTGGAACAAACAATCTTAAGATTTGTATGGAATCAGAAAGGAACCCAAATAGCCAGAGGAATATTATAAAGAAAACCAAAGCTGGGGCATCACAATGCCGGGTTTCAAGCTGTATTACAAAGCTGTGATCATCAAGATATTATGGCACTGACACAAGAACAGACACATAGATCAATGGAACAAAATAGAGAACCCAGAAATGGGCACTCAACTCTATGGTCAACTAATATTCGGCAAAGCAGGAAAGAATATCCGCTGGAAAATGGATAGTTTATTCAATAAATGGTGTTGGGAAAATTGGACAGCCACATAGAGAAGAATGAAACCAGACCACTCCTTTGCACTACACTCAAAGATAAATTCAAAATGGATGAAAGATCTAACTGTGAGACAAGAATCCATCAAAATCCTAGAGGAGAACACAGGCAACACCCTGTTTGAACTTAGACACAGCAACTTCTTGCAAGATACATCTATGAAGGCAAGGGAAACAAAAGCAAAAATGAACTATTGGGACTTAATCAAGATAAAAGCTTCTGCACAGCAAAAGAAACAGTCCACAAAACTAAAAGACAACCTACAGAATGGGAGAAGATATTTGCAAATGACCTATCAGATAAAGGGCTAGTATCCAAGATCTATAAAGAACTTATTAAACTCAACAGCAAGAAAACAAACAATCCAATCATGAAATTGGCAAAAGACACGAACGGAAATTTCATAGAGGAAGACATAGACATGGCTAAAAGCACATGATAAAATGCTCCACATCACTGGCCATCAGGGAAATACAAATCAAAACCACAATGAGATACCACCTCACACCAGTGAGAATGGGGAAAATTAACAAGGCAGGAAACCACAAATGTTGGAGAGGATGTGGAGAAGGCGGTACCCTCTTGAACTGTTGGTGGGAATGCAAGCTGGTGCAGCCACACTGGAAAACAATGTGGAGTTCCTCAAGAAGTTAAAAATAGAGCTATCCTACAACCCAGCAATTGCACTATTGGGTATTTACCCCAAAGATACTGATGTAGTGAAACATCAGGACACCTGCACCCCAACTTTCAGAGCAGCAATGCAGCAATGTCCACAATAGCCAAACTGTGGAAGAAGCCATGATGCCCTTTGACAGATGAAAGGATAAAGAAGATGTTATACACACACACACACACACACACACACACACACACACACAATGGAATATTACTCAGCTATCAGAAAGGACAAATACCCACCATTTGCTTCGACATGGATATAACTGGGGGGTATCATGCTGAGTGAATCAAGTCAAGCAGAGAAGGACAATCAACATATGGTTTCACTCATACGGGGAATATAAGTAATAGTGAAAAGTATTATAAAGTAAAGGAGAGTAATGAGTGGGAAAATCAGAGAGGGAGACAACTCATGAGAGACTCCTAACCTGGGAAACAAACAAAGGGTTGCAGAAGGGGAGGTGGGTGGGGCATTTGGGTAACTGCATAATGAGCACTGAGGAGCTCACTTGATGGCTAAGCACTGGGTGTTTTATTGTATGTTGGCAAATCAGACTTAAATAAAAACAAATTAAAAAAAAAAGACTGGGAGAGATGGATGTTTTATCTACTACACAAAAACCAAAGCAGATACTTAAGGAAATTGAAGAATCAGAAGAATAAGTTCTAAGGAGAGAACTAGAGAACACTTCCAAAGCAAATTTTAATGAAACAGATAAGTGATTCACTTGAGATTTCAAATTAATGATCATCAAGATGCTCACAAAGGCGAGGGGAGTCATCCATAAAGAAATTTAGAATGTCAACAGAGAGAAAATATTTAAAAGTACCAAATAAAAATCACAGAGTAGAAGAATACAGCAACTGAACTTTAAAATACAATAGATACAACTACAGCCTATATCAAAAGAAAGAAAGGATCTATGAACTTGAAGATAGGGCATTGGAATTCATTTACTCATAAGAGCAAAGGGAAAAAGATTGAAAAAGAGTGAAGATAGAATAAAGGTCTTGTGGAACACCATCAACTGATCCAATTTACATATTTAAAAAGGTCCTAGAAAGAGAAGAGAGTGAGAAGTGGCCAGAAACTTATCCCATGAAATAATGGCTGAAAACTTCCTTAACCTGGGGAATAAAAGAGACATCTAGTCCAAGAAAGTGAAAAGAGTTCCAGAAAAGATGAATGTAAAAAAATACAAACCAAGATATACAATAACTTAATTGTTGAAATTTAAGGAGAGACTCTTAAAGGCATCAAGAGAAAAAATAATTGTCATATTCAAGCGAAGCCTAATAAGCTTTCAGCAGATTCATCAGCAGAAACCTTACAGGCCAGAAGAGAGTGGGATTATATTCAAAGTGCTTCAAAAATTTGCCAAACAGGAACTCTAACCAAAAATACTGTCCTTCAGAATTAGAGAAAGGAAGTTTTCCAGACAAACAGAAACTAAGGGAGTTTATTACCATGAAACCAGCCTGACAAGAAACGTTAAGATGACTTTTCAAATGAAAACCAAAAGGCTGCCATTAGTAATATGAAATGTATAAAAGTACAAAACTCAATGGTAAAGAGGTAAATCCCTTATAAATCTAGTATGATGTTTAAAAGATAAAGATTTTAACTGTATTTTTAATAATTTGTTAATGGAAACAACATACAAAAAGAGATACATTGTGACATCAAAAACATAAGATGGGAAGAATATATACAAGTTTAGTATGTGTTCAAGGTTGTTATCAGCATAAAATAGACTGTTATATCCATATGTTTTATGTAAGCCAGATGGTAACTACAAAGCAAAAACCTACAGCAGGTTCACAAAAGATAAAAAAGAAAAGAAAGCATACCATTTGAGAAAATCATCAAATCGCAAAGGAAGAAAGCAAGACAAAAAATAAGGAACAATGTAAATATAAAAAAAAAACAGAAAACAATGAACAAAATGGAATTAGTAAGTATACATTAACTACTTTCAGTGTGAATACACTAAATTCCCAAATCAGAAAGCAGAGTGGCTGAATGGATAAAAGAGCCTTGGTTGAAATTTAAGGACACAGATAGACTGAAAGTAAAGAGATTTTTAAAAAGATATTTCATGCAAATGGAAGCTAAAGGGAATAAGGGGTTCCTATAATTCTATTAGACAAAATAGACTTTATGCCAAAGAATATAACAAGAGGCACTGACATTATCAGGTTAATTCATCAAAAAGGTACATATACAAATATTAATAGATCTGAAGGGAGAAATAGCAATACAATAATAGTAGCAGACTTCAATGCTCTAATTTCACTAATGGATGGATCTTCCAGACAGAAAACCAACAAGGTAACATCGTATTTCCACTAAACTTTAGACCAGATGTCTCTAATAGATATAGAATATTCCATCTAATGGCAGCAGAATGTACATTCTTCTAAAAACAGATGAAATATTCCCTAGGATAGATCACATTAAACCACAAAAACAAGTCCTACTTAATAAATTTAGAATGATTGAAATCATACCAAGTATATTTTCCAACCATAATGGTATGGCACTGAATTTAATTTTTTAAAGAAAAGAGAAGAAATTACAAATATGTGGAGAGTCAGAAAAGTCAAATGAGAAATACAAGAATACATTAAGACAAAATTAGAGACATAACATACCATATTTTATGAGATACAGCAAAAGCAGTTTAGTGATAAATGCCTACATAAACAAATGATACAATTCTCATAAATAACCTACCTTTACACATCAGAGACCCAGAAAAACAAGAATAAAGGAAGCCCAAAGTCAGTAAAAGGAAGAAAATAACAATGATCAGAGAAGCACTAGATAAAGATTAAAAAGGCAATAGAAAAGATCAATGAAATGAATAACTGAAGTTATTTGTAGGTTAAAAAATAGACCCTTTAATAAGTTACCAAAAAGTGAGGACACTCAAAATTGTAAGCGAAAAGGGAGACATTACAACTGAAACTGCAGAAATACAAAGGATTACGTCTAGTAGGACTATAGTAAAACATACAACCTACAAAAGATTATTTAAGATCTTTATATACCAAAATAGTTTGTGTTCAATAAGAAAAAAAAAGTTGTAGCAATTTATATATGGTCTTTAAAAATTGCTGGCGTTTTGAATAGAATTGATAGGATTTGTAAATGTTAGCTAAGGCAAAACTTAAATGAACTTAATATGAAAACCTTTTCAAGTAGACTTTGCAAGACTTCCAAATTCTGTAATTACAAGCAATCTACAACTATTAGAGCCTGGTTGTTATTAATAATAATGGATAGGTGTGATCTTTCAACTAAATACCACCAAATTAGAATAAAATTATTAACATGATTTCCCTTATGTAATTTGCTTTGCGTGATTTCTACCCATAGTAAGTAGTTAAAAACAAAATAGGAGGCTATGATTTCAGTGGCGAAAGAAATTTCTAGCTTATATGTAAAAGGAAAGATTTTATCTAACTGAAAAGAATTGTAATATGTATCTAAATTTAGAGTATGTTTCCAAATATGGTGTCATCTATTTCTAAATTAGGTGACCTTTCATCATATTTCTACCACTATAAACATTAATGTATACTTGTTATTACTATACACATTTTTTTGTGGGGAGATATATTAATAATTATCTTTTCTCTAGAATTTGAGTTTCTTGAGGGGTAAAGCCATATTTTTTGTGTCTTATTTCTCTAATGTCATAAGGAAGTGATGATTCTAAAAAACCTTGCTAAGTGAATTTGAGAAATAATAACAGCTCCATGTTTTTATATCTTACTATTCCAGGAGTCTTTTTTTAATGTGGCATAAAATTTATTTCAACTTTTGCAAGTCACAGTGTAATTATCTGTACAATGAATCTTTAGAAAGAGATGTAAAAAAACTGCCCAGTTATGTTCTGGAACTATGTATGTGACCAGCACAGCAATATCCACCCCTGAGTAAAATATTCTTCTTGACAAAACTTCTCACTTTATTGGCAACTTAAAATTGCTAAAGCACATTCATATTCACCACCTCATTAAATCCCTACATCAAATCTATGAGGTAGATTTTATTACTCTCTTAGTTTGTGAATGACTGGGATTGAAAGATACTTGGTTTGACCAAGGTCATCCACTAAATAAGTAAAAGATAATTTAATTGAATACTGTTTGTTAAATTCAAGACCTGTTCTTGTACTACCATACTAATTTCTTTTCTTGTTTTTATTTTCTGGTTTTGAATTACATTTGTGTACAATATTTTCTACTATCTTATACTTGCTTATATCCTTTAGCTATGTCATAAAAGTAGAATTTATTTTTTTAACCAAAATTAAGTATTTCGTGAATAGGGACAACTTATCTTTGTATATATATGTATATTTCCTGGTTTACTTCTTATTGCTCTACATATAGTAGGTACCCAATGGAGACTTGCTGGATTAAGGTCTGATGAAAGTGATCCTCATTAGTTTTATGTTTAGACAGTGTTGTTTGAAACATTTTCATGAATTAAGGAGGCTAAAACACTTAAATATATGAAAAAAAAATCTCTCTTTAAAAAAATCAGATGGGCTTATATTCCTTACGAGTTGTTAAATTAATCTTGATTCAGCGCTGGTACGGCATGCATTTTTGAACCAGTTGGGCTATTTCATTTGCTTTCACTGCCTGCAATTTGAAGGACCTTTTAGTCTTCTCAGGGCTTTAATGGTATTCATGGAAAAGCAGACTGAATTTTTTAAAGCTAATGAGGTGTCAGCTTCCTCAGTGACTCATTTTCTCTTTTGTCTGCTATTTTCCATTCTTTGCCTCTGAGACAATATAGAGTAACCAAAGCATGAGACTATTATCAAGAAAGCATTTGAGAACCTCACTAAAACACTTACTAAAAATCAGAACCAAGGCTCAGCATTAATTTTAACAACTACTTAATATTTTCCTGAATTTCTAATTTACATCACAGAAAGATTGCATATTTATAACCACATTCATCTGATGATCTTTGAGCTACTTCAACATTTTACCATCTTAGCTCTTCTAATGTTGTGGGAATAGATTGAGCCTCTGCCCACTAACACTTATTTGAAGCTTTCCTAAAATCCCCTTATGAGCAATAGATCTTCTCTTTGGCCAGTGTTGTCTGAAATTTTTGTATTTTATCCCTATTATTTTGAGTAAGCTTTTTATTAAAATGTAAGCATACTAACTTGAATTAACATATAAATCTTTTTATATATTAGTACATATTAACCAACAACACATGAGTAGAACCTGGGGAATTAATGCTGGTAACTGACATAATTTATCACCTAGGAAAAGTCTACCATGAGGCACAATTCAGAAACCAAAGATGAGGGGTGGTGATGGACTTAGGAGTACTGTAGGCCTTAATCGGGCCTTTTCTTCACTCATATACTGAGGTACAAATACAGTGACATCCATTAGATCTTAGGCATTGAGGATTTATCAGTTGACGTTAACTTTTAGCAATTGCAAAGGCTCATGACAGAAAAATTTGTAAATTTTTGAAGCATAACTTCAAAATCTCAGCTTTATGACTGGTATGTATAAGTGAAACAACTATTTGTTAAAAGGGGTCACTTGTCTGACAAGGGATTTTCTCCTATCATCAAAAATCTAGTTTCATTCATGTTATTTGTAATCTTTATTTGAATTTCTATCTCCACTCAAGTTTCAGCTCATTGTCTATTTCTGAATTTCTAAGCAGGTTAGATTTATAGAGGCCCAATTTGTTATTATGTATTTCTAATTTTATTTGATTAGGATTTGAGAAAATGGCTTGTAACATCTCTAACACTTTATATTCTCTATTTTTCTACACAAACATACATATAAACATTATCCTTTGAGTTTATTAATATTATTATTCAGATCCCGCTGCCATTACTTTATCATCCACAGATTTGGTGCATTTCTGTGAGATGATTTCTTATATAATACTTCCAACTAAGTTGTATTTTTAATCAAGCAAGATCTTTTAGTCTTTATTTATATTTATTTCTATCACTTATGTATCTATGTATCTATGCATCTATCTATTTTCTCTTTATTTTTTTTAAGATTTTATTTATTTATTCATGAGAGACAGAGAGAGAAAGGCAGAGACACAGGCAGGGGGAGAAGCAGGCTCCATACAGGGAGCCGGATGTGGGCCTCGATCCCAGGTCTCCAGGATCACACACCGGGCTGCAGGCGGCGCTAAACCACTGCACCACCGGGGCTGTCCTCTATTTTCTCTTTAATGGCCTTGAATATATAGATTTGGGACTTTTTTAATCTCAAGAATAGATTATTTTGTTGCTTTTTTATTTTTTTGCATCTGTTCCATTTGTTTGATTTTCTCTTATAGCTCCTACTGAATGTTCTGGAGTGATCCTCTAATTCTGCTTTTTCCTATTCCTTGCAATTTCCAAATGTTAATATTTTTCTCTGTTGTTTTGAGATATTTTCCATCCTTGATCTTTCATTCTGTACCTACAAGTTTAGAAAATACTTAGCTCATTCAGTTCATCTACTGCATTGTTTTTTGTTTCTTTTTTTAATCCTTAGAATGCCTTGAGCTACTTTCTTCCTCCAATTACTATATTATACTTATTCTGGTTTGTCCTCCATTAGTTATACTTCTTTAGAATTGTGCTCACTTTGTTCTGGCTGACATTTCTCTCTCTGGTTGATAAAGAAAATTTAATGGTTCTACTGTACTTCTGTGTGTCCACCAAGCCAGCTCAAAGTCTGAGATGGTTATTGAAAGACATTGTGTTTGGTAGAAGACAATGTGGTACACTAGGGTCTTCTAAATAGCCTCTCAGTCTCAAAGAAAGTAGGACTCAGGCTACAGTTAAAGTTCCTTTATCTATATGGGTCCAGGGCCATGAGACACTTAATGCAAAATTGATGCAGGCTTTCCTTTGCAGGTTCCCAGATCAATGAATGTCAATTCTATACAGACTTTATTTTTTATGCTCTGGAGTTCTATCTTATTCTGGAATAGATGCCAAACATTCTGGTAAAAACCTGACACAAAGTCTCCCTGAAAGGCCTCTTATAGAGCCAAGGCTTCACTGGTACCCAGTTCGCAGTTAGCCCAAACAGCAATTTTGCTCTGAGAGGAAGGGATTTTGGAGTTGGAAGATAATTTGGGTTGGAAAGAGAGCTCCATCATGTTCAAGCTCCATTTTGATCCCTGGAGTCACAGTAACAAATGAGGATGTATGACTCTTATGACTTCTGTGCTCTAGTTGAGAGGAAAAGTGTAAACTTACATTAAAAAAAAAAGTTAACAAATCTCAGTGATATGCTATAAGGATAATTAATAAGTAATAGGAAATACTGGGATGCCTGGATGGCTCAGTGGTTGGGCATCTGACTTGGCTCAGGTCATGATCCTGAGGTCCTGGGATCCTGAGCCACATCAGGCTCCCCACAAGAAGCCTGCTTCTCCCTTTCCCTATGACTCTGCCTCTCTCTGTGTGTCACTCATGAATAAATAAATAAATAATATTTTTTAAAAAAAAGTAATAGGAGATACCCAGGAGATTTCAGATTTGCATATGATTGGATAGTGAGGGGAGTGATCTGAAATAGATAATAAGCTGAGATCTGTGGGATGTGTAAAAATTGTGGGGTTAAACATTCAAAGTATAGAAATGGCAAATTCAACAGCCCCAAAATAGGATTGGACTTATGTGTTAGAAGAATAAAAGGAAAGCCAGTGGAACTAGAACATAGTGTTCCAAGTATAGTGATTGATACAGATAAATGCAATAACTCAAAAAGGGATAAAAATAGCATTCTCAAAATAAGATCAATAGCAAGTATTGACATTAATATTAAATATATATAAATATATATATTATACCTCCAAAAATATCAGGCAATTTCATATTTTTATTCTATTCTCATGTTATTCCTTTAGATTGATAAACAATGTTTTTATTCTCATCTTCCTCAAAAATAAATTTCAGGACTAAAGACCAACATGGACACATAGAAGAACCTAGCTTCTGTCTTCCTAACAAAGATCAACAATTATAGTTATCCTCAAAGAAAGACCTCTTGGCAGAGCTCTAGAGTCCACTTAAGAAAACTTAACAACAACAACAACAACAACAACAAAAATGGAACAAAAACCCTGAAGATCACCACACAAAAAGAGAAGGAGGAGGACTTCATGTTTCTTCATCATTCCCTCCTCCAACCCAGCACTGCTCACCACCAAAAGAAAATGTCCTAGCTATAAAGAGTTCCCTGTATTAGGAAAGGAAGAGTGGGGGTGAGCAAATATCCTTCCAGCCTTTTGGCACACCCCCTGAAGGTCTTTCTTCAGTTTCACTCCAAGACCAATAAAACAAGACATATAGAGATAATTAGGAACAATGAAGAAAGGCAGTGGTGACCAAGAACAGCTATTCTGCAGGACTGATAGTGGAACAATGCACCTGCTTTGCAGACAACCCAGCAGATTTTACCATTGAAAAAACTAATGACCAGCACAGCCATCCATCAAATTTTACCAGAATTCACCCCACAAGTATTTGCAAAGCCCAGGCCTCTGTGGCTAAGTGATTATAGATGCCAGCCAAGAACTGCACTGGGGATCCTAACATACACTTGGGACAAGCCCCTCAAGCTGGGTACTTTCATGCTGCTGACATGATGCATATCATTAGCCTCCTCCATAGTAAGCAAGTCTAGGAATAAAAACTCTAGCTACAGGAAAGCATGCTGACAAGCCAGGCCCCTTATAGGTGTCAATAAGTCCATGGTGGACCCCAGTTCTTGCTACAAGCCCTGTTTGTACCACAACATTGGTATCATGTGCTGTCCCCCAGTGTGCTCACACTACTGGCTTCAGCCTCCTCCACTGCCTGCCCTGCCCTTAGGAGTTAGGAGGATTTAGGAGGTGCTACTAAGGCTCCCAGCAGTCCTTGCCAAGGAACACATAGTTGTTGATTCTGTGAACTACAGAGACTTGAGTTGAAGAGGCATCACAAAGTCCTGGACCTAATGCTACCATAAGCCCTCAATCTTGGAGTACTATACCACTTAACCTGGGGTCATAGCATACTCCCATCTGCAGGTGAAAATATTCCCTTATCAAATCAGTTCACAAAGTCTGGAAGAAGAGACTGTTTGTTCAAATGTGTAGATACCAATGAAAGGCAATGGGGAACATAAAAATCAAATGTGACCCCAGAGAAGGACTACAGTAAATCTTAAATAACTGGCACCAAATAAGTACAGATCTAAGTTTTGGCCAACAAATAATTCAAATAATTGTTATAAAGATACATAATTTAATGAAATCAGAAAAAAGTACATGGGCAAAATGGAAAGTTCAACAGAGATAGAAAGCATTAAAAAGAACCAAACAAATTTTGGAGCTGAAGAATATGATGAGTGAAGAATATGATGAGTGAACTAAAGAACATAGAGAAAAATAAAGATATAAACATCACACTTCTTTATTTCAGAGTATATATGAAGGTATTATAATAAAAATAGTATAGTACTGACATAAACTGGACTCATAAACCAAAGCAACTAAATAAACATTCCAGAATTAAATCCTTTGATATAAAATTAACTCATATTTGAAAAGGGAGCCAAAAACATCCAATGGACAAAAGGTAATCTCCTCAATATATAGTGCTGAAGAAATGGATAGATACATGAAGAACCATGATGTTGGAGGCTCATCGTAGGCCACTCACAAAAACTAACTTGATTTTCTAGAATATATAAATATAAGACTTACTATTCTAAAATGCTTGAAGAAAACATGTGAAAGGAGCTCCCTGATGTTGGTCTCAGAAACAATTTTTAGATAGGATTCCTAAAAGCACAACAACAGAAAAAAAATCAACAAATGGGACTTCAACAAACTTAAATGCTTCTACTATAAAGCAAAAGAAACAACAAAAAGAAAAGACTAAGAAAGGTTTTTGCAAGCCATATACTGGACAAGGGGTTAATTTCCAAAATATATAAATAACTCATATATTCAGTAACAATAAAAATATAAGATGCAATTTAAAAATGAGAGGAAGTAAACAGGTATTTTTTTCAAGAATAACATCCAAATGGCCAGCAAGCACATGACAAAGCCACTTACCATCACCTATCATCAGTAAAATGCAAATCAAAACCATAAAAGAGATATCACCTCATACCTGTTTAAATGGCTGTCATTAAGAAGATAAGATACAACAGGTGCTTACATGATTTGGTGAAGGGAACCCTTGAACACTTTTGGTGGAAACTGCTTGGAATTCTCTCTCTCCTTCTCCCTCACACCTCCTCCCTCTAAGATAATTAATAATAATAATAATAATAATAATAATAATAAAATAAGTTCAGTAAGAGAAGAAGAAGTAAAGGATCTACATATAGCCAGAAAACAATAAGATGCCATTTTAAAGCAATTTTGGAAAACACTATGGAGGTTTTCCAAAAAATTAAAAATAGAATTACCATATGACCCAGCAATCCCATTTCTTTATGTATAGTCAAAGGAAATGAAAATAGGATCTCAAATAGTTATCTGAACTCCTAATGTTTACTATGATATTATTGATAATAGCTGAGATAAGGAAACATCCCAAATATCTGTCAATGATGAATGAAAAAAAGGGTGTAATGTATATGCATAACAGAATATTACTCAGCCATGACAAAGAAGGAGATCCTATTTGCAACAAGATGGGTGGACCTTGAAAGCATTATGCTAAATGAAATAAGTCTGACAGAGAAAGACAAATATAATATAACATATATAAAGGAACCCATAGAAATAGAACTTAAAGTGGTGGTTGGGTAAGGGTGTAGGTAAGAAGAGACATCGATCAAAGGATAGAAACTTCCAGTTGTAAGACAAATAAGTTCTGCAGATATAATATACAGCATGGTAATTTAAATTAATAATGCTATATTATAGTCTTGAAAGACAAAAATGTAAATCTTACATTTTCTTATTACAAAACTGAAATGTAATTATGTGAAAGAATAAAGATATTAATTAACCGTAGTGCAATAATCATTTTGTGATATGTGTATCAAACCAATTTGCTGTATACCTTAAAATTATACAATGTTATATGTCAATTATATCTCAATAAAGCTGAAAAATGTTTCTTTTTTTTAATTTTTTTTTGAAAAATGTTTGAAAAGAATCACAAATACTGTGTCATCATCATATGATATCTCATCTATCCTCTAAAATTATTTGAGTACTCCATTTTGCCCCCCTTTGGAAGCTCATGCAAACCTCTATGATGTCATTTATTCCACTTAAATGAACCTGAAACCTCCTCCATTGTATGAGTTTTCCTGTTCAAGCTATTTTTTTAAAGATTTTATTTATTTATTCATGATAGTCACAGAGAGGAGAGAGGCAGAGACACAGGCAGAGGGAGAAGCAGGCTCCATGCCGGGAGCCCAACATGGGATTCGATCCCGGGTCTACAAGATCGCGCCCTGGGCCAAAGGCAGGCACCAAACTGCTGCGCCACCCAGGGATCCCTAAGCCATTTTTAATATACTTAAATCTTAACCCCAATAACTGGTACACAGTATATGTTCAGTAAATGCTGGTAATTCATAAGGAAGAGAGAATTCTAATAGACACCTTGAAAGGATAAAAGAAGGGAAGTGAATAGTGCCAAAATGTGTGGATCAAGTATGGAAGCTGGAAGGAAAAGGGAATTGAGATCTAGAAACTAACTTTATAATTGCAGTTTAGGGTGGATCATGTACATCTGTTGGAAACTTTCATCCTCAGGATAATGTTAAACTTGTATTGCTACTATCCAGTTCTAAAAATTTATTGTATATGTATTAATTGGTGTGTGGGAACCTCAGAAAAATGGAATAGTACAGTAATCTAGAGATTAGCACAAAGTGATTCTTTCGTAGGCTTATGAACAGAATCAGTCACCCTACAACAAAAGAGACTAAGTATTTCTTTATAAGTATTGATCGGTCTACAGAAAAGTAAGAGATATTTGATTAGTTATGGTATATTTCTTATTTGTATTAGATTATGTTGTATAAGACTCACATTTCCTATCTTCACTCTTACCCAGTGAGTAACTAGCTATATGTAAGATAACTAATTCCTCGAGTTTGGACTGCTCACAGCAAGTGGCTTTTGTTCAAGTACTGTTGAATCCAAAGATTATTAAAATGCACCTCTTCTGGGTTGGACTTCAGGGAAAATCTAAATAACACCAGCACGCAGCAGCTATTTTATGAAGAAGATAAATACTTAACAGTGTTAGAAGTGCAATCTTGAGAATGTAAACAAAATTGACTTTGCAGGAAAACTAATACAGCACACAAATAGGCCCATGAAGGGATTGCAATGAGAAATGGAAGAGTGGGGCACTTGGGTGGCTCAGCGGTTGAGCATTTGCCTTTGGCTCAGGGTGTGATCCCCGAGTCTCAGGGTCAATTCCCACATCAGACTCCCTGCAGGAGGCCTGCTTCTCCCTCTGCCTATGTCTCTGCCTCTCTCTTTCATGAATAAATAAATAAAATATTAAAAAAAAGAAATGGAATAGTTATGAAATGTGGCTATTATCATATCATGATGGGTAGTGAGAAACCCTGAAGACAATATGTTTTACTATGGCCAAAGGTCAGAGAATGAAGTTCTCAGTACCATATCAAGAGGGTCTGATTTGTGTGTGTGTGTGTGTTAATAATGTCATTTTTTGTTTTGATCATGAGTAGCTCACTTGAATTAGCACAGTACATTGAGCAAAATATACTTCAATACTTCACTAAGCTTTAGTTGGTATGTACATATAAAAATTCATGTAAGTAGGAGCTCTCTTTATTCCAGTCTGATTAAAGTTTGAAACTTTAAAGCCAAATTTTGAATTATATTTTATCAGTGGAAGTCAGTGCCTCTTCATCCATACACATCATACTTTGCAACACTTTGCACAAGTAACTGAAATTCTTTGATTTTCTGTATTTGTGAAACCTGTGTAATACTTTTAACATTACATGGCTACCAGCATATTAAATATATGCATAACATATATGCATAAATAATAGCTATAGCATATACTCTTAATTTGGTTGATCAGAAAACATGTCCCAAGCAATTTTTTTTAAATCTAACTTTGAAAAGAAATAGAAATGCTGTTATTTATTTATTTTTTATATTACTACAGCTGGGACTAAACATTTGTTGCTATTATGGACAATAATGTATACAAGAGTTTTAGGAGATGGAGAAAGGCAAACGACTCCAGAAAATCTCTAATAAGAAGGATCAGAGTGGTTTATATCACTCTTCTCCTCCCACATTCATACATCTCTATTTTACCTATGTTGAATTATATCCTTCTATCTCAGAGTTGTAGCAGAATTCTAATAAAACAGAATGGATAATAGAGTCACAGAGATACCAATCTATTCAGCCTCATCCACTGCATTCCAGGTTGCAAAGCTGAATCTTTACTGCAAAGGGTGCTGTAGCCAGCCTAAGCTCCACTCAGACCACCATCATCATGACCCATTATCAGGGTTGTGCTACTGCCACCCTAATTCCCACTTACCAGGTTCCAGATAGCATCTCTGAGTAGTCATTGCCAGGGGCACTGTTGCTACTTTGAGCCCCAGTCCCTATCCCAGTTCAAGAATCTGAGCTGTCATTACTGAGAAAGGTACCTCCAGTGCTAAACTCTTGCTAGGGGTGCTGCCATTACACTGAGTTCCACCCCCATAGTGGGCTAAGGTGCTTACCCATCATTGTTGAAACTATAGCCCAAAGCCCCAAGTGTCTGGTCCCATACTGTGTCTCTGACCCTTTATTGCTGGGATTGTGCACACTTAAATGTCAACTACACTAACATGATGAAAGTAAAAGGATGGAAAAAGATATTTTAGACAAATGGAAACCAAAAGAAAACAGGGTAGCTCTATTTATATCAAACAAATTAGACTAAATAAAAAATTGTAAAAAGAGAAAGTCATTATGTAATGATAAAAGGATCAATTCATGAAGAGGATATAAGAATTATAAAATATACACACTGATCCTGGAACATACATATTATTAACAGGTATTAAGGGGAGAAATAGACAACAACACAATAATAGTAGGGGACATCAATATCCCATTTTCAACAATGAATAGATTATCCAGACAGAAAAATCAATAATGAAATAATGGATTTGAATGACAATTTAGACCAAATGGACCTAACGATACATATAGATTGATTATTTCATCCAACAGCATGAGAATGCACATTCCTCACAAAAACACATGGAATATTTTCTAGGAGAGATCATGTAAAACCACAAAACAAGTCTTAATAAATTTAAGGAGATTGAAATCATAGCAAGTCTCTTCTGACTATAATATTACACTAAAATATATTTTTTTAAGCTTCATTTATTTAGTTTAGAAAGAGAAAGAGATCAGATGTGAGTGGGGGTAAGGGTAGATGTAGAGAGAATCTCAGACAGATTCCCCACGGAGCACGGAGCCCAATGCAGGGCTCAATCTCAAGACCCTGAGATCATGACATGAGCCAAAATGAAGAGTTGGATGCTTAAGAGACTGGGGTACCCAGGTGCCCCATGAAATCAATTTCATGAAGAAAAAAAAAACCAAACAAAATCCAATTAAGTGGAGATTAAAAATGTGAAACTGAACAATCAATAATTCAAAGAAATTCAAAAAATATAAAATAAATAGAAAGGAAGCACAACATATCAAAATGTAGGAGATGTTACAAAAGCAGTTTTTAGAAAGAGCTTTACACTGATAAACATCTACATTAAGAAATAAGAAAGATCTGAAACAAACTCAACATATAACTTAAGAACAAACTAAGCCCAAAGTTAGCAGAAGGAAGAAATAGCAAAGATGACGTAGAAATAGATGAAAGATGAGAAAAGCAATAGAAAAGATCAGTCGCACTAAGAGCTGGCTCTTTGAAAAGATAAACAAAATTAAGAAACTTTGGCCTGATTAAGAAAAGGAGAGGATCCAAATAAAATCAGAAATGAAAGAGGACATTACAATAATACCAGTAAAATATAAAGAATCATGAGACATTGCTATGAATAATATGCCATCAAACTGGGTAACCTAGAAAAATGGATAGATTTCTAGAAACATACAATCTACCAAGACTGAATCATGAAGAAATAGTCTGAACCAATAATAATTAAGGGGACTGGATCAGTAATAAAAACCTCACAACATAGAAAAGCATGGAATAGATTATTTTCCCAGTGAATTCTACAGACTTTTAAAGAAGAATTAACACACATAACATCCAGTGCTCAAATTAACACCAATTCTCAAAGTCTTCCAAAAAAAAATTGAAGTAGAAGGGTCACTTTCAAACTCATTTTATTTTTTTTAAAAGATTTTATTTTATTTACTCATGAGAGATACAGAGCGCGTGAGAGAGGCAGAGACACAGGCAGAGGAAGAAGCAGGCTCCATGCAGGGAGCCCGACATAGAATTCCATCCCGGGTCTCAAGGATCACGCCGTGGACTGCAGGTAGCACTAAGCCACTGCGCCACCAGGGCTGCCCCTCAAGCTCATTTTAGAAGGACATCATTACCCTGATAGAAAAGTCAGACAAAGATAATGTAAGAAAATAAAGTTACAGACCAATATCTTTGATGAATACAGAAGCAAAAATTCTCAACAATTACCAAACTGAATTCAACCACACACTAAAAGGATCATTTAATATGCTTAAGTAGGGCAGCCTGATTGGGTCGGTGGTTTAGCACAGCCTTCAGCCCAGGGTGTGGTCCTGGAGACCTTGGATTGAGTCCCACATCAGGCTCCCTGCATGGAGCCTGCTTCTCCTTCTGTCTGTGTCTCTGTCTCTCTCTGTGCCTTTCATGAATAAATAAATAAAATCTTAAAAAAAAAATAATATGCTTAAGTAGGATTTATCCCTGGTGTGCAAGGATAATTATATAGATGTGACATACTTCATTAATTGTATAAAATATAAATCACATGACCAACTAAGTAGTTGCAGAAAAAGTATTTGACAAAATACAATATCTTTCATGATAAAACACTGAACAAAATGCGCACAGAAGAAATGCTCCTCACCACAGTAAAGGCCATAAGCTCACAGCTAACATCATACTTAATGTTGAAAATTTAAAATCCTTTCTTCTAAGATCAAGAACAAGACAAGTCTTCCCAATCGCACCATTATTTCAGTTAGGAATAAAAAGAGAAACCATCTATAATGGAAAGGAAGAAGTAAAATTATCCCTGTTTGCAGATGCCATGATTTTTTTTTTAATAACCTGATCTTATATATAGAAAACCTCAAAGACTCCTCTAAAAACTTTTAGAACTTATAAATTCACTAAAGTTGCAGGATACAAAATAAATATGCAAAAATATGTTGCTTTTATTTATTGTAATAACAAACTTTCAGAAAGAGAAATCAGAAAAAAATCTCATTTACAATTGTATCAAAAGGAACAGAATACCTAGCAATAAATTTAACTAAAGGACTTGTATACTGAAGTCTATAAGACAATAATGAAAGAGGGGCACGTGAGTGGATCAGTCAGTTAAGCATCCAACTCTTGATTTGGGCTCAGGTCATGATCTCAGTGTTATGCTGGGCATGGAGCCTATTTAAGATTCTCTGCTCCCTCTCCTTCTGCCCCTCCCTACTCCCTCTCTTAAATTAATTGATTAAATAAAAATTAATAATTATAAATTTAAAAAGTTAACTAATTAATCAAAGAAATTAAAGAAGAACCAAATAGGGACTCCTGCGTGGCTCAGAGGTTGGGTATTTGCCTTTTGCTCAGGGCATGATCCCAGGGTCCAGGATCAAGTCCTGCATCAGGCTTGCACAGGAAGCCTGCTTCACCCTCTACTTATGTCTTTGCCTCTCTCTCTCTCTGTCTCTCAAGAATAAATATATAAACCTTTTTTTTTTTTTTTAAAAAAAGGAGAACCAAATAAGTGGAAAGATAGCCCATGTTCCTAGATTGGAAGAATGAACACTGTGACTATGCCCATGCTACTCAAAATGATCTACAGGTTTAATGCATTCCTGATCAAAATTTCAAAGACATTTTTTACAGAAATAACAGAAAATGAACTATCCTAAATTGTTTGGAACCACAAAGTACCCCAGTGCCAAAATAGTCCTGAGAAAGAACAAACTGAGGGCAAAATATCTGATTTCAAGCTATATTACAAAGATACAGTAATGAAAACAGTATGGTATTGACATAATAGATCAGTGGAATATAGAGCAGAAATAAACATATACATATATGGTAAACTAATTTACAACAAAAGAGGAAAGAATATACAATGAGGAAAGGACAATCTCTTCAATAAATGATGCTGTAAAAACTAAACAGTCACAAGCAAAAGAAAGGAGCAGGACTACTATCTTATACCATACTTATACCATACAGAAAAATGAACTCAAAATAGATTTAAAACTGAATATAAGACCTGAAACTATAAAACTCTTAGAAGAAACCACAGATAGTAAGCTTCTTGAAATTGGCCTTAGCAATGATTTTTTTTTTTTATCTGACAACAAAGCAGAGGCATCAAAACAAAAATAACTAGTGGGAGTATATTAAGCTAAGAAGCTTCTACAAAACAAAGGAGTACATAGAAATGGAAACAGAAGAATCTATTTTACATACTGCTTATTATTAATTAAAATTATGAAAGTTTGATTTACACTAATTATAATCATATTTAACGTATTTACATACCTCTAATATCATTTTATCTGTGACCGTAGCATATATATAGATCATAGGAATTAAAACCATATTATTAGAACTGGCTAGATATTATTAAAAATCAAATAATTTAGTGGCTTATCAAAACAAACAACAGGGTAAAAATGTATTTCTTCCATGCAAAATCTACCATGGGTGTAGGCAATTCTCTAAGTCTATTATTATCATGCAGGTACTCAGTAGTTTAGAATGCTTCAAGATTTGACTTCATCATTTTAAATCAAGAATTCCTTTTTTTTTTAAAGATTTTATTTATTTATTCATGAGAGACACACAGAGAGAGACAGAGACATTGGCAGAGGGAGAAGCAGGCTTCCTTTGGGGACCCTGATGTAGGACTTGATCCCTGGGATCATGACCTCAGCCAAAGGCAGATGCTTAACCACTGAGCCACCCAGGTGCCCCTCCAGGATTCCTTTCATAATCTCTACACTAACACATGAGATAGGTAGAATCTTATACTGAATATTAAATAGTTTGGAGAAATAAAACACATCACTTCTAATTGCCATATTGTCAAGAGCTAGTTAGAGGCCCATGTAAAACTACCAGTGTTCAAGCAAGTGTATAACTATATATACCTCAATGCAGAAAAGGATGATATTTAAAAATTAGCAACATCTATCTAAAGGCCTGATTATTAAGACCTAACCCTACCAAAAGAGCTAAGTAGCATTCTTATAATAATTTAACTTTCAACATTTATTATCTTTTAAATTGTTTGTCCAGGATCTAACCATTAAAGTAAGCCCAAACAGTGAACATTTAAATATCAATATCCCATCAAACACCCTGCTGAAATATTGTATATTTTATAATAAAGAATGGCATTTATTTTAATAAATGATATAATTACATAACACCTGGACCCTTTGGTCTTTTTCTTTCACTAGTCTCAAATTTACATATGAATTTGAAAAGCACAGTTTCAGTAATATTTGCCTAATAAAAACAGATCTTCCAATTGCTCAGTAGCTTTAATTCAATCAGGTCTGGATCAGGACTATCAATATACTTTCAAAATTATCCTTTCTTGTAGCTTAAAAAATATTTGCCCGGGATCCCTGGGTGGCGCAGCGGTTTAGCGCCGGCCCAGGGCACGATCCTGGAGACCCGGGATCGAATCCCACGTCGGGCTCCCGGTGCATAGAGCCTGCTTCTCCCTCTGCCTGTGTGTGTCTCTGCCTCTCTCACTCTCTCTCTCTCTCTGTGTGACTATCATAAGTAAATAAAAAATAAAATAAAATAAACACTCAGAGACCTACTATATAATTCCTAAATTGAGACTGAAAAATCTTTCATTCTTTCATGTTGCCAGCATATAATGGAGTTACACTCTAACTTGACTTGTTTATTTCTAGTTATTTATTAGGTAGCAAATTTTAAATTACATGTATTTATTAGAAGGATGCTAGCTGCTGTAACAAACAACCCAGAAGCCTACTATGACTCAAACATGATGGAAATTTATTTTTCACTCAGATACTCCAAAATCTATATTCCTGATAAGGGTGGATCTCTCTTCTAAACAGAGATTCAGGGACCCAGACTCTTTCATTCTAGGAACTCTGTCTTTTTCAACATCCAGCCTGGAGAAGGATAAAGAATTGTAAATCATTATTGTATAACCTCTAGGCTCAGGCCTGGAAATTGTGCAGCTTTACCTTCTACTGGCCAAATTTCAGCCATTACATGGTCATATCTAAATCCCAACAATCTGGGAAATAAAATTTAGTTGTGTTCCAGAAAGAAGATTGGATGTAGCCTTACAGTACACATCACATGAAACTTCCATTTCTATCAATTCACTCTATAGTTAGAATGAGCACCATAAGAATACAAATCCATACATGTAGGTCCCTAAACTTAGAATCTTTAGTGTCAATCTATTGTCCTTCTTCCACATAAAGTCTAAACTCAATAACGTTATACAGATATTTACGTAAGGTCAGGTTTTCTTCTAAATTCTTTAACACTATTTCCTATGCATATTAAACTCTGGCCATTTTAAACTATGTAATTAAACAAATTAATCCAAAAATTTGCAATCCACATCTCAAATGACTTATTGCATATACTATTATTTCAATCTGAAATGAATTGACCTTCCACTTCACCTGATTAACTCCTATTTGTTCTTCACATCTTAGTTCAGAGTCACCTAATTTAGCAAACTTGTATGGATTCCATTCCTTTTCATGCTCTAAATTTATGTTTACAACATTTCACACCACTTCTTGTGTAATTAGACAAAAATGACCACTTTGTAAGTATATATATGCATATCCAAGCTCTCTTTTCTTCCTACCCACTAGAGAAGATTCTAGATTTATGACTTTACTTACTTTTCTTTGATTCCCTTTGAGATGGAATTTCACCAACCAATAATGAGTCTACAGCTTTTGTGAATAAAATTAAAAATATATTGGGCAAAATCACTACTAAGGACCATTTCTTGGGGGAAAACAAGAAAAAGAAATATGTTGGACAGAGAAAAATGCCAATTAAGTAGATCCTTCCAAGAATACCAAGCAAAAGGAAGATAATCCCATTACCCAAGTACTAGTGGATGATAGATTAAAAGAACATGCCTGTGAAAGCAACAAAATTGGAAGGGCAATGAGAAAAGGGTAGAGAAATCAAAATAATGAACCTGATGCATGAGGAAAAAGAAAACTTGAAGAGACAAAGATTAGTAAAGAAGAGGGACCTGGGTGGCTCAGAGGTTGAACATCTGCCTTTGGAGTTCCAGGATTGAGTCCACATCAGGCTCCCCGCATGGAGCCTGCTTCTCCCTCTGCCCTATATCTCTGTCTTTCTGTTTCTGTGTCTGTCATGAATAAATAAATAAAATATTTTTTTAAAAAGAAGAGATTATTGTTTCCTGTGTTTTTAGAAGTTTCTTCAAGAGTGAGAAGGAAGGTAAATATCAAAATTCCTGTTTGTATTATGCTCCTTTGAAAGTGAAACCACTCTGCAATTGGTCTACACAGGTCAAGACTTCATTTGAGTTGGATTTGTTCACTTGTCTCTCCCTCTAGGCTCCAGGGTACTTGAATTTCTATTGCAGCCTGTCTGGACCTCATAAATCTTCACTCAAATTCAATGTAAAAGTCTTCTAAGGAGAACTAATACCATAGATGAAAGAATACAAATATAAACACTATAGTCTTAAAGCTAGGTAGAGGGATCCCTGGGTGGCGCAGCGGTTTGGCGCCTGCCTTTGGCCCAGGGCGCGATCCTGGAGATCCGGGATCGAATCCCACATTGGGCTCCCAGTGCATGGAGCCTGCTTCTCCCTCTGCCTGTGTCTCTGCCTCTCTCTCTATCTCTCTGTGACTATCATAAATAAATAAAAATTTAAAAAAAAAAGCTAGGTAGAGATAGGAGTAGATGTACAGAGGAAAATATAAATGCTAACTACTATGAATGCATTATACAGGAAAGCTATATTCCCCTTTCCCCATTTGAAGAAGGAGATCACATCCTCTTTCCAGAAGGGAGTAATGAAAGAATAATATAGAATTCTATTGGAATACTATTGGAAGAATACTTTCAGTCCAGCCCTGACTCCTCACAGCTTGTTCTTCCTCACAGAATGACTGATATATAATTTTTGAAATTGAGACAAGGCACTCAGCTTGAATAGTTCAGACATGTTTCAATTATGGGACTGGGGAAATCTGTCCGCAAATAATATGGTTTCTTTCTGTCTTTATTCTCCATACAGTTATCACTGGGGAAGCACAGGAGAAAATTCTAACATTATATTTCTGCTTTGCATGGGGCTATTAAGAAAAAAGATTAAGAAGCTTATTTTTTCTTTGGATCCAAGCAAGATTCTCCTATATAGCTTTAAATGCAAGATAGCTAATCTTTGGCTAATTCCAATTTGTGGTGATAATTATCCATACATTGCACTTCAAAATTCCCCTCAATTTTTAAGTACAAACCCAGCATTTTAAATTAGTAATTATAATTGAGGAGGATCTTTCTACTTTTATGTTATTCTAAGGCCTTCCCTCATATCTGAATCATATAGAGTTAATTGTATAATACATCTCTAGTTGCCTAACACCTTTCATCTAAGAAATTCGAAATTTGTATGGAGCATCTTTTTGATGCTAGGCTGACAAAATTAGACACGGCCTGCTAGACTCAGAGAACAATGTGCCTGAATTCTCATTTTTTATAGGCAAAGTCTCTTTCTCTCATGTTAATAGAATCTCTAATAAGAACTATTATTTGCAATGTTTGGTTGTAATATATTCCACTAAGTTAATTCTAATACTTAGCAACTAGTTTTATCATACCACAAGGTTAAATTCATATGATAGTGAAGAATAAATATTTTTTAAAAATTACCATGATAGATTCTGTGTATGAAAGAAGATAGCTGTTTTCCTTTTTGCCTTGGAAACAACCACACTCCCAAATCTCAAGAAGTTGAAACATTAAAAATGTGTTTTTCATCTCATGTATCACGTAGAATGAGAAATTTCTCCAGCTATTCCTCACTCTCTTTCCAATTTCTGATTTTTCCATCTAAGAATTGGAATAATATCTAGTGTGTGAATTGAAATAAAATTGAAAAAGAAACAAGTGTTTTTTCTTCCTATATAGTGTTTCTGAATTTTATATATATTATAATCTTGTGTGATTTGCCTAAACCAAAATCAATATTTGAAAATCAAGATTTGTTGAAATAACTTACTAAATAGTTATGGTGATATACTGGCTTGATATATGTGTTAACAAAGAAAGGTGAGGTATCACAAAACTTACTGATATAAACTCTTGACTTGTCTGAAAAGTGTTATGAGAAAATAACTACTTTGGCATCCATTCCATTATCAGAGTTTATGGAGAATATAATAATAAAATTATTTGATGCTATTGGCTAATAAAAGTAGAATTTCATATATTCTTTTTTTAATAACCTCTCTAACACGAGATGTTTGCAAATATTTCAACATTGCTTGTACCCCTATACTTTGTATGTTGGGACATGTGATATATATATATATATATATATATATATATATATATATATATAATAGCACTTCTATTTTTTCACTTTTCTATTAAATATATGCTAAAACTTATTTAGTGCCTTGCTCTATTGTTCCCATTCACTATAAAATTTTTTTTTAAAGTTTCAGATTTCTTTTATTTATTTATTTATGATAGTCACAGAGAGAGAGAGAGGCAGAGACACAGGCAGAGGGAGAAGCAGGCTCCATGCACTGGGAGCCCGATGTGGGATTTGATCCCGGGTCTCCAGGATCGTGCCCTGGGCCAAAGGCAGGCGCTAAACCGCTGCGCCACCCAGGGATCCCCCCATTCACTATAAAAATTATCAAAATGTGTTGGAACAACTAATATTTTAATTTGTTAAAGCAATTATTAATATATATATTATTGTGATATGCCATATTACTAAAAACATTAGCTAAAGGGATTTGAAGTGTATTTTAAAGAGAATTTAATAATACATGTCATCTTATCTAAATGCAGTCCCACTTTTAGAAAGAACTACAGAAGTTTTATATCAACATCCAAGGGATAACAGTACAAATGGCATTAGAACAGAAATAATAAAACCCAAAAGTTAATTTAAAAAGAAAGATAAAATGAAAGTACCGATTATTATATAACTGTGATAACACTTCTAATGAATAATAAGGCTCCTAAATATGAAGTTAAGCACACTCTAGGTTGTTTGTTAGAAAATGGATAATGTACAAAGTGAGAAAATTTAAAGTCGCTTGATATTCTTAATACAATCTGCCATCTATGAGAGCTATACTCTGTATTTAAGAGGTAAGATGAAACTTTGGATTATGTCCATATGTACCATATTTGGAATCAGACAAATATGAGATTGAATGCAGACTGTGCCTTCTCACTTAGTTTTCATTAATTCAACAAACACTTCCCAAGCCCCTGCTGTATATCAAAAACCTATAATAGAAGTCAATAAAGGATTGTGAACAAGTCCAATCAAAATTATTGTTATTTATCCTCTCTAAATGTCATTTCTTCATAGATTATTGATTATAATAATTAAAATTAAAAGCTGTAATACCATAGTATAAAACAATAAATTAGCTGTAGTTTTCATGCCTGACTATTAACATACACAGAATTTTGCAAGGAAGGATAATGCAACAGAATAGGATTTCACACATTCTAGACTTCAAACACTTACACAGAGTCAGAGTTAGAGTCAAGTAAACTGTGACAGCCTCAGCACTGTTAAAAATGAGCAGCTAAAAGCGAATTGTGGTAAAAAAAAAATTGCTCTTACAGTGATTTTGACACATAACAGGAAAAAATATATGTTAATAATATGAATATATGTATGTATATCTGTATGTGTATACACACATATGTACATATTGTATATGTATGTACATATTAAGTGTGTACATATTGTACATATAGCCATATACATATTGTAATACGGTACATATTGTATATAGCCATATAACCCTTTTACTCCATTTCTGTTGTTGGATGTATGCACTTTTGTGTTTCATGGAGGTTCAGCAGATAATATCCTACACCTCAGAGTACTTAAAAAGTTTGACAGACTACACAATACACCCTAAATTGCAGACACAGTATTTGAAGCTAATTTTAATCTGATTCAAAAGTCCCTAATTTTTTTTACTGTGCCACTCAAACACTAATAACTTTGCCATCAGTTGACCCTGGAATACTTGCTATCCTACGGATCCCACACTTTGGGATGGTCTCAAATGGCTAGAATTAAGCAACTGGAAATTAACCAGAAGCCATAGGAAAATATTTAAAAAATATTAAAAAGGTGTGTGAAAAACTACTATATTACTTTATATAGTTAACTCTTTTCTTCTACTACCAAACACTCATATCACCAAGGAATCTGTGCCATTAGTTGGCTGCCAACATTTTTTCCATCTTACCTTCTGTGTATATATCTGAGGTGCTCATTACATCCTACTTCCCTTTATAAGATACTCCTTCAAATGCATGTTAAACAGAGATCAACTGTCCAAGTTGTTTTTTGTTTTTGTCTTTGTTTTTGTTTTGGAAATTGATAATAGACATTTTAATTGATTCAACAGATCAAAATCTGGTATGTGCAAAGCATTGCCACAAACAGATAACCTATCCAGAATTTAAAACATGCAGGGTGTTTGATATTAAACAAGTAATTAAAAATAAACTGCAGTGACCAATAAAACATAAAGAAATGTAATAAAATGAGGGTATGAACAGACAGATTTAATCTACACTAGGTGGAAGAGTTTACCAGAATAAACATAAAAGGTAATTAACAATGGGAAGCAGATGGAGTAAGGAAAGAAATCTTCAGACAGAATAGATATACATGTTCAAAGGCCCCATGCAATGAGGAAGCATGACACTATTCAGAATCTGATCCTCTGATCCAGGAGCACTGACAATAAGTATGTGGACCTGCAGAAAAAGAAATAAACTAGGTTGTTCTGGACTTTGAAGCCATGCTAAAGATTTTGCTTTTAGAAGCAAAGAAAAGTGATCTAAGAGTTCTAAAATTTTATTAATATACTTTTGATTTTAAAATGCTGTTCTGACAAATGGTGCAGGGAAATTAATAGTAGATGTGATGGGACCATCGCAAAGATCATTGCTTCTTAACTCTTTGGGGGAGAAAGAGTTTTATAAGTTTTGAATTAAAGCAGTAAACATGGAGAAAGCTATGTGTATTTAAAATACATAAAGAAGGTAAAATAGATAGGACGGCTCATGGATTATATAGGGGCCATGAACAAGAGAGCAATACTGAAGGTGAATCCTAGGTTTCTTCCCAAGACAATAAAATGAGGGATAAGGCCATGCTCTAAACTGGGAAGTATGTTTTGTTTGAAGTATCACGAGTTTGTATTTAGACATGAGACACTTCTGAGACAGAGTTTCAGATTTAGTTTCATGAAGCACACGAAGAGATGGAGATTGATATGCAGATTTATATCTGGAATGTTCTTGGATTCATAACCTTTGGAAGGGAAGCAAGCAGGCCTAGACAGGCCTAGACAGAGGAGAAATTGCCCTATGGCAGAACAATCCCAGGGAAGGCTTTAGAATTTACCATGGGGAACATAACACTGGGATAGACCTTCAGGGTTTTCCTCTGTTTGGGGACAGTGGGAAAGTCTTTATATCATTCCTACTGTTTTCCATGCAGTCATGTCATTTTATTTCCCCTAGAGTTGGCATTTGTTGTCATGTTCCTATGAGCTATCCTGCAGAATATGTTTGCACCATCTAACAAGGTTATGCCATTGTATTCAATCTTGAATCCTGGGGGGTGTTCCCACATTAATAAATCCTTCTTACTCAATCTTCTGCTCCACTCTCCTTTGATCTCACAACTTCAGAATATAGTCCCAGGGTACTCACTGGGCCGTTGCTGGTACCTGTTGTTTAGGTACTAGAACTCTTTTTGCATATAGTCCTATGCATGGGTTATGATGCCACAAGACCTTAGTTATTGGCATCTGCTTTATCATAATCAAGCAGGATGTGGAAGTATTGCCAGGCTCCAATATGGAGGAGTAAACATCTTTCTCGGGGTCAGGGAGTTCATGGCAATTTGAGAATTCAAGATTTCCAGGTGTATCAATCTATATATTCTTATCCACATGTCAGGGTCACATTTTTTCCACTCTAGGTCCTTAATGATAGCATAGCAGGCCAGTGTTGGAATTTTAACTCCCTTTGAATTTCTCTGGATTTTCAATTATGATAAGCCCCAGACCTGTTTTTAGCCTTTTTAACTCTCAGATTGCAAGAAATGATAGCCTCTTTGCAACCTACAGAGGAGGTCTTCTGGCTTCATACTTAGCTTTTCATTGCTGATTAATCACACTTACCCTTTGATTATCTTTTTTTAAGGCCTGGGATAGTGGTCAATATTAGGAACAACCACCAAATTCTTCTATCTTAAGTATTATTTACTGGAGATTTTTATAACCACTTGGTAAATCACAGCAGTTAGTGGCTTATCCTGTACTGAAATATCATCCCAGTTAATCACTAGGAAATGTTTCAACATTGTCCTAGCATCTTGTGCTAGAGACTATCTGAGCTTGCCCAAGCCAGTAAAGGGATCTTCACTGCTAGCTGTGTTTGAGGTAGGATCCAGCTATATCTTAGGGTCTGTTTTATAGAACCACAACTAGTATGGATTGCCATGGATTGTGTTCCATGAGAAGCAAGTTCTAGATGGAGAACCACCTGTGAAAGATAAAGAATGAAGCAGAATTGGGCAGAGGAAAAAGTTGCCTTATAATATAGTCTTGGCAGAACAACTCAGGCAACCACTCTGATGCTGTCTAGACATAGTGATCCTCATATAGGGAGACAGTGCTGAGCACTATGTCTCCTATATAGCAAGAGATTTTATATGAGCTGCCCTGGATAGAGGGAAAGGTCTTGGGAGTAATGACTCTCAATAGCTGAGTATAATCTTAAAGGGACAAACAGCTGAGAGTTGTTGGCTGATAAGATTTCTGGGACTGTATTAAGTAAATCATTCCTAAGGGACTCTCTGGCCCAGCCTTACAGTGCCCATTACAACAAAGAAGTCAAGTTGGATAAGACAGTGTCTATATGGATGTGGGATATCAGGAGGTAGATTTATACTGGAGATCAATGTGAGTTATCTATGTACATTTATCTATAATGCCATCATCTGTTTAAAACTACCTAGGGAAGGAGTAAGAGGAAAGGACCTCAGGCAAGGTCTCAGGGAGTCAACCAATCAAAGGGCATGAATTTACCGAGGAGAAGGAGAGGAGATTTTAAGAAATTTACAATTATTCAACTTAAATTTAGATATTTTACTTCTTAAAATTATATCTTCATTTTTCTTAGTGATATTTTATCATTCAACTTTTTTGAATTACATGGGTGAGCTTTTAATAATTTGGTACTCATAGAATTTCAGAAACAAAAATTTTTAAAAATATTATATTTACTTCAGGAGAAATAAGGTTCTATCTGAAAAAACATGAGTAAGTTTAAAATATGGAAAGATCCTACGCATAGAGAATTACTGTAGTGCCATTCAGTGAATGTGAGAAAAGCAGAAAAAAGAGGATTAGTGTTAATACAAAGTAGATTCTATTGTTGCATCAAACAGTCATTCTTAAAATTATATATGAACTTCAAGCCTGAAAAACTAATTTGGAATCATGTTTTAATGTCTTTAGAACAATTGGGTTAAAGTCTTAGGGAGTTCAGAATGACCTAGAATAACCATTAGTACTTTTCCAGATATTTTTAAGTAAATGAAAGTGAAGAATTCCAGTTTAAGGCATATAAATCCATTCTTATTTCACAACCTAATGTAGCTAGTTTTAGAATTAAGGAAGGAATATGCTTACCAGATGAATGGACTAAATGTTTGGTGGACAATGTAAAAAGTTTTCATAATATGTTATCTACATGTCATTATATATACTATCTCACATATAACATATAGAATTTCTTAATTCTTAACTTTAATATATATATTATATGTAATATATTTATATATATATGACAACTTTTTATTTTGAGATATTGTCAATACACATGCAGCTGCATGGAATAATACAGAGAGATCTGCTATACCTTCCACCCAATTTTTCTCAGTGTAACTATGAACAATATCAAGATTAAGAAACTGGCATTGATATAAGCCACTCACTTTATTCAGGTTTCACCAGTATCACTAGCATCCATTTGTGTGTGTACATGCGTTAAATCTAATTTTTTAAAAAATTTATTCATATTAGAGCACACAAGTGAGCACAGGGATAGGGGCAGAAGGAGAGTAGCAGACTCCTCGCTGAGCACAGAGCCCCAAACTGGGGCTAGATCCCATGACCTTGAGGTCACCACCTAAGCCGAGATCACCTGATCTACCTAGGCGCTCACATACTTTTAATGTTATGCAATTTTATAGTATGTTTTAAACATGACACAATATTTCTACAAATATATGTAAATAGACTTTGTATCTTGACCTTTGATGCAACTAAATTGAATATATTCCTTTTTGAAGAAAAGATGGAAACAAATACTATAGTAGTACTATGGTATTATAGCTTTTGTTATTATTTAGCAGATGCTACCAGCTAAAGGCACCCTGATATTTTAGCATTCCAAGTCTTAGGTCACTGTTTATCTAAGAGCATAAAACTCAGTATTAAATGATCAAGTACAAGTCTTATTTATTTTCAGTTTTCTCAGATTGAAAAAAAAAGAAAATTAATGTAAACTATTTTTTATGACACAATTCTCACTACAAATTTTGAAGGACATAAATCAACATACCCATTTATGTGTGTACATGTGTATATACATATATATATATTCGTATATACACACTCAAAAACAGTCCTTACGGATGCCTGGGTGGCTCAGTGGTTGAGCATCTGCCTTTGTCTCAAGTAATGATCTCGGAGTCCCTGGATCGAGTCCCACATCCGGCTTCATGCATGGAGCCTGCTTGTCCCTCTGCCTACATCTCTGCCTCTCTCTGTGTGCCTCTCATGGATAAACAAATAAAATCTTAAAAAAAAAAAACAAAAAAAAAAAACAGTCCTTAAAATTTGTTCTGTTTCAAGTGACAACCACTCTATACGTGTAAATACAACACATATTTTTCTACTCAGAGTGCAAAAAAGGTGTGTGAAGACAAAGATTTTATGAAGAATCATGCTCTAATATTGCAACCCCTAGGACACAGGCTGAGGTTTATTACTTATATTAAATTATTGCTCAAGACGCTAAAATATTTTACATGTATCTAACAATATATTCCCCTTTTCCTTCGTCATACTTCTCTTGTTCTTAATTCCTTGATTGAACATTTTCTTAGTTAAAAATAATGTTTGTTGATTTCATGTCAACATAACTACGAACTCTGATTAGTGAGAACTCAGTCTGTACTAAGAGATTTTGTATCAAATTGTTTCACCGTCTTCCTGTTTCCTAAACCATAATTAAAAACCAAACACACTTTTTTGATGTTTATCTTACCACCTAAAATTGTAAGGATAAAAAATGACAGTATTGTTTCTAGTGAATGTTTTTACGACTTAAAAAAATAAACTAAAGAATGGGGATATGTTGGGACACCTGGATGGCTCAGCAGTTGAGCATCTGCCTTTGGCTCAGGACATGATTCTGGAGTCCCAGGATCAAGTCCCACATTGGGCTTCCTGCATGGAGCCTGCTTCTCCCTCTGCCTGTGTCTCTGCCTTTTCCTTTCTCTCTGTGTCTCTCATGAATAATTAAATAAAATCTTTTAAAAAAATGAACATAGATCAATAATACCAACCTAAATTCTCTCTAATAAAAAATTAATATATTTATTAAATAAAACCTTTACATTCGATCTAAAAACTTTCCTTAGTTGACACATTTGGAAAATCTTGATTGTATTTTGTGGTCATTATTTATAATAATTTTGTCTAATTTTGACATAGTAAATAGTTTTTTGTATCTTATGTGAGAAGGGAAAGAGAACATTCTGTAGGTAATTATTTTTGCCTTTTATTTTAAATAGGCATTGATCAATATTATTGTTGTATTCAGATGTATTCAGATTTTTCATGTATTCAGATTTTTCATAGAGTATCAGGATATCAGTAAAAGGAGATCATCAGCATAACAAATTATTTCCCATCTTAAAAAGTTTATACAATGCTAAACATATTCAATAGGATATTTGGTAGTGTATCCATGAAATTCCTTAACACATAAATGAATGGCCAAATTAATGCTGCATATTTGAAGAGAAGTTTGGCTCTTAAAAATGGTTGCATAAAAAAAAAAGAAAAAACAAAACAAAACAAAAAAAATGGTTGCATAATCTCTTTTTTGTATATTTGGGCTCTGTTAGCTGTTAATGAACTAAAATCTTTTGTAGGACTATGACCTCATAACAACTAAATATATTAAATTTGTTTTTCTGCATTATTGACATTATACTTGTTTATATGTCGTTGGTAATTATGTGTTGCTTACAAAGGAGATTACATAGGACATAAATATAGATTTTCATTCAAAATAGATGAATAAAAGCAATATGACTCATAAGAAAAAGCAATCTAGACATTACTGAGTTATGAAAATGCTTTATAAATAAGATTTTAAAACCCCAAAATATAAGCAGAAGACATTATTCACTCCTACTTAAATTGCTACTTTGAATAACCACTGATAAAATGTTAGTTTTGATTATCTTAGGAATAAATATGATATCTTTAAAAGAAAAAAAGCATATACAATAAGTCTGTGTCTCTTGTCTTTTTTTTGTAAAGAAATAGATGATTTTGCTACTGCCAGGCTGAATCTAAAAGTAGATCTAAAAAAGTATGAAATTCCACTGTTCATTTTAATGAAATCTGAGTTTTGGCTTTAATAACTTCAAGTTACCAAGATATGCGGTTAAATAAAATCACAATAGCATTTTTTTTTTAAATGTAGGTTTATTTTTTCCTATTATGTATTAACTGAGTAGTTATAAGCTGATGAGGGAGGCGGATATAAAAATTAGCACAAACTAAAACTAAATGTGTTGAACTATTTAAATTTCAGGAATTGATATTAACATTTTTTATCTTGAAAGATAAATGGTGTCAATAAGTAGTATATATTTGATATAATTTAATTTTTATGATGCCTGCATGAATATATAATTCTAATAACTATATTTCCCCTTTTCACTATTAGTAGTACCAACCATTCTCTATTACTATTTTGAGATTGAGCAGAGGTTCGGAGTAAACTAATAGCTAATAAGTTTGCTTAAATTTAATAGAACCATAAATGGAAATATTTTCCTTAGAAGAAGTCTACAAGTAGATAAACAGATGGACCTTGATCCTTGAGGGCTAGGAACATATCATACATAAGTAATTTAACAATACCAAGCATGGTATGTGACATAAATATTTATATAATTGGATTTTAAATGCTCAGGCAATTATGCAACAGAATTCTAAAATTAACATTTGTGTATATGATAATCTGACCTGGTTAAAAACATTGTCACCAAAATGGTAATGAATTCACAATCTCAATAGTATATTTTCTACCTAATTCAAAAATTCTTAAATGCTATGGACAATGCAGCCAGCAGTGGCAGCAAATTGTCTTTAGTAATCTATGAAGAAAACAATCTAAACCTTTCTGGTCTCCTAATCCTCATTCTTAAGGGGTTTATAAGAATGCTGAATAATTGCTGAAATTTGAAATTGTTAACACTTTTTCCCTGGTGCCTAGTAAAGTGCCTCATCTCTCAAAACAAGAATATCAGTGGTTCTAAATTGGTAATAGCAAAGAAACAAATATGCAAGTCAACAACAAAAATATTTTGCAGGTGCTTTAAGAAAATTATCATTGATACACATATAAGCTCAAAGATCTTTTATTTAAACAATGAGATATGGGTAGCCCTGGTGGCGCAGTGGTTTGGCGCCGCCTACAGCCTGGGGTGTGATCCCGGGGACCTGGGATCAAGTCTGATGTTGGGCTTCCTGCGTGGAGCCTGCTTCTCCCTCTGCCTCTCTCTCTCTCTCTTTCTCTTTCTCCTCTGAATAAATAAATAAATCTTTTATAAAAATAAAATAAACAATAAGAGATGGAGAATCTCACCTAAATGTTAATTAGTGCTAGAAAACTGGGTGACAAGGTGACAATTGAAACAAGGTTGTAGGGTTGTTGTTTTTTTAATTAAAATATATGACAACTCAGTAATAGTAAGATTATGTGGGGGCAAGATTAGGAGGACAAAATCCTGGGACAGAGAAAGAAAAAAGGCAATATTTAGCGATTACCCATTATGAATTTCAGAAACTAGATGTTTTGACATATATTACCTCATCCTCACAGATAATAATGTCAAAATGGTGTTGACATCCTTATTTTAGACTAAAAAGTGATATGTCACAGATACTATTTGCTGAAGGTCATATGACTAGTGAGTGGTAGAACCATGATTTTTAATTAATGTTTTTCCTTCAAACTCAATTATTCCATATCATTAAGATAAAAAGAGAGAAAATATAAATTTTATATAGATCAAAGAAGAGGTTAGCCCGGGTGGCTCAGCGGTTTAGCGCCGCCTTCAGCCCAGGGCATGATCCTGGAGACCCGGGATCAAGTCCCACAACAGGCACCCTGCATGGAGCCTGCTTCCCCCTCCGCCTGTGTCTCTGCCTCTCTCTCTCTCTCTCTCTCTGTGTCTCTTACGAATAAATAAATAAAATCTTTTTAAAAATTAAAAAAATAGATCAAAGAAGTGAAGAAAATATTAATATGCATCTGGAATGTAAATTGCATGTAATTTAAATTGCACACACATATATACCATTTTTGGTTCTCTTCATTTCTTGTGTAAGATCTAGCTTTCCTGTCTGGTATCCTAGTCCTCATACCTGAATTCCTTTAATATTTCTCATACTGAAGTTCTAGTGATAATTTTTTTAACTTATATATGTTGAGAAAAGATCCTTATTTTAATTTTTTCTTTTTTGATGTTTTGTGCTTTTTTATTTACACATAATCAATGATTGTAGATTCACATGCAATTGTAAGAAATTATGTGAAGATCCTCTGTATCCTTTATCCAGATTCCTCCAATGATTATACCTCTTCAGAGCTATAATACATCACATCCAGGGAACTTGAAATTGTTGAAATCCATCAATCTTACTCAGTGTTTTCCTGTTTTACATAACTCCATTTAAGAATGTGTGTATGTAGGTCTTGCAATTTTATTACATATGTAGGTTGTGTATTTACCTACAAAATAGGTAACAACGGACAAAATCGATAATTCCATTATTATAAGGAACATACAAGGTGCCTTTCTATTTTGTTATTTTTAAATTTTATTTTTCAGGTTTATTGTGATACAATTGACATAAAATTTTTGTATAAGGTTAAGGTGTACAATGCGATGGCTTAATATATGTAGATGTTGTGAAATGTTTCCCAGAATAAGGCTAGTAATCAAATATTTTACCTCTTGTAATACCATTGTGTTGTTATAGTGAAAACATTAAAGTTTCACTCTCATGGCAGCTTTCAATTTTAAAATATAATATAGTTAATTGTAGTCATTATGCTCTACTCTATGTCCCTATGCAATCACTATGTTGTACCAGAATTTATTAATTTTATAACTGAAAGTTTCTTTTTTTTTAAGATTTTATTTTTAAGCAATATCTACACCCAGCATTAGGCTCAAAATCACAACCCCAAGATCAAGAGGTGCTTTCTCTACAGTCTGAGCCAGCCGTTTATAACTGAAAGCTTCTATTCTTTGAGCATCATCTCCCTATACCCCCCCAATCCTAAAGCCCTAGCAACCATAATTCTATTCTCTATAAGTTGATTTTTTTTTTAGATTCCACATAAAAGTGATAACATACAGGATTTATCTTTCTCTGGTTTATTTCAATTAGTATAGTGCCATCAAGGTCTATTTATGTTGTTGCAAGTGGCAGGATTTCTTTTTTTATATATGAATTATATTCTAGTGTGTATGTGTGTTGCTGTGTGTGTGCTCACACAAGCTACCTTTATCCAGTCATCTGTTGGTGGGCACCTAGGTTGTTTTCCTATATTAACTATATGACTGAGGCTGCAATGAACATAAGCATACAGATGATCTCTTGAGATCGGGATTTCATTTCCTTTAGATATATACCCAGAAACGAAACTGCTGCACCAAATAGTGGTTCTCTTTCTAGTTTTGTGAGGAACCTCTATACTCTTTTCTATAGTGGCTGTACTCAAAACGATCCCTTTACCTTTGCCACTTCTTAAAGATCATTGTTTTCAGTATCAATTATTTTAAAATTTTATTTCTATTGTCAAGTATTATTTGAAAGGATAGTCTATTATACACATATTTATGCACTTTTTCTTTTTTTTTTCCCTGATTCTCCAAGAATTTGTTTTATCATTTTTTGTTTGAAGAACTTCATTTAGACATTCTTTAACAGTGGGCCTGCTGAAGACAAATTACTTTTTTTTTCTTCTTTATCAGGAGAATGCTTTTATTTCTCATTTGAGAGATTGGGTAGCTAAACATACAACAGCTGCACATATTTTAAAATAGAACACTATCCCTCAACCTGCATAAACCAGCATAGGAAGCCAAACCACCATCTGCCACAATTAGTCCAGGAAGCCAACCCACAACCTCCATAGCAGTCAAGACTTCAACAATAAGTGACAGTTTATATTTTTATCCCTGTTTATATTTGGTGTTTCCAACAAATGACCAAGTGGTGAAAGGCAAATATGTTCCCCTAACTAATCCTTTAAGAGGCTTTGATACAAGCTGGCTTGCTTCCAACTTCTTCATTTAAGCAGCTTCCAATCAGGGCATACCTGAAGGCTTTCCCTTTATTTATTATATTTTTTTCCATTTCCTCTGCTTGTCTTTCAGTCTGCCAAATTTAAGCGATAGTATCTGACTCCCTTGCTATAGCAAGCACTGAGCAAATATCCTTTGCTTGTTCTCATTTATTTAAACACCTTCATTCCTGAGAAATAATCCCGATAGGCATAGAATTAACTGATAGCAGTTCTTTCCTTTCAGCAGTTGAAAAATATCACTTTCTACATGGGAAAAATTTGCTCTAGTTTGAACTCATATTTTCCTATAGGTGACACATTATTTCTGTCTGACTGCTTTCAAGATTATTTTTCTTTCATTTTCAGAAGTCAAACTGTGTCTTAGTATGGATTTACTTGGATTCATTCTATTTGTGGTTTCTCCATTTCTCAAATCTGTAGGTTTCTATATTTCACCAAATTTGGGAAGTTCAGCCATTATTTCAGCCATTCTATATTTCCTTTCCTCCTGTGATTCTAATAGTATGAATGATGTTACTTTTCATTGTCCTAAATGTTCTAGACAATCTATATTTTTAGAATTCTATATTCTTCCTAATGCTGCATTTCGGTAAATTCTATTGGTCTGTTCCCTACTTCACAATTATATCCTATGTGCTTTCTACACTAATATTGAACTCACCCAGTGAGTTTTTTCAGTAAGTTTTTTGTTTTGCAATTTCCATTTTATTCCTGTAACTTCTGTGTCTTTGCTGAAATTTATAATTTTTATTTTTTCCAAGAGATTGGTAATTTCTTCTTGAATCATTTTTATGATGGCTGTTTTAAAGCCTTATTGAATCATTCCATCATCTGATTCTTCTGAGGGTTAATGATTGGGAGACTTTGAGTCTTATTTAAGCCGATTCAGCACTCAGTCACCATCTTTAGGTTTAGCACATGGTCTTGGTCTATTTTTATGGGGTTTTATTAGCAATTCAATTTTAAGAGACTTCACAGTGCTATTTTGGTCTGCTTGGTTTCTCTGAGTACCACTGAGGCTCCCATTATCCTGATGGAGCTGCCTGAGAAAGCACTAGAATTTTCCCACATGGTGTCTCTAGATAAAAGAAAGTAGTCTCTGATCTATAAAGATGATATCTGTTTTCCAGTTTAGGCAATTGTCAGACCAACCTTGTGTCTCAGTGGGACTCCACAGGAATGAAAAATACATGTTGGCTTAGGCTGCATGTTCTGGCAAGATCCCTCTTTTTTGTGTACCCTGGCCACTTAATGCCTCTGTACTAAGCTAGAGTGTCTCAGAGCCATGGAAATAAAGAGGCTTCCCAGGTTGGGCATTTGTTCTCATATGATTCTCCTTGCCAGTCTCTCTAAGCTGCTAGCTATCTTTTTTAAAAATATTTTATTTATTTATTCATGAGAGACAGAGAGAGAGGCAGAGACATAGGCAGAGGGAGAAGCAGGCTCCATGCAGTGGGACTCTATCTTGCGTCTCCAGAATCACGCCCTGGGCTGAAGGCGGCGCTAAACCACTGAGCAACTCCCCCCCTCCCCCTGCTGCCCAGCTGCTAGCTATGTTAAGATGAAGGAAGGGATGTTCAGGCCTAATGGGGAAACAAGACTCTTGGACCATTTATATAGTTAATGAGATTCCCAGATGACATACTTCCCAGTATTGCTTGAGTCACTAGTATCATTGCTGGCATACCTGTACGATTCTGGGAGGAATAAATCAACCTGGGGCACCTTCTTTTGTTCAGTGGGTGGTTGGATGACACATTTCCTTACAAAGCCTACCTGTGCTGATTTGCTGTTGTTTGGGGTCTTGCAGAACTCCCCACTGTAATGTAGCTTCTCTAGTCTGGGATTCATAAACAATCTCTCCTTTCCACCTTTCACAGTCCTACCTGGTTGCCTTTGTATTATTTCTAGGTCTTATAGTTGTACTTAGTGAGGAGGACCGGGGAGAGAATTTATTTCATCTTCTCTCTTATTTTCATTTTTTTCAAGCTGTTTTTGAGAATTACAACCTCTGCTTTTTTTTTTTTTTTACTTTCAGATGTTTAATGACATTGTCCTACTGTCTTTGTTTGCTTTCTTTCTGAAGATAAATCTATTAAACTTTAACCATTTTTTGTACATAATGCATCCATTTAATCCTGCTGCTCTAAATATTTCTCTTTATTATTGAAGGAGATTGTTTATGGTAAAATTTTGACATAGTTTTCTTCACGCTTCTTGTGCTTAAATTTGTCAATATTCTTGAATTTGAGTTCATTGTTTTCATCATATTTGCAAAAAGTTCATCTAGTTTTTCAAATAATTTTTCTATCGATTCCTTCAGTTACTCAATTATATTAATATTAAGCTGTTTGAAGTTGTCTTATGGCTCATTGGTGCTTTGTTTACATTTTTGTTCATTTTTTCTCTGTATGTTTAATTTTAGAGACTTTATTTTGCTCTGTGTTGAGTATTTCTGTACATTACAGGATATTTGGCAGCATCCCTGGCCTCTATTAACTAGATGCTAAGAGTATTTTCTAAGTTGTAACAACCAAAAATATCTCCAGACATTGCCAAATACAACTGAAGAGTGGAGGGCAGAATCATTGCTCTAGACCTCAGAATTGGATCACTTTATATCTTCCATGTTTCTGCTTAACAGGCCCATCTTCTACTCTGGATTGTGTCCATGCTGGTTTAGTTAAGGCTTCATTCTCTTAGCAATATTGAATGTGTACAGAAATGTTAATTCATCTATCTCTCCCCATTGACTTGTACTTAATGGACTCTTGCCCTATAAACACAATTTATAATTCAAACAAATACCTGTGGGGAATCCATAAACCTTCAAAATTTCAACCATTTTAGAAGCAGTACCCTACAATTCTGATCATTTCTTTTGTGCAGTTGTCTTACCACTCTATGCTTATGATCTGTTTGCTTGGCCTGTGCACTTGTTCTGGTATGATTCTCCAGGCATGAAGTGGGGATGAATGTGGAGGCTACCTCAGGTGCTTCTCTGAGGACATTCTTCCTTCCTTTCCCTATATCTGAAATGAATTACTTTACAAATTATCCCAGTTTTATATTTTTTGACCATTGGAGAGTAGGTTTGATACCAGATATTCTTATTATTGTTAGAATTAGAAATCACTCCAGTGGCACCGGGATGGCTCAGTTGGTTAAGCACCTGACTCTTGATTTTCATGTAGGTCATGACCTTGGGGTCCTGGGATCAAGTCCCATATTGGGGTCATGGGATTGAGCTCCACAGTGATCAGGGAGTGCTTCTCTCCTTCTCCCTCTGCATCTCCTGCCCTCTCTCTCAAATACATCTTTAAAAAAATATTACTCCAAAGGGAAATATTTTAGGGTATATATATGCAATCAGATTAGGTTAGGTATATCAAAACATGTTATATAGAAAACTGAATTCTAAAAATAAATAAATAAATAAATAAATAAATACAAAACAAAAAATTACATCAAGCACAAAATCAGATGTTGAAATATCCAACTGTTTAAACGCTCAGTTTTTATCAATAGTCACTGTATTTTTCAAATATATAATTCAGTAACAAAGTCTTTAAATCCTATACAAAAGAAAAAGTGGAATTTTGGAAATTGGTATTTGTAATCTCTGAATTTACTAGGCTCTGGATTTTCCCTTTCAGTCATTTAGAAAGTACCTTATATGTAAATTTTTTGTCCTTCGTAGTTGATAAATTTAGATGTTGGTTTTCATCTACCCGTTCATGTCTCTGTGTTAATGTGTGTGATATCTATGCAGTGTTTTTTGTTCATTTCAAAAAGCCTAAAATATGCATATATTTCAAAGGAACTTTGAGTGGACGAATAGAGATTAAGGTACCTTAATCTCACATTGTGATCTCACATATATGTTGAATCTTTAATAAAAACAAAACAAACTCTTAGATACAGAGAACAAATTGATAGTTTCCAGAGACAGAGGGTGAGGGGTAAGGAAAATAGGTGAAAGGGTCAAAAATAGAAATTTCCAGTTATAAAATGAGTATGTCATGGATATGTAATGTACAGCATGGTGACTAAAGTTAATAATATTCTATTATACATTTTAAAGTTAAGAGTAGACCCTAAAAGTTGTAACTATAGAATTTTTAACTATGTATGGTGATGGATGTTAACTGGATTTACTGGGTTTCTCATTTTGCAATCCATGCAAAGATGAAATAATTGTATTGTACATCTGAAACTACTGTTATATATCAATTATATCACAATAAAATTTAATTAAAATTTATTCAACTGAAGAATGTAGAAACATATTAAAATGTGTACCACAAAATTAAAAATACTAGAATATATTTTAGTTTAATCTACTTTAGTTTGTATCAACTATTCTTTTCAATTACATTCCATCTTTTGCTTAGGAAAATCTCTAGGATAATTATATTTAGCCTCATTAGAGAAAAATGGTTATTGAAATGGGCATTTAAGACATAATAGTTTTCGATCTGGGCTTAACTTAAAAGTATCAGTTGTGAAATAAATATTAAGAAAAATGGATTACAGAAAATCAGATTATATATAATATTAAAAAGAACAAAGTAAATATAATGAAGGGGAATGTTTTTATAATTATAAAATACCTTTTAATCAGGCAGTGTGTTATTTATTGTAACATAGGATGTCATTTTTTGTTTGGGGCTTTTTTAAATTGAACTATAGTTGACACACAATATTGCATTAGTTTTATATGCACATCATAGTGATTCAACAAATCTATGCCTTATGCTCATCATAAGTAGCTACTATCTGTCATCCTACAAATGCTATTACAGTATCATCAGCTATATTCTTTCTGCTGTACATTTTATATCTGTGACTTATTCCATAACTGGAAGTCTATATCTCTCTCTCCCCTCTGGAAGCTTTCAGTTTGTTTTCTGTACTTGAGTCTGTTTCTTCTTTTTGTTTGTTCATTTCTTTGTTTTTTTTTTTAGATTCCACATATAAGTGAAATCATATGGCCTTGTCTTTTACTGTCTGACTTCAATCATTTAACATAATACCCTCTATATGCTGAGTGAAATAAGTCAATCGGAGAAGGACAAACATTATATGGTCTCATTCATTTGGGGAATATAAAAAATAGTGAAAAGGAATAAAGGGGAAAAGAGAGAAAATGAGTGAAAATATCAGTGAGGATGACAGAACATGAGAGACTCCTAACTCTGGGAAACAAACAGGGGTAGTGGAAAGGGAGGTGGGCGGGGGCTTGGGGTGACTGGGTGATGGGCACTGAGGGAGGCACTTGACGGGATCAGCACTGGGTGATATGCTATATGTTGGCAAATTGAACTCCAGTAAAAAAAAACAAAAAAACAAAAAAACAAAGGCATTGGGGTGCAGGTGCCCCTTCAAAAAAAAAAAAAAGAATCGAGAGTACAGAAATAAATCTATATATCTATAGTCAATTCATTTTCAACACATGTGCCAAGAACATTTAATAGGGAAAGAATAGACTCTTCAACAAATGGTCATGGGAAACTAGATATTCACAAGCAAATTGGAATCCACCTCACACCATATGCAAAAAATAACTTAAGTGGAGCAAAGACCTAAAGATAATAGCTAAGACTATAAAACCCTCAGAAGAAAATTAAGGAGTAAATCTTCATGACCTTGGATTTGACAATGGATTCTTAGATATGACAGCCAGAACACAGCAACAATGGAGAAAATAGATCAATTGCTCTTCATCAAAATTTAAAACTTTTGTGCATCAAAGGACACTATCTAGAAAGTGAAAAGGCAACCCGCAGAATGAGAGAAAGTATTTGCAAATCATTTCTGATGAAAGTCTAGAATCCAGAGTATACAAACAACTCTTCCAGCTCAACAACATAAAGAACAATCAATTAAAAATGGGAAAGCCATCTAAACAAACATTTCCCAAAAATTTATATATAAATGGCCAAAAAGCACATGAAAAGATGCTGAGCATCATTAGACCTTTCAGAAGTGCAAATCATCATATTAATTAGTAGTTGCCAAGGCCTGTGGGAATGGGGAGTTGGACAGCAATGCTAGAGTACAGATTTTCTTTTTGGGGTGATGACAATATTCTGGAATTAGTGGTAATGGTTGCATAATTTTGTGAATAGCCTAAAAAACACTGACTTTAAAACTAAAAGTACTTTAAAAGTAAATTTTATGGTATGTGAATGATAAAACAATTTTTAGGGGCACCTGGGTAGCTCAGCTGTTGAGCGTCTGCCTTCAGCTCAGGGTGTGATCCTAGGGTGCTGGGATCGAGTCCCACATTGGATTCCTTATGGAGATCCTGCTTCTCCCTCTGCCTGTGTCTCTGCCTCTCTCTGTGTCTCTCATGAATAAATAAAATCTTAAATTAAAAAAAAAAAAAGCTCTAGTACATTAGGGCTTGAATTCTTGTTTTGGAAATCTTGTAACAGCTGCCATTAAAAAAAGTCAAACCGACATTAGATTAACTCAAGACACGTGAGTGAGATCATCCTAGACCATTCAGTCCCAAGTGAGACCTTGGCCTTTAACTGACCTCCAGGATCAGCAGAGCTGACCCTGACTAGAGAAATTCCTCACTGATCCATAGAATTTGAGAACCAATAAATATTGACTGTGTTGGGGCACCTGGGTGGCTCAGTGGTTGAGCATCTGCTTTTGTCTCAGGTCATGATCCTGGGGTCCTGGGATCAAGTCCCATATCAAACTCCTCACAGCCTGCTTCTCCCTCTGCCTGTGTTTCTGACTCTCTCTGTGTCTCTCATGAATAAATAAATAAAATCTTAAAAAAATAATAATAATACCCTCTAGGTCTATTTTTGTTGTCTGATGTGGCAAGATATCCTTTTTTATGGCTGAGCCATATTCCATTGGGTGCATGCATGTGTGTATGTGCATCACATCTTCTGTATCCATTCATCTACTGATGGGCACTTGGGGTACTTCCATATATTGGCTATGGTAAATTATTCTTCAGTAAACATAGGAATTCATATATCTTTTTTAATTAGTATTTTCATCTTCTTTGGGTAAATACCTTGTAGTGGAAATTATGGGATCATATGGCATTCTTATTTTTTTAATTTTTTGAGGAACTTCAATATTGTTTTCCACAGTGGCTGTGTCAATTTACATTCCCATCAGCAGCATAAGAGGGTTCCTTTTATCCATATCCTTGCTGACATTTATTTTATCTGGTCTTTAAGTAATAGCTTTTCTGACAGGGGTGAGGTGATATCTCATTGTAGTTTTGAGTTTCATTTCCATTATGACTAGTGGGGTTGAGTGTCTTTTCATGTATCTGTTTGCCATCTGCATGCCTATTTTGGGACCATCTATTCATGCCCTTTCCCCAACAAATCAATGCTTTCATGTTGGCTCTTATAAACAAATATGACAGAGATAGTCTTAAAATACCAATTTTTGTGGTTTTTATCTTTAAAAAATCTTGAGGGTTGGTAAGAAAAATTAGTTATAAGGGAATAATTATCTTTACAATACTTTGAGGCTCTATAGCAAATCCTGCTGACTCATGCTTCTAGGCCAGAAATATATATATTTGGAAGTTTTCTACCTGGAAATGCTTACCTAACGATTCTGCAAATGAATACATACATAATTATTTATTATTTAACCCATACTGATTGGTATCCATTCTGTACCAAGCACTGTACAAGGCATGGGGAAATACTGACAGTAAGACAAAATCTCTATCCTGATTACATATGGTAATGTATATCATATGGTCAAATGACTAGGAAAAACAAAATTAAATATGAAATGGTTAAGAAAAACTATTAGATTTAGAGATATAAAACTATTAGAGATATAAAACTATATCTCTATGGAGATATAAAAACTATTAGAAATATAAATGATGGGGCAGTCCCGGTGGCTCAGCAGTTTAGCGCCACCTTCAGTGCAGGGCGTGATCCTGGAGGCCAGGGATCGAGTCCCACATCAGGCTCCCTGCATGGAGCCTGCTTCTCTCTCTGCCTATGTCTCTGCCTCTCTCTCTGTGTGTCTCTCATGAATAAATAAATAAAGTCTTTTAAAAAAAAGAAATATAAATGATAAAGAATATGATTTGTACTATTGCAGTGGTAACTTTTTTTTTTTTTAGAGTCAACAGAAATCTTTATTAGAGGTGACATTCAACCTAAGATTTGAAGAATAAGTAGGTATTATGTTTTGGTAGCGAGCAAGAATTTCAGACAAGAGGAGAAGGAATGCTGAAAACTCAGAAGAATAATGGGTATGAAGGGAATAGTGTATGATTGTAAAAGACAGCAGATATTAAAGGAGAAAATAGAGAATGCTATTTAAAATTGCATGAATCTTATGTTTGAGAACGTGTGAGATATAACAACAAAATAGACACAATGAGAAGGAATCCCCTCCTATCACATTTGAATTTTTTTGTTCACGTTATAAAAGTTAAAAAATCAAAACAGAAGATGAGAAGAAATATTTTATAGTGAAAAATTAAAAGGAATTTTGAATTGTATTCACGTTGTTTAAAAATTTTTATAAAGCAGTTTTAGGTTTACAAAAAAATTGAGAAGTAGGTATAAAGATTTCTTATATATCTGCTGCCCACACACATACATAGTGTCTCCCAGTTGGTTTTTTTTTTTGGCCAAGGATGAACCTTCATTAATGCATCAAAATCATCCACAGTCCATTGTTTGCCCTAAAAGTACTTTGTGCTTTGCCTGTTCATTTCCTCCCCAGCCCCACTTCACCCTTGGCAAGCCCTGATTTTTTTATGGTCTCCATAGTTCTATCATTTCCAGAATATCCTAGAGTTGGAATCTAGGATTCTGAATGATTTCTTTCATTTGGCAATATATTTTTAAAATTCTCGTGTCTTTTCAAGGCTTGGGAACTCATTTTTTTAAGTGTTGAATAATATTCCATTTTATGGATATACTACGATTTATTAATTTATCCTCTTAAAAGCATCTTGGTTGCTTCGCAATTTTGACAAGTATAAATAAAGCTACTATAAAATCTGTGTGCTTGTTTTATATGAACATAAAATTTCAGTTCCTTTCTGTAAATATCATGGAGCATGATTGCTGGTTTATATATAAAATATGTATAGCTTTGGAAGAAACTGCCAAACTGTCTTACAAAGGGGTGTGCTATTTTGCATTTCCACTAGCATATGTTTCTGTTGTACCACATGCTTCTCAGCATTTGATATTGTCAATTATTGGGGTTTTAGTCATTCTAATAGTATTATAGTTTTATCCCATGCTTGTTTAATTCATATCATCTTGTATATGATGCAGAACACACCTTTTTATGTGCTTACAAGCCATCTGTATATGTTCTTTGATGAGGTGTCTGTTAAAGTCTTTGGCCTGCTTTTTAAAGAGGTTGTTTTCTTACTAATGAGTCTTAAGAGATCTTTGTATATGTTGGATACAGTATTTTATCAGATGTATATTTTGCAAATATTTTCTCCCTCATGTGGCTTGTCTTTTCATTCTGTTGACACAATTTTTAAATTAAATTCAATTTATCATTTCTTTTATTGATTTTATTTTTAATATATCTAAAAAGACACTATCATATTCAAGATCATTTTTTTTCTCCCGTATTCTTAGCTAAGAATTTATATTTACTTCTACAATTTATATTTAAGTCTAAAATCCAGGTGAATAAAGTTTTGGAAAAAGGATAAGATCTATATAGAGATTTCTTTTCCTTTCTTTTCTTTATTTTTATTTTTATTTTTTGCATGTCGATATCCAGTTATTTTGGCACCATTTGTTGAAAAGACCATCTTTGTTCTATAGTATTACTTTTTCTTCTTCATCAAAGATACTTGAGTATGTGGGTTTATTTCTGGAATCTTTTTGTTTCATTGCTTTATTTGTCTATTCTTTCACTAGTACCACAATGTCTTGATTATTATAATACCTATAGAGTAAGACTTGATATCATGTAATATCAGCCCTCCAATACTGTGCTGACTCTTCTAGGACTTTTGCCCTGCCACATAAACTTTAGTAACCTGTCTGTTAATATCTCATAAAATAATATTCTTGAATTTTATTTGGGATATCATTGAATCTTTATATGAAGTTGAGAAAAAGTAACATTTGGCAATGTTAAGCCTTTCTATCTATAAACATGGAAAATATCTCTATTTATTTAGTTCTCTTTCTTTTAGTACATCAGAGTTTTGTAGATTTCTTTATGTGGATACTGTATAGATTTTGCTAGATTTAAAGCTAAGTATTTTTTGCATGCTAATATAAATGGTATTATTTTTTTATTTTAAATTCTTTTTTTTTTTTTAAAGATTTTATTTATTTACTCATGACAGACACAGGGAGAGAAAGAGGCAGAGACACATGGAGAGGGAGAAGCAGGCTTCGCGCAGGGAGCCCGACCTGGGACTTGATCCCTGGTCACCAGGATCACACCCTGGGGCTGAAGGTGGCGCTAAACCGCTGAGTCACGGGGGCTGCCCTAATTTTAAATTCTACTTGTTTATTACTGGCATATAGGAAAACAATTGACTTGTATATTAACCTTGCATTCTTCAACATTGCTATAATTGTTTGTTGCTTCTAAATTTGGGGGTATTTTTGTTGATTATTTCAGATATTCTATAGAGCCAGTCATGTCATCTGCAAACAAAAGAAGTTTTCTTCCTGCCTTCCCTATCTATATACCTCCCTCTTCCTTTTTTCTTTCTTTCTTCTTTCTTTCTTTCTTTCTTTCTTTCTTTCTTTCTTTCTTTCTTTCTTTCTTTCTTTTCTTCTTCTTTCTTTTCTTTCTTTTGCCTTACTGCATTAGCAAGGGCTTCCAATATGATGTTGAATAAGAGTCATTAAAGGGGATATCCTTGCCTTGTACTTGATATTAGTAGGAAAGATTTGAGTTTCTCACCAAGTTAATATAAACTGTAGATTTTTTGTGGATGTTCTCCATCAAATTGAGAAAGTTCCCTTCTATTCCTAGTTACCTCAAAGATTTCCATGAAGGGGGTTTCATGATAAACATGATTTTGCCTGATTTTTCTACATTTATTGAAATGTTAATGTAATTTTTTTTAGTTTGTCAATATGATAGATTACATTAATTGATTCTTGAAAATTGAACTATCCTTGCATAATTCAGATAAATATGACTTGGTCCTATAATTCTTAGTTTACTTTTTTGGGTTGGCTTGCTAATATTTTGTTGAGGTAAATTTTATTTTAATAGATTCATGCTGATTTCTGATTGAGTGGTCTATGTAATTAATTACTATAAATTAAGAAAATAGTTTAATGTCTATTACAACATTGCTTAACAAAAATGATTAGGTTTAATATTTTACTCTCAATGAGGTTAAAATTGCTGATCCTTATTGAAAGAATAGTTATTAGGGTTGTTCTTAAAATTCTCAGGGCTTATAGAGTTAAATAAAACTAATCAAGTTGTCAGAATTTTAAGTCATGTTTAAACTTCTCATAATAGCTGCAACTGTGAAATAAGAAAATTTGAACAAATGTGATTTTGAGAATGTGATTTTGCCAGTGTGGGTATATTTTGAATTTTCTTCTTTGCGGTTATTCTAGAGAATAGCACATCTGGTTTATTCAAACCCATTCAATTTGTGAACTCTGCAAGCTATAAATAAACCATAAATAAATTAGTGCTAGTTTTGAATTAATGATGAATATAGTAGAGCATTGTGGATTTATTACACTTTTAAATGACCTAGGGTCTACTAGTACTGACTTTATTTCTATGCTTAAAACTTTTTTGCTGATGTCCCCAAGGGTTAGAGGATTAGAATATCTTTAGTTTAGTTTCCAACATGCATTTATATTCCCTCCTTTCCTCTCTCCCTCCCTCCCTCCGTCCCTCTTAGGTCTTTCCTCCCCCAACATTTTTTTTATTCCTAAAAAATAATTATTATAATTATTTAATATCCCATATACCAATTTACACTACCTGACCACAGTTCATCTGAGAACCTTGGTAACCAGTCAATTACTTTGAAGACAAACAGTACTTAACATTACTTATTCCCATCTCCCTGGACAACATATTTAATTTAGTATTGTTCCAATCTCAGATCACACTTTCACATCTGCTACCAAATCCAATTCAACACTGAATATGAAATCTTCAGTAGAGTTTTCTGGAAATTCCCAGAAAAAAATTATCCAATAAAAACTCTGAAAGTTAACATTAAAACCTTTACAATTGCATTCAGTGATAGCATTAAACTGAAAACAAATACAGCTCTGGGAAATTACACCTTAAGCTTGCTGTCTGTGCCTTTGCTTTTTAGTTAAATAGCTTCGATTTAAATGACACCATTTTTCTATTGACATATTAATCTTTAAATGATTAATTCTTATTGAGAGCTTTCAGTACCACATATTTGGGCTGTAGTCACACTCCATTTAAAATCATGCTTTCAGTAGCCTTGGGGAAACACCGTTTCCCAACATTCTAATTGACAAGGTTTCCTGAGAGTATATTTATGCATTAAACCAAACATCTCATTACATACTTTAAATGTGTTATTAAAAGATGGATGTCTTTAATAAATGAAGTATAATACCCATGGAGAGAGTGATAAAGAACAAAGAAAATATGAAAATTATGAATAGATATTTACAAGTTTCTTGCTGCCTCTGTATTTCATAGTATGGTTTAGTGGAAAAATAATTAAAATACAGAATTTTTCAGTCTTTTAGTTGAAGGACAAAAGGAGGGAAGGAGAAAAAGTGAAAGAAAGATTTACCTAAGACTGCTATGATAACAAAAACATAAAGGATGTTTTCAGCTAATAGCTTAAGAATTTGCTTTGCTTGTCAAGTATATGACCAATGTGTTATGTTTGTGACATAATTATCTAGGATACAAGAAGCAAGCATAGTCTCTATTTACTTTTGGAAAACATAGAGGGATTGGAAAAGATCTATAATTTGGAGCTTTTGGAATTTTAAAGTTATTTACACTCAGTCTAGAAGAAAGTATCATTCTACTGTACTGGAATAAATTAAAGAGTTGTCCATTTTGATGCCATTTACTATAGAAATTAATTGTTTACATCTAAAAATAAACTATCTCACACACAAATTTCCCTCATGTCACATTATCATAGCCTGGGTTGGTATTACTGAAAGACGTCAGGACAAAAAAAAAAAAAAAAAGATGTCAGGACAAAGATTTTTAATGGTCTTGCTCACATGTACTTTGCATATGACCCCTTTCTAAATTTCCTTTTTGTTATAGCTAAGTAATTTACAAAAAAGAAAACAGCAAGGTTGATTTCTAAAAGTAGGCCATTCAAGAACCTAAAACAAGTGGGAGCAGTGGCATGTAAAATGAATTAAGACTTTTCTGACCACATAATTCACCAGAATCATTTATTTCTTTTTGAATTTACTTAAAATTTTAACCTAACCTATAAAATTACAAAACCCATAGAGGCTGCACAGGTATTCATGTTATTGTTACTCACTTTATCGTTTTTTCGAAACTAAGGAAAATATAAAGCAATTTAAAACATTTTCTAGTTTTTAGTAGTATATGTAAAAAATGTTATATATATTTCACATCTCAAGAATATATTTTAAAATTAATCAGGATATATACGTAAACAAATCCTTTATCTGTACCCTTAGATGATCTCGTATCTTTATTATTTGTGTTTTCAGAAGAAACTTGTGATTTAATGAACCAAAAACAATATTGTTGATATCTCTATAACCTTTGCTACTGTAATTTTACAGACAGCCTCTACCAACCTATAGAATAAATTGTTATGCATCTCAATCCTGAAAAAAAATTGATTTTCTGTTTAAATCTTTAGAATTTCTTCTCCTGTGCACTCCAATTACTTTTTTGGGGGGAAGGTTTTGTCTGTTGATATAGTTTCTTATTTATTAGCTTAGATCTTGAAGTGTATTGTGAATGGAATAATGCAAGCATTGGTAATAAATAGGTTAATAAGAAAAAATTATAAGTAGGTATGATTTTTATTTCATTTTCAATAGGCTTCATCCTGTGTGGAAATAAACTGTTACTCTCTTTTAGCCCTATATTATGAATGTGTGACATTTTTTCAAAAAAGGAGCCAGGAAAACCAATGCACAATCATTTTATTTTTGGATTATTTTGAAGCCTATGAATTTGCTACTATTTATCTGGTTTTAACCTTAAAAAAATCAATTTATCTACAAATAAAAATATTTGTGGAAAATACATCTTTTACTGATTTTATGCAAATTCTAATGAAATAAATAAAACATCATTTATCCATCATTAAATATATAGGCATCCAACATCAGATCACCTAAATATATAAAGGGAATATTAGCAAATCTAGAAAGAAAAATGAACAGCAATACAATAATAGTAGGAGACTAAATACCCTACTTCCAATAATGGATAGAAAATACAGATGGAAAATCTATAAATAGCAGACTTGAACAACATTATAGACCAAATGGACCTAACAGCCATATACAGAACTTTCCATCAAACAACAGAATCATTTTTCACAATTACAATGGAACACTTTCCAGGCTATATCACACATTAGGTCACAGAACTAGTCTTAACAAACTTATTAAAACATAAGCCTGGATTGATGTTTATTCACTGTAGTACTCCAAGCCTGAAATTTACTTTTCCTAATTACTAAATTATTTGGGGAATCCTCTCTCTTCAAAAATTCCAAAATTCACTGGAAGGAATGGAGAGACAAGACATAATTTGGATAATTTAGTGGTTTTTAAATAAGTATTTTATAGAATTCTATAATGATGCTTATTTTCTACCCTGATGATGAATATTTCAGTATTATCAGGCAAACTATGAAAGTACATTTCTGAAAAATTTAGTACATTCCTTACTAACATTTCATAACAGGAAATAGGTTGAGCTCCATAAATATCAAATTGATTCTTGAATGTTATACCAAAAAGTTAAATGCTTTCTACTTTTGTACATTTGCATTTGGAGAATCCTATCCTCTTGTATTCCTAGAACTAAGTGCCCCCACTTTTATCATTGTAGATATCTTTCCACAACTATTAGAGAAAGTTCTATGAGAATATATATCAACTACAGTTAGGACTGAATCTGTCTTGTAGGACCTTTGTTCCAAACCCATAGATAACCTAGTGATAGTAATTCAGAATAACATCAGCAAAATGGCTAAATATTACTCATAAAAATTAAGAAGAGAGATGGGATGGGTTAAATAGGTGATGGGCATTAAAGAGTGCACTTGCGATGAGTTATCAGGTGATGTATGGAACTGCTGAATCACTATATTGTACACCTGAAACTAATATAACACTATGTAAACTAACTAGAATAAAAATAAAAACTTAAAAAAATTAACATGCAAAAAAAGAAGATGGAAAGGTGTAGTATGTCATTCAAAGTACTGTCAGCCTAACCAGTTCAACTGGCCAATTTTTTCTGTCTTAATACTACAGAGATTGTTCCTCAGAGAAGGAAAACAATAAGGGAAGGAGAGCTGCTGTAGGCAATATATTATGTATCAGTTTGGTAATAATCACTTCTTTGAGTTTACACATCTTCAAAATTTGGAAAAATATGGAATAACTTTCAAACTAGTAGAGCAAAATTATGTAGTATATAAAACCCCAGTTATTTTTGTCTGTTTTAATATCTGAAGCATAGATTTTAAAATTAATTTGGATACATGTAGAAACACATATTTTATGCATCTGTGCCCTTAGATGATCTTGCATGTCTCTTATTTAGGCTTCCTGAGGAAACTTATCATGATATAATGAGCCAGAACTAATTTCATAAGCAAGATAAATTCTCTCATTTAACCTGTATTATATATAACCACCAAAGTTAACTTCATGAGCTCATGTACTTTTCTCAGCTCATGTAGTTTTTTTCTTTAAAAAAGATATTTATAGTATTTCAAGCAGATAGAGAAATGTTTCTGATATATCTAATAAGATGCATATTATAATATGAATAGCTACTGGGTAATAAATGATATTTTTGTAGTTTGTTTAACTTCATTATCTTTCATCTATAACAAAACTTGAATTCCAAATAGCATCTGCATAGGTATGCATATTTTGATCACTCACAGATTCATAAGATGGGTTGTTACAACTCATGAATATACTTTATACTTATGTTTTTATATTTAATTCTTATAGTATATTGTGTTATAGACACAGATATGTTCATAGTGTTTTTACAATTATTCAAGTATCTTGGTAAACTAAAATACTTAACTGTAAATTACCGTGAAGGCAATTTGGTCAAATTACTACACCTCAAGTTAGTAGACTTGAGCAAAACATTGTGCACTCCCACCAGCAATGTAGGAGAGTTATAATTGCTTCATGTGGTTGTCTGCAATTGGTAATGTGTGTGTATATGTATAGTTAGTTGATGTATAATTGACATATTCTACTATATTTCATGTATACAGCATAGTGATTCAACAACTCTATATACTATGCAATACTCACCATATTCAAATAAGTACAGTTATCATTTGTCATCATACGATGTTATTATAATATTCTTGTCTATATTTCCTATTTGTACTTTTAATTCCTGTGGCTTATTTTATAACTGGAAGTTTGTACCTCATAATCCCTTTCACCTACATTACCCTCTACTCTCCTCTAGCAACCACCAGTTTATTCTCTGTGTTTGAGTTCGATCCTGTTTTGTGTCTTTCTGTTCATTTCTTTTAGACTCCACATATAAGTGAAGTCATATATATCTTCTCTGTCTGACTTACTTCAGTTGGTATAACACCCTTTAGGTCCATCTATGTTGTCATGAATGACAAAATCTCATCCTTAATTGTGGCTGAGTAATATTCCAGTATGTAAGTATGTGTGTATGCATATGTGTGTAAGTGTATGTATATATATATTTGTTGGCCACTTATCTATTGATAAACACTTAGGTTTCTTCCATATCCTGGCTATTGTAAATTATGCTGCAACATTTACTTATGACACAGTAACCACATGCATACATACTTACCCTAGAGAAATGAATATATCTGTCCACACATAAACCCATACAAAATATTTAAAGCAGTCCTTTATAATTGCCCACAAGATGAGAAAAAAAATCAAATGTTTTTTACCAGGTAAATGGGGAAATAAACCTGTGTAGCATCCACAGGTTGACATAGTACTCAGCAATAAAAAGAAATGGACTTTCTATCCCTGCAACAATCTGGATAAATCTCAAAAAATATGTTGACAGAAAAAAAATGAACAAAAGCAACCTCATAAAGGTTAAATATTACATAATTCCATTGACATGACATTCTGAAAAGACCAAAGTATTAGGTTGGTGGATAAATGAATGGTTGTCAGGGGTTAAAGTTAGAGGCGGGAGCAGGGGGCAGTGACACTAAAGTTTTTTTGGGGTGATGGAATTATTTTGCATCATGGTTATGAGAATAAAATGGATATAACTGTACAAAAACCTTAAGGATCAATTGTATAATAAATTTAATTTTTTAAAAAACTTAAATATAAGTCACTCAGAAAAGTTATGAGACATTCTATTTTCCAAAACTAGTCAGTGGAAACCCAGTCCTAGAATACAGGCTTCCTGATGAAGAGGAAGTCCATTACAATTGTACAATTCTCACAAAGAGAAATTCATGGAAAGTAATATTTATTGAATAAATCCCCTAGCATGTACATTTAAAGTAGCATTTATTTATATTTAGTAAGCTTTTCAAAATAATGCTGGTGGATGGATTAAAAGAAATTGTCCTATTAAGAAGAATCACACCTATTAAAATAAAACAAGGGTTTAAAAAAATCTCCTTTTACACTTCCACTAAGTAGATTTAATAAGTTTCTGTAGGTGAAAGATTCTGCATAAATAAAATTAATATCAGATGTGAGGGCAATCTGGCTGCAATGTCTGTCACTCTATTGATCACTAGGATTGATTCCATTCATCTGATTGACTACAGATGTCCCTCTCCTTCCTTATCACTCCATGTGCACCACTCCCATGCTGCATGCTTGGTACAAAGAATAACCTTCCCTGATAGAGGAGGACACTTTTTTGGTCAAGGATTTAGGAGTAGCTGTGCTCCCCTGTTAGAACCTCCAAACATGCTCTTAAATGTCCATTTGCAGGAGAATGTAGGATAGTAAACTTCCAAAACTCCAGACACATCCAAATGAGGTACCACATGTAGCAATCTGCCTTTCTTATAAATAAATAAATAAATAAATAAATAAATAAATAAATAAATAAATAAAACTAGTGTCTTCTCTTCTTGGAAACTAAATTTTCAAACTTTTGATATTTATGGACTCACTGGATGGATTTCTGATTCGGATGAATTTTTGCTTAATTTTTTCTTTTCTTTTTGTCTTTTTTTTTTAGCTAATTGTTAAATATTTTTGAAGAGTTTTCTATTAGTTTATAAAAAGTTGAAGGATTACCATTATGCTCTAAAGGTTTTTCAACTTTTGGAATTTTTCATACACTGTTTTTTTTTTTCTTTTTAACCTATCACTTCATAAATCTCTAACAATAGGTAAATAACCTAAAAACACTTCATCATAGATATAATTTTATATGTCAACTCCAATTTCACTGAGACATTTTCCCAAGAGCTGACATGAAGCCAGTTTCACTACATTAAATTAAAAGGAATATAAGTAAAAATAGCTTGAGAAGTATATTTTACCAGATATTGTTTGTTGATAAGTTACAGGCTGATTTTTACTTTTTATTTCTTGGAATACAATTATGTTTGTCTTAAAAAAAAATAGGGCCCACAGAAAGTAAAGAAACTGTGTATTGAATCTTAGTTGGACCTTTTGTTAAATGTTGAACATCATGATTTCACCAGAAGTCATTTATATATGAAAACTGACAATACAAATCTGGCAAAGTTTACTAGATGGGAAAATATATTGTTGATGATAAATCGCACTGTCTGATGATAACATACTTAACCACCTGTGAAAAACTTAATTCATTAAAATTCAGCATTAAGTTTAGATTTATCATGAAGTGTGATAAATACTTAACTAGAAGTGAGACTCAATACGTTGATAAAAGGTAGACCTCATATGCTAACAAACTGATACTTTATGCATTTAGATGGAGAATCAGGTGAAATTAATACCATAATCATCTAGGATAGATAAGCTTAGGTGAACTAGTAAAAAGGACAAAGCATTAAGCCTCATGGGAAAGGCAGACTTAGTGATCGCTAAAAAGATAGGGTTTGAGAACCAACACGGGAAATAGTGTTCACTGGAACTTAGCATTAATTTCCTTAAAATAGGAGTCACATTAGACTAACCACCTATTCATTGCAAGAAATAGCAGATGATGTAAATCCCACAGACATGTGTTTTTTCATTACAGATCGGAAAGTAAGGAAAAAATCCTATTAAGAATAGGTATATGGATGGTGTGGTAATCAGGTAAATTAATATAATTTTAAAATACTAACAAATTATTATCAACTTTTTCAGGTAAATCTACAGGAAATTCTCTCTTCAATCTTACCTTTTTCAAGTTTATAAAATACATTGACAAGCACATCTCATTAAACACATAGAAGATACATAACTGGGAAGGAAAACAATACGGTAGTCCCTTGAATAAGGCAAGGGTGAGGGATGCTGGCCCTCATGTAGTTAACAAACTGTATATAACTTTGATTCTCCCAAAACTTAACTACTAGTAGGCTACTGTTGACTGAAAGTCTTGCTGATAACATAAACAGTTGATTAATAGATATTTTGTATGTTATATGTATTATATATTCTTATAGTAAATAAGTTAGATAAATAAATGTTAAGAAAATCATAAAGAAAAGAAAATACATCACAGTATCATATTGTAAAAAGAATCATGAATGAAGTGGACCCATACAGTTCAAACCTGTGTTGTTCAGGGTCAATTGTATATTGGATAGCATGATTAGCATACAAAAATATAATAGTGTCTATAACTCCATTGATTAAGTGAGGAAACATAGGTGATTAAATATATAAAAGCTAATTTCTGAACTTTTGCCCTAAAAACAAGCCTATGAATCTGCAGGCCATCCATCTCTCTCCATTTCTGAAAAAGTTTGTATAAAGTTTTCCTGATTTCCTCCTTTATATATGAAAGAATTCATCATTTAAGCCATCTGCATCAGGAATTTTCTTGGGGAAAATTGTAAAAATTGCATACACTACCACTTTAGCTAATATGGAATTATTCAAATATTTATTTCTTTTCTATTTCTGGTGTGTTTTATTTTTCAGTTTTTTAAAAAAAATCTAAGTTGTCAAATTCTTGGCCATAAAGTTTTCATATTTTAGAAAAGAAGACAGTTGTAAAGTGTGAGGCAGTGGACATATCTGTATGACAAAAAATATTGTTTCTTTTTTTTTTTAAGATTGTATTTATTTATTCGTGACAGACAGAGAGAGAGAGAGAGGCAGAGACACAGGCAGAGGGAGAGGAAGAAGCAGGCTCCATGCAGGGAGCCTGACGTGGGACTCAATCTCTGATCTCCAGGATTACACCCTGGGCCGAAGGCGGCACCAAACCGCTGGGCTGCCGGGGCTGCCCGAAATATTGTTTCTTGATAAGGTAAAAGTGTAATTTTGAAATAAACTTGAAAAACAATGTGGTTAAGTGATAAATACCATTCTATGGAAGAAAAATAATTTATTGACATTATGCCCATCCCATTTCTATTCAATAACCAAGGATATTTTTTTAATTGAAAAGTATCTGATCTTGTGTTGATTTGTCCTGTATGTGTAGTTGTCTGACCATATCATTTTTAATTGCTAGTTGATAATATCAAAGAAACACTCAAGTATTAAATGTCTGGTTTATTATGATGTCCTTTAAGTAGCAATTCAGAGACTTGTTTTTTTTTTTTTAACTAAAAGAAAGGAAGATAATAAATTACACATTTGTTTTTAGCACATGGGGATCTTGTGAACATCATTTTGGGTTAGAGATAATGGACGGAATAAAGAAAACAGTGAATTCAACCTTTGCAAAAGTATTACTAGAAGTATAAGTAGTAAGCATTTTAAGGATAAATTGTGTAACTTATCTCTGATTTCATTCTTTTTTATTATCAATAAAGGTAAAGGGGAAATAAAAGATGCTTTTACTTTTGGAGAAGTAAAATTAGATTATTAGGAAGAATGAAGTGTCTTGTCATCAAAAAAAATTTTTTATGACCTCATGAAATGTGTGTGGAAAACTTTAGGTAAATGGTAGACAGTGATGGTTTTAATTTAATTGCATAGAACTTCCACAAGCAATCATGCTTCCTCTTATTAAATACAACCAACATTATCTGTGCTATTGGGAAAGGCTTAAGTTATATGTGTATTTGTGTGTGCATGCTTAGGTTACATAGAAAATACTAATATTATCAATCATAATTAATGTTTGTAAGCACACTGTAGTGAAATAAGATGGCATGACATTTAATATTTGAAGATATTCATTCTAAGATATATTCAATAACTTGCTGAAAGGAAAATAGCTAATAAATTGTAGAATTTGCAATACAAGTTTGTCTTGCTCTAAAATCTTCCCTTGTTTCAGTACTTGAGCACTATCTTTCCTGCTGTAAAGTCATCATGCGATCATGAAAAAAATTAATTCAACTTTCCTGTTCCATAGTAAATGCTTAATTAATTTGATTCATGCTAACCGACACATCAGAAGGATAAAGAACAACTTTCTAATTCCTACACAATAAAATGTAGCAAAATTTCCCTTGATTTAGAGTTACAACTCTTTCAGTAATGAAGATTTCCCTCACCCAGCCTGGAGTCCCAAACTGAACAAATATATATTGTCATGTAAACTATTACTCCTTCTGTAAAATGATGGAAATAAAGAGAGTCAACCACTACTACCTTACAGAATTTTACCTTGTGATTGATGTAGTTAGGGTTTTGATTTGGATACAATCTGTCTGGATCCAATACCTGGATTTTTCCTCAGATTATTTAATAACTTGGAACTAAAGGAGAAAAAAAGCAAGCACTACAGGCAAAATTAGAGAAAATGTCAACTTGATGTGTTGAGAAGAATATGCTATCTTTAGATATAATTTATTGTGTATCTCTCCATTGAGATAAAGTACTCTGAGAAACATAAGGTATTTATATCTACAGAAATAAAAACTTCCTAAGTCTGCAAAAAGATTACTTTCATTGATGTTCACAACTGCTTTGCAGAATTATCCCAGAGCTCTGTATATATATATACTTTTTATTTTTCTTTATTTAGACCAAACATCATCAAAAGGATAAAGACAGAAAATGGTCTCATTGAATTGCATTATTTAAAAATTTCCAAGTAATTGCAAAAAATATAATACAACTTGCACCAATTTATTTATTTATTTATTTATTTATTTATTTATTTATTTATTTATAATAATAAATTTATTTTTAAAATTTAAATATTTTAAATTTATTTTTATTGGTGTTCAGTTTGCCAACATACAGAATAACACCCAGTGCTCATCCCGTCAAGTGCCCCCCTCAGTGCCCGTCACCCATTCACCCGCACCCCCTACCCTCCTCCCCTTCAACCACCCCTAGTTCGTTTCCTAGAGTTAGGAGTCTTTATGTTCTGTCTCCCTTTCTGATATTTCCTACCCATTTCTTCTCCCTTCCCTTCTATTCCCTTTCACTATTATTTATATTCCCCAAATTAATGAGAACATATAATGTTTGTCCTTCTCCGATTGACTCATTTCACTAAGCCTAATAGCCTCAAGTTCCATCCACGTTGAAGCAAATGGTGGGTATTTATCATTTCTAATGGCTGAGTAATATTCCATTGTATACATAGACCACATATTCTTTATCCATTCATCTTTTGATGGACACGAGGTTCTTTCCACAGTTTGGCTATTGTGGACATTGCTGCTAGAAACATCGGGGTGCAGGTGTCCCGGCGTTTCATTGCATCTGCATCTTTGGGGTAAATCCCCAACAGTGCAATTGCTGGGTCGTAGGGCAGGTCTATTTTTAACTCTTTGAGGAACCTCCACACAGTTTTCCAGAGTGGCTGCACCAGTTCACATTCCCACCAACAGTGTAAGAGGGTTCCTTTTTCTCGGCATCGTCTCCAACATTTGTGGTTTCCTGCCTTGTTAATTTTCCCCATTCTCACTGGTGTGAGGTGGTATCTCATTGTGGTTTTGATTTGTATTTCCCTGATGGCAAGTGATGCAGAGCATTTTCTCATGTGCGTGTTGGCCATGTCTGTGTCTTCCTCTGTGAGATTTCTGTTCATGTCTTTTGCCCATTTCATGATTGGATTGTTTGTTTCTCTGCTGTTGAGTTTAATAAGTTCTTTTTAGATCTTGGAAACTAGTCCTTTATCTGATACGTCATTTGCAAATATCTTCTGCCATTCTGTAGGTTTTTTAGTTTTGTTGACTGTATCCTTTGCTGAACTTGCACCAATTTAAAAGGTAGTTTTGATGTGTGCAACCATGTTCTAATATCCAATAAAGGAAAAATTAGCATTACTTTTCACTGATGTAAAATACCATCTTTAGCACTATGAGTCATTATCTTTCAACTTATCAACTTGGGAAAAATTTGCCTTATTTATTTCTGGGAAAAAATATATCATTATAGATAGATGAACTTCGTATATTAGTTTTTAAATTAGTAAATCTGTGTGAACACATTCCTGGGTGTGTATGTATATCTGTTTATTTATACAACTGTAAACACAATGTTTGTAAGGAGATAAATGTACATATAGATATCATAAGATCTTATCAAATATTTGTAAATATGACATGAGACAACAAGGTACAAGGAGAAAAGCATAGATTTTTGCAATTTACTTAAACTTAAAAAGCCATAACTCCATAATTTACTACTGATAAAATTTTAGCAGTTTACCGAATACACTGCTGAGCCATATCTTCTTTAGAATATTTATGTAAAGGTCAAATGAAATATCACATGCAGATTGCATTACATGTAAGATAAAGTACTTTGATATAAAAGTTACTGATCCTGAATAACATTTGTGATATAGTTGTGTTTTCCTAAAAACTTATACTTTTAAACCTATTTCCTGACTGTGCAGCTTTTCAGGATAGAATGCTGGCACAGCTATTTATTCTATACATCGATAAATTATTCTCTAAGCTGTTTGCAAACTGGCCCCTTACACAGAGGGCAAAGAGAGAGACAAGAGAGGCAGACCACTTCTGATTGGTAGGTGGCAGTTTTAATAAGCAACGGAACTTCGTTATGAGGTTTCTTTTAGGTGGCTGTGAGATGAGATGTCCACTGCCTCTCCCCTCCCCTAGGCACCCACTACTAAATTTTAAAAGTTTCTATAGAGGCCTTAACTGAGTCAGTTCAGTAAGCTGTTTGCAGGAACAATTATCATTTCTAAATGGGAAAATAAAAGTACTTAGAATTGTGGGTAACAGCACCTGCCTTCAGCTCAGGTCATGATTCCAGGGTCCTGGGACGGAGCCCCATATCAGACTCCCTGTTAAGTGAGGAGTCTGCTTCTCCTTCTGCTCCCCATTTGGGCTGTCTCTCTCTCTCCATCAAATAAATAAATCTTTAAAAATAAAAAATGCAAGTAAAAGAATTGTGGATAATTTCTGGAACCTTATTACCAGATGATGATAAAGTTGTAACAATCTTCTCAATCAGGTAAAGTATTATTTCTGCTCAGAAAAAACCAAAGTAAGTTTAAAAAAAAAAAAAACATCCAGAATAAGACTTTCCACAGCTTCTGAGAAATCATTCTAAAGAAAAAAAAATTGTTGTAAGATACCATGTTAATAAGCACAAAATAATAATACATCTAGCTTCTCCCCCATTTTCTACTATTCATAGAACATACCAAGGAGCCTCTGGTACAACAGCTGGTAGCTTCTACTCACCAGGCAAACCAGACTCCAATGTATAATCTGCTCTAACAATAGGGCATCTGGATCAAAACCAAACACAGAGCCAAGAGAATCCAATAGGAAAACACTTTAATTCTGTAGTACTAAAAGGATGGAGTTTTTTAAAATACCTTTTGAGAAGTGTTAGCTAACCTTACCTAACTCATCTCTTAACTAAGGCAGCATTACTGATGTAATTATTGATGTCAGAATAAACAAAGTATCATTATGTTTTCCTTAGGAAAATATCTGCTTCCCTAATCACCTGATCACCCTCCCTGATCACCCTATTTTGCTACCTATTTAACTCTTCCTTTTAAGCGGTTGCATCAACCTTAGACGTTAGTGGGTGCAGAGTGTTATCTAATCACTCTTTCCATTTATTCAGCTAATCTGCACCATGTACTTCCTAAATAACATAAGACTTAGAGACCTGATGCCCAATGTTCAAATCACAAGAGCAGGAAAAATATAATGGTATTAATATTTTTAGTAGGCTTTAAGCCACACTATTATTAGTTAACAAAGACAGTTACTGTGTAATGAAGGCGAAAATTAATTTTATTGAATTAGTTGATGATATTTTTTCTAATTATAGCACTGCAGGTGTTTATATCTACAGATTGTATTGGTAAGGTAATTAGGTCCAGCAAGTATGTGAATTATGTTAGGTGAAATTAGTTTATCACCAGATAGGAATTTAATGAAGTGGAAATGTACTTTTCTAGGTTATGCACTAGTCATTAGCATTAGCAATTGCAATGACCACTTAATATGATGTTAGGAAATAACCAGTTCAAATTAGGAAGCAAAATTAACTTAGAACAAATCTTATTCTTTAAGAGACTTGTATTTTTATTTTGGGAAACATAGATCAAATGATTAACGGTGCGAATTTCTAATTTCCCTTTAATCATCCAGTCAGTAATTATGATAATCTCTTTCTCAACACCAGTTGACTATATCAATACACATATTGACTCTGTATATATTCAGGTAAAATAGTCAAACCATTATCTCCTTGATTGACTTACTTCAGTTACAAGAGAATTTAGTTAGTTGCCCTAGAAGCCAAAATAAGATAGAAAAACACCTCAGTCAATGATGTTGTTGTAATATTTCCACAAATGGTAAAATAAGACTAGCCCTGGGCACTTGGGTGGCTCAGTTGGTCGAGTGTCTGCCTTTGGCTCAGGCCATGATCCCAAGGTCCTGGGATTGAGTCTCAAATCAGGCTCCCTGATCAGCAGGGGGTCTGCACTGCTCCTCCCCCCGCTGTGCCCTGCTTTCCCTCATTCTGTCTCTCACTCACTCTCACTCACCCTCTCTCTCTTGCTCACTCTCAAATAAATAAAATCTTAAAAAAAAAAAAAACACAGAAGACTAGCTCATAATGCTGACTTCTCTAACACAAAGACAACTCTATATGAACTAAAAATCAAGTTAGGTACACCTGGGTATCATAGTCAGTTAAATGACTGACTCTTGGTTTCAGTTCAGGTCATGATCTCAGGGTCATGAGATCGAGTCCCCTGTTGGGCTCCATGCTCAGTCTGGATGCAGCCTGCTTGAGAATCTCCCTCTCCCTCTGTGTTTCCCACTCATGATCTCTCTCTCTAAAATAAATTTTTTTTTCTCTAAAATAAATTTAAACATCAGGTTATTTTTTTCTTACGTCATACAAAAGTAGCATACATATTCATCATGTTTCTACTTTTCCTTATTAAAACAAACAAAACAAAACAAAAACAACTAAATTTTATGCTTATTTAATGTTCTTTTAACATAATTTCTCCAAAAATATAGATGACATACTAAGGTCCAAGCGTTATAAGAAAAACTAAACACAAAACTGAACATGTAGACACTGCATTCAAAGGCTAAAATTGCAAGTAGACATAGTATTCTACTTTGTACCATTTCATAACCCCAATTCTTATGATTTTTACTCTTTAGTCCATGGGTTTAAGATAAGAGAATCTACATTTTATTTCTCATCTATTTATATTCTAAATTGGTTGATTCAAGCTAATTTTTTTTAGCTCTGTGTGCATGTGTGTTTGTAAAAGATCCAAATCCTAAACAAATAATGGAAAACAAAATAATTGTGTTTGTTGTTTCCTAAGAAGCTTTTTTACATTGTTCCAAACTGGAATGGCTATACTAACTTGAACGTACTCATACAAAGATCAATAATACAGGAAAGCTACCAATTAAATGATGCTAAACAAAGCAGCAAGTTACACATTGTCAGACATCTTGTTAACTTAGAAGAGTGTTAAGTCTCTGGTAAAATCAAAAGGGAAACATAGAAGAAAGTTGCTCATTAGGACTACATAATGCTCAATTTGAAAAGCCCACATAAGGTGAATTTTCTCATATTTTATATGATGCTTGAAGGCATCACAAAGAAAGGGATTTTTCCTAAATAGAAAGATCAATTAGAAATGAACTGGTGCAAGGTTAACACTTGTTAGAGCATGAGATACTTTTTGCAAGTATTTTGAGGATGTTTCTTGGTATCTCATCAACACTATGAACTTGAACAAGACAAAATTATGGATTTGAAGCTACCACAAAAATAGCAATACGCATGGGATTATGAATATACATATGTTATTTACTTTAATATGCACTTTTATAATCCTCTCATTTGATGTACTCAGCAACTCTTGGAGGTAAATGAGGATATATTTTAATATTAGAAATAATGAAAATTGTAACCCACTGATTTAATGACATATCTAAGGTTATGAGATATTGTGGGTTGAATTGCAATAAATGAATACATACCTTTTAAAAAGACAAAATAGGGTTTTTTTAATGCCCGTTTCTCTCAATGCAAATACTAAAACATGCACAAAACTCTAGAATTCAGAGTTTCAGAAAAATTCTAGTTCTTCTTTTTCCTTATTGTCTGATAATCTTTTACAAATTCACTCCTTTTGTACTTGTCTCATTTTTGCTAAAAAGGCATGAAAGGAAACCATGCCATAATATTACCTTAGAGTATTATACTGCTTTAAACATGAGAAAAGTTACCGTTTCCCTTTGCATATAAACCTTTGAATATAGGACCGACTTGAGCTTTTTTTCCGCTCTCATTTGTGGTTTCTCACAATTGTATTGCCTTCTTATTGGGAAGGCTTACAGCAGTTAATACATAAGCACTAAATAATAAATGAGTTAAGTAATCCTTATAATATTCCTTGCTTTGTGGCATATTTGCACAAGTCTTTTCCATAAATATCTCCCATTCTTGACGGCAGGGATGAAGCAGGGCAATTCAAAGGCTAGATGCAAAAAAATCATGATAAATTATAATAATAATAGTGATGGATTGAATATAAGAAACAATGGTAAGACATTTTCAAATTATCACATATGTGCTGCAACTAGTTTATAGTTAATGAAATAGTTTCTGTTCTGCAAGCTATTCTGAGAAAAATAAGGCATTTGCAAACATTGTTATATTCAAAATGCAATAGATAACCAATAAATCCTGGTTTGTGTTCTCTATAGATTGATCATCATGGGAGGTGAGATAAAAGTAAAAAAAAATGTTACTTTAAAAAAAAACTACAGTTCTTGAGATAGAATTTTACATGTTTTTGTTCTGTTAGTACCTTCAATTGCACAGAATTGTCTATTGATACATATGGGTGATCACCTATACACTTTTAAAAATAGATTTAATTTTTAGAGCTGTTTTAGGTTCATAGCAAAAATGAGTGGAAAATAAAGATTTCTCACATATCTTCTGCTCCCACACATGCATAGGTTCCCCCATTATCAACATCCCTTATCAAAGTTGTACATTTCTTACTATTGATGAACATACATTACACATCTTTATCACCCAGAGTCTTAGTTGACATTAGGGCTCACTCTTGGTGTTACATATTCCATGGGTTTGGACAAATGCATAAGGACATGACTTTACCATTATAATACCTTATATAGTAGTTTAACTGCTCTGAAATTTCTGTGCTTGGCTTATTCATCTTTCCATACTCCCAAACCCTGGAAACCACTGATATTGTTATTGTCTCCATAGTTTTACCTTTTCCAAATGGCATATAGTTGGAATCATATAGTAGAGTAACTGTTTCAGATTAGCTTCTTTCAATTACTAATATGCATTTAAGGGTCTTCCATATCTTTTCATGGCTTGATAACTCATATCCTTTGGGCACTGAATAATATTCCACTTTTTGAATGTACTATAGTTTATCAATTTACCTCTTGATGGACATCTTGGTTTCTTCCAAATTTTGGCAATTATGAATAAAGTCTCAATAAATGTTCACATGCAAGTTTTTGTGTGGACATAAATTTTCAAGAAAGATCCTGAAAACCTTAAAACCTCTTTCACTCAAATGCAATATTCTACATTCCTCTCTCCTCCTGGACTAGACAAAATCCTCCAAAGCTCTATTCTGCAACCCTGCTTTGTTTGTACTTTATGAAGTAATCATAACCTTCAGGCACAGGATGACAAATTTGATCTATTTTCTAAGAGCTCTTGACAATTTAAAGGCAAAATTTATGGTAAAGATTTAGGCAAAGTAATAGATTTAATCTACCCATCCAACTGAGGTTTTAGTATCACATCCCCTATCTATGCATACGTGTTTTTACATAGATTAATAGAACTGATAATTATTTCTTATTTGGATTATCTGTGCTTCATTACCAAAATTTTTAGAAGTCAGTGGTGACTTTTCAGAATACAAGGTATTTCTAGGTGGGAGGACTCTATGAATGAAAGTAAGAAAGTAATACATCTAATTTGCTTTTATTTTTTTTAATATTTTATTTATTTATTCATGAGAGACAGAGAGAGAGAGAGAGAGGGGGGGGGGGTAGAGACATAGGCAGAAGGAGAAGCAATCTCCCTGTAGGGAGCCTCATCCAGGACTTGATCCCAGGACCCTGGGATCACAATATGATCCAAGGGCAGACACTCAATCACTGAGCCACCCAGGTGCCCCAAATTTGCTTTTATAAGAACATATTATGTGTATGTGTATTGCAGCTGTAGTAATTGGATTTCATCTAAATATAATATTAAGGCTATACTATTGTAGTTCATATGTTTGTTTTTCAATGAAAAGTTGATATTATTTATGGAATAAATAGAACAATTTTTTAAAAATTAATTAAAAATTACACCTAAGCTTGCATTTAACTTTCTTCCCCCTCCATGTTCACAAGTTTCTTCACATTTCTATTTAGTTATATACATCTGTTTATCTGTAGCATTTGTCTTAACACACACTATCTCTCTTCTACTTCTGATTTCCTGAGGTGGATGCATATAAAAACTGTCAAATATGCCTTAATACCTATTTCCAAATATTTTGTATCCTTTATATTCCTTAAGTGATATCTCTTTGCAAAATTTTCTCAAAAAACATAGCTCAAGCTACAGAGATGCTTTTAGCATTAAAATTATCATTATAGTCCCATAAAAATTGTGTAAATGATTTCTTATTCCAAATATTCATCATAGTGTGTCAATAACATGAAAATTGTTATTGACTCGTTTCTTTATATTTGAATTTTAAATAAAAAAAACACAGTGGACTTCATCAACCTAAAATAACTTAAGATAAGGAAATTCAAAAACTAGTCCACACAAGGCCTTGTATTACCCAAGTGTTTTGGAAGTTTTATGTTATAGAAAGGAAGAAAAGTGAGAAAGGAAGGCAGAAAATGAATCTATGATGTATAATAGGATTAATTTATTGAAACAAGAACAGGTGTCACATCAAAAGTGTGATATAACTATTCCTATGTTTTCTCCCCTCCTCTAAATTAGTGAGCTTATTTTTCACTGAGCTTTGAGTTTTGCTTGAAATTGCTAAAAATGCTATTCTGAAATATTCACACAGAAAGAGATTAAATGCATAGGTAACATTAAATGCACAAATTTTAGACCAGTGAAGGAGAGCCAGTTATGAGAAGGTTTTTTTTGTTTTTTTTTTGTTTGTTTGTTTGTTTTGCTTTGTGTTTATTTTTATTTTTTCTAATAGTGTGCCTTTAAATAAAAAAAGTTATTTGAGGTTTGTGCTAAATAATGAAAGCTCAACTAATGCCGATAAGCAACTGAAAAAAAAAAAGATTGCACTTATTCTTGATTCTATAAGCTTCAATAAGGAAACTGTAATTTTAAAAAATTGTTTTAAGCCTTTACTTTCTTGTGCCAACCTGTAACAGAGATGCTAAGCCACTTCATAAAAGAGGAAAATTTCAAATAATATTGAACTGATTATAATCTAATTAAATATAGAAGACCAGCACAAACCCCTACCCACAGGACTTCTTCCAATCAGAGAGTTCTGCAAGGCTCTAGTTCTGGTGAAGTTGGTGTTGAGTCTCATTTCACAAGCAGACCAGAGTACACGCAGTTAAAACATGCCACATTCGGATTAGAGACCCAACACTGCACACAGAAGGCAAGGAGAACCCCTGCAGACGACTGGCCTGAAGAATAGACCAGCATGGCATAACAAATATTGTATGCTGGAGATACTGCCTGAAGCACCAGGCTGAGGACACTGCATGACTTCTTCATAAGGCCATTACTTTCTAGATCAGGAGACTTAACTGACTTTTCTAACACAGAGAAAAATACAGAGACCTAGATAAAATTCCAAGAAAGATTAATTTATCCCAAATGAAAGAACAAGTTGAGGCCATAGCCAGACAGCTAAGCAAAGCAGATATAAGTAACATGCCTGATAGAAAATTTAAAGCAACAATCATAATACTCACTGAGCTTGAAAAGAATAGAAGACATGGGGAGACCCTTACAACAGAGATAAAAGAGTAAGAAAGAAACACAAATGAAGAATGCAATAAATGAAATTGAAAACAGGCTTAATGCAATGAACAGCAGGCTACAAAAAGCAGAGGAAAGAAATGGTGACTTAGAAGACAAAATAGTGGAAAATAATGAAGCTAAAGAAAGGAGAGAAGAAGTATGGAACATGTGAATACACATAGGAAACTCAGTGACTCCTTTAAATATATTAACATTTGTATTATAGGAATCCCAGAAGAAGAGAAAGAAAAGGGGGCAGAAAACTTATGAGGAAATAATAGCTGAAAATATCCCTAATCTGGAGAAGAAAACAGACATCTAGATACAAGAGACACAGAGAACTCTCACTAAAATCAACAAAAGCAGGCCAGCACCCATACTGTAGCTAAATTTACAAAATACAGTGATAAAGAAAAAATCTTAAAAGCAGGAGGACAAAGAAGTTCTTAACTTACAAGGGAAAACTCAAGAGACAAGCTGGATATTTTCAACAAAAATTTGTCAACCCAGAAGAAGACATGCTATATTCAACGTTCTGAATGGAAAAAAAAATCTATACCCAAGAATACTCTATCCAACATGTCTATTATTCAGAATCAAAGGAGAGACAAAAAGTTTCCCAGAAAATGAAAACTAAAGGAGTTCATGGCCATTAAACTACCCTTGCAAGAAATATTAAAGGGGTCTCTTTGAGTGTAAAGGAGAGACCAAAGTGACAATGATAAGAAAGGATCAGAGAAAATTTCCAGAAACTACAACTAAACAAGTAATAAAATGGCAATAAATACATGTTTATTAACAATTACTTTGGATGTAAATGGCCTAAATGTTCCAATCAAAAGACATAAGGTTTAAAATGTATTTAAAAAAACAATATTCCTATATATCCCACCCAAAAGAGACCCGTTGTGGACCTAAAGGCACCTAAAGTTTGAAAGTGGGGGTGGAGAAACATTTGTCATGCATTTATGTCAAAAGACAGCTGAAATAAATTAAGTAAATTAAGCAATTAAATTACTATTAAGTAGTAATATTTTTTGGACAAATTAGACTTTGAAACAAAGACAATGGAAAGATGCCTGGGTGGTTCAGTCGGTTAAGTGTCCAAATTTTGGTTTTTGCTCAGGTGAATTTCACAGTCATGAGATTGAGCCCCACATTGGGCTTTAGGCTCAGTGGGGAGTCTGCTCAGCACAGAGTCCACTTCTCACCCTCTGTCTCACCCTCTGTCTCCTTTTCCTTCTGCCCCACCTGCTCACACATACTCTCTCTAAAATAAATGAATAAATCATTAAAAAAAAACCCAAAGACTATAAAAAGAAAAATAATTAAGTACATATATAATCATAAAGGGGAGAATTCAAGATGTAAATACTTATGCCCTTTACATGGGAGCACCCAAATATGTAAAATTACATAAAGGAACTCACTGATAACAACACAGAAATAGTAGGGGAGGTTAACACCCCATATACCTCAATGGACAGATCATCTAAACAGAAAATTAACAAGGAAACAATGGACCAGATGGTCTTAATAGATATACTCAGAACACTCCATGAAAAAAACAGCAGAATACACATACTGTTCAAGTGTACATGGGAAATTCTTCAGAACAGATCACATTTTAAGGAACAAAATAAATCTCAACAAATAAAAAAAGATTGAGATCATACCATGCACCTTTTGTGACTACAACACTGTGAAACTGAAGATCAACTTGAAAGGGACTTTAAAAAAAAATTGGCAAGATCACAAATACTTCAAGATTAAATAATATGTTACTAAAAAAATTAATGGGTTAGCCAGAAATTCAAAGAAAAAATACAAAAAAATGAAACAAAACAAAACAAACAATCAGCAAACAAAAACATGGAAACAAGTGAAAATGATATGGTCCAAACCACTGGGATGCAGCAAAAGCAGGCCTAAGAGGGAAGTATATGCCAATACAGTCCTACCTCAGGAAACAAGAAAAATCTCAAATACTCAACCTAACCTTACACCTACAGCAGCTATAAAAAAGAAAACAAATAAAGCCTAAAACCGGCAGAAGGAAGGCAATAATAAAGATTGGAGCAGAAAAAAAAATGATACAGAAACTTAAAACAATAGAACAGCTTAATGAAACCAGGAACTGGTTCTTTCAAAAAATTAATAACATTGATAACCCCCTAGCCAGACTTATCAAGAAGAAAAGAGAAAGGACCCAAATAAATAGAAACACAAACAAGAGTGGAGAAATAAAAACCAACACCACAGAAATAAATTATCATACTATGAAAAATGATGTGCAACAGATTGGAACACCTGGAAAATGCACAAATTCCTAGAAGTAGATGACCTATCAAAACTGAAATAGCAATAAATAGAAAACTTGAACAGAGTGATAACCAGCAAAGAAACTGAATCAGTAATCAAAAATCTCCCAAGAAACCAAAGTCTAGGACCAGATGGTAAATACTACCAAACATTCAAAGAAGAGTTAATATCTATTCTTCTCAAACTATTCCAAAAGTTGAAATTTCCAATTTCATTCTATGAGGCCAGCATTACCCTGAAAACACAACCAAAGACTTTGCTAAAAACAAACAAAAATTAACTATAGACCGATTACCCTGATGAACATGGATGCAAAAATTCTCAATAAAATAGTTGCAAATCGAACACAATAATACATTAAAAGTATCATTTGCTATGAACAAGTGTGATTTATTTCTGAGCTGCAAATTGGATCAATACTCACGTATCAGTGTGATACACCACATTAATAAAAGAAAGGATTAGAACCATATGATCTTCTCAATATATGCAGAAAAAGCACTTGACAAAGTACAACATGTGTCCATGATAAAAACACTCAAAATAGTAGGGATAGAGGAAATATATCTCAAAAAAATAAAGGCCATATATGAAAACCCCAGAGATAATATCATCCTCAATGGAGAAAAACTGAGAATTTTTTTTTTTTTACATTCAGGAAAACAGGGATGTCCACTCTTACCACAGTTATTTCACAAAGTCCTGGAAGACTTAGATGCAGCAATCAGACAACAAAAAGAAGTAAAAGGCCTTCAAATCAGGAAGGAAGAAGTCAAACTTTCATTATTTACAGATGACATGATACTCTATATAGAAAACCCAAAAGACACCACATAAATAAATAAATAAATAAATAAATAAATAAATAAATAAATAAATGATACATGAATCCAGTAAAGTTCAGGATACAAAATCAACGTGCAGAAATCTTTTACATACACCAGTAATGAAGCAGCAGAAATCGAAATCAAGGAATCAATCCTATTTACAGTTGCACCCAAAAATAATAAGACACCTAGGAATAAACCTTACTAAGAGGTAGAAGGTCTGTACTCTTAAAATTTACAAAACACTGATGAAAGAAGTTGAAGATGTCACAAAGAAATGGAAAACCATTTAATGTTCATGGTTGGAAGAACAAATAGTATTAAAATGTCTGTACTACCCAAAGCAATCTACACACTTAGTAGAATTCTTATCAAAATACCAAGAGTGTTTTACACAGTTATAACAAACCATCCTGAAATGTGTTTGGAACCACAAAGGACCCCAAAGAGCTAAAGCAATCTTGTAAAAGCAAAAGAAATCTGGAAATGTCACACTTGTGGACATCAAGTATATTTCAAAGCTTCGAAGATCAAGAAACTGACACAAGCACAGACACATAGACCAATGGAACAGAATATGAAGCCCAGGAATGAATCCACAACCAAATGTTCAATTAATCTTTGACAAAGCAGAAGAGAATATCCAATGGAAAAAACAAAAGACAGTATCTTCAAAAAATGGTGTTGGGAGAACTGGAAAACAACATGCAGAAGAATGAAACAACCACTTTCTTACACCATATACAAAAAAATAAATTCAAAATGGATTAAAGACCTAACTCTGAGACTTGAAAACATAAAAATCTTAGAGGAAAATACATGCAGTAACCTCTTCATTATCAGAGTAGCAACATCTTTCTAGATATTCTCCTGAGGCAAGGGAAACAAAAGCAAAAATGAACTATTGGGATTTCATCAAAATAAAAACCTCCACAGTAAAGGAAACAATCAACAAAACTTAAACCTCTGAAATGGGAAAAGACAAATGACACATCTGATAGAGGGTTAGTACCAGAAATCTATAAATAACTTATAAAACTCAATACCTCAAAAAACGAATAATCCAGTTAGGAAATGGGCAGAAAATATGAATAGACATTTTTTTTTTCCAAAGAAGACATACAAATGCCAACAGATCCATGAAAAGATGTTCAATATTACTGATCATCATGAAAATACAAATCAAAACTACAATAAGATAACACTTCACACTTGTCAGAATGGCTCAAATCAACAATACATGAAACAACAGGTGCTGGTGAGGATGTGGAAAAAGAGGAACACTCTTACACTGTTGATGGGAATACAAATTGGTGCAGCCACTGTGGAAAACTACTTGGAGGTTCCTCGAGAAGTTAAAATGTAATTAGCCTATGATCTAGCAATTGCCTACTAGGTATTTACCCCCAAAATACAAAAAATGCTTATTTAATGCTTAATTTAATGCTTAAAAAATGCTTAATTAATGCTTATTTAATTATTTAAACATCATGCAACATGATGTTTATAGCAATATTATCCACACTAGCTAAATCATGGAAAGAGCACAAGTGTACATCAACTGATTGGTGGATAAAAAAGATGTTGTATATGTGTACAATGGAATATTACTAAGACACAAAGAAGAATGAAAGCTTGCCATTGCAACGACATGAAAGAAGCTAGAGAATATTTTTTTTACCCAGTGCTCATCCCGTCAAATGCCCACCTCAGTGCCCATGACCCAGTCACCCCAACCCCCTACCCACCTTCCTTTCCACCACACCTTGTTTGTTTCCCAGAGTTAGATGTCTCTTATGTTCTGTCACCCTCACTGATATTTCCCACTCATTTTCTCTCCTTTCCCCTTTATTCCCTTTCACCATTTTTTATATTCCCCAAGTGAATGAGACCATATAATGTTTGATCTTCTCTGCTTGAGTTACTTCACTCAGCATAATACCCTCCAGTTCCATCCATGTTGAAGCAAATGGTGGGTATTTGTCATTTCTAATGGCTGAATAATATCCCATTGTATACATAAACCACATCTTCTTTATCCATTCATCTTTCGATGGACACCGAGGCTCCTTCCACAGTTTGGCTATTGTAGACATTGCTGCTATAAACATCAGGGTGCAGGTGTCCCAGCGTTTCACTGCATCTGTATCTTTGGGATAAATCCCAAGCAGTGCAATTGCTGGGTCATAGGGCAATTCTCTTTTTAATTCTTTGAGGAACCTCCACACAGTTTTCCAGAGTGGCTGGATCAGCTCATAATCCCACCAACAGTGCAAGAGGGTTCCCCTTTCTCCACATCTTCTCCAACATCTGTGGTTACCTGTCTTGTTAATTTTCATCCTTCTCACTGGTGTGAGGTGGTATCTCATTGTGGTTTTGATTTGTATTTCCCTGATGGCCAGTGATGCAGAGCATTTTCTCACGTGCATGTTGGCCATGTCTATCCCTTCCTCTGTGAAATTTCTGTTCATGTCTTTTGCCCATTTCATGATTGGATTGTTTGTTTCTTTGCTGTTGAGTTTAAAATTTCTTTATAGATATTGGACACTAGCCGTTTATCTGATGGGTCATTTGCAAATAACTTCTCCCATTTTGTAGGTTGTCTTTTGTTGTTGTTGTTGTTGTTGTTGTTGTTGTTGACTGTTTCTTTAGCTGTCTAGAAGCTTTTTATCTTGATTAAGTCCCAATAATTCATTTTTGCTTTTGTTTCCTTGCCTTCATAGATGTATCTTGCAAGAAGTTACTGTGGCTGAGTTCAAAAAGGGTGTTGCCTGTGTTCTCCTCTAGGATTTTGATGGATTCTTGTGTTACATTTAGATCTTTCATCCATTTTGAGTGTATATTTGTGTATGGTGTAAGAGAATGGTCTAGTTTCATTCTTTTGCACATGGCTGTCCAATTTTCCCAGCACCAATTATTGAAGAAACTGTCCATTTTCCAGTGGATAGTCTTTCCTGCTTTGTTGAATATTAATTGACCACAGAGTTGAGGGCCCATTTCTGGATTCTCTATTCTGTTCCATTGATCTATGTGTCTGTTTTTGTGCCAGTACCACTCTGTCTTGATGACCACAGCTTTGTAGTACAACCTGAAATCTGGCATTGTGAAGCCCCCAGCTCTGGTTTTATTTTTCAATATTCCCCTGGCTATTTGGGGTCTTTTTGATGGCACACAAATCTTAAGATGATTTGTTCCAACTCTCTAAAGAAAGTCCATAGTATTTTGATAGGGATTGCATTAAATGTGTAAATTGCCCTGGGTGACACTGACATTTTCACAATATTAATTCTTCCAATCCATGAGCATGGAATATTTTTCCATCCCTTTGTGTCATCCTCAATTTCTTACAGAAGTCTTCTGTAGTTTTTACGGTATAGATCCTTTACCTCTTTAGTGAGGTTTATTCCTATGTATCTTATGCTTTTGGGTGCAATTGTAAATGGGATTGACTCCTTAATTTCTCTTGCTTCAGTTTCATTGTTAGTGTATAGAAATGTCACTGATTTCTGTGCATTGATTCTGTATCCTGCCACACTGGTGAATTTCTGTATGATGTCTAACAATCTTGGGGTGGAGTCTTTTTTAATTTTCTATATACAGTGTCATGTCATCTGCAAAGAGGGAGTTTGATTTCTTTGCCAATTTGAATGCCTTCTATTACTTTTGTTTCCTGTTGCTGAGGCTAGGACTTCTAGTACGATGTTGAAGAGCAATGGTGAGAGTGGACATCCCTGTTGTGTTCCTGATCTTAGGAGAAAGGCTCCCAGTTTTCCCCACTGAGAATGTTATTTGCTGTGGGCTTTTCATAGATGGTTTTTAAGATGCTGAGGAACGTTCCCTCTATCCCTACACTCTGAAGAGTTTTGATCAGGAATGGATGCTGTATATTTTCAAATGCTTTCTCTGCATCTATTGAGAGGATCTTATATTTCTTGTTTTTTCTCTTGCTGTTATGATCTATCACATTGATTGTTTTACAAGTATTGAACCAGCCTTGCATCCCAGGGATAAATCCCACTTAGTCGTGGTGAATAATCTTCTTAATGTACTGTTGGATCCTATTGGCTAGTATCTTGTTGAGAAATTTTGCAACTGTGTTCATCAGGGATATTGGTCTATAATTCTCCTTTTCAGTGGGGTCTTTGTCTGGTTTTTGAATTAAGATGATTCTGGCCTCATAGAACGAGTTTGGAAATATTCTGTCCCTTTCTATCTTACAGAACACTTTTAGTAGAATAGATATTGTTTCTGCTTTAAACGTTTGATAGAATTCCCCAGGGAAGCCATCTGGCCCTGGACTTTTGTGTCTTGGGAGGTTTTTGATAACTGCTTCAGTTTCCTCCCTTGTTATTGGCCTATTCAGGTTTTCTATTTCTTCCTGTTCCAGTTTTGGTAATTTGTGGTTTTCCAAAAATGTGTCCATTTCTTCTAGATTGCCTAATTTATTGGCATATAGCTACTTATAATTCATCTTTAAAATAGTTTGTATTTCCTTGAAATTGGTTATAGACTCTCCTTTTTCATTCGTGATTTTATTAATTAGAGTCTTTTCTCTTTTGTTTTTAATAAGGCTGGCTAATGGTTTATCTATCTTATTAATTCTTTCAAAGAACCAATTCCTGGTTATGTTGATCTGTTCTACAGTTCTTCTGGTCTCTATTTCATTGAGTTCTGCTCGAATGTTTATTAACTCTCTTCTTCTGCTGGGTGGAGGTTTTATTTGCTGTTCTTTTTCCAGTTCCTTTAGGTGCAAGGCTGGATTGTATATTTAATTTTTTTTTCCCAATTTTTTGAGGGATGCTTGTATTGCGATGTATTTCTCTCTCAGGACTGCTTTTGCCGTATCCCAAAGATTTTGAACGGTTGTATCTTCATTCTCATTAGTTTCCATGAATCTTTTTCATTCTTCTCTAATTTCATGGTTGTCCCTTTCATCTTTTAGCAGGATAGTCTTTAACCTCCACATGTTTGAATTTCTTCCAAATTTCTTCTTGTGATTAGGTTCTTGTTTCAAAGCATTATGGTCTGAAAATATGCAGGGGACAATCCCAATCTTTTGGTATTGGTTAAGACCTGATTTGTGACCCAGTATGTGGTCTATTCTGGAGAAAGTTCCATGTGCACTTGAGAAGACTGTGTATTTGGTTGCATTCAGATGGAAAGTTCTGTATATATCTGTGAAATCCATCTGGTCCAGTGTATCATTTAAAGCTCGTTTCTTTGGAGATGTTGTGCTTAGAAATCTGTCATTTGCAGAACGTGCCATGTTGAAGTCTCCCAGTATTAGTGTATTATTATCTAAGTATGTCTTTACTTTGGTTATTAATTGATGGATATACTTGGCACGTCCCACATTAGGGGCATAAATATTCACGATTGTTAGGGCCTCTTGTTGGATAGACCCTTTAAGTATGATATAGTGTCCCTCTTCTCTTACTAGAGTCTTTGGGATAAACTTTAATTTATCTGATATGAGGATTGCTACTCCTGTTTTCTTTTGAGGACCATTAAAATGGTAAATTGTTCTCCAACCTTTTATTTTCAGGCTGGAGATGTCCTTAGGTCTAAAATAAGTCTCTGATAAAGGCAAATAGATGGGTCTTGCTTTTTTATCTATTCTGAAACCCTGCATCTTTTGATTGGATTATTTAGCCCATTCATGTTCAGAGTTACTATTGAAAGATATTAATTTAGTGTCATCATAATACCTATTCAGTCAGTTTTTGTGGATTATTTCTTTGGTCATCCTCTTTCTTTTACAGAATCCCCCTTAATATTTCTTACAGAGCTGGTTTGGTGGTCACATATTCTTTCATTTTCTGCCTCTTTTGGAAGCTCTTTATCTCTCCTTCTATTCTGAATGAGAGCCTTGCTGGATAAAGTATTCTTGGCTGCAGGTTCTTCTCATTTAGGATCCTGAATATAGCCTGCCAGCCTTTTCTGGCCTGCCAGGTCTCTGTGGAGAGGTCTGCTGTTACCCTAATACTCCTCCCCATAAAGGTTAGGGATCTCTTGTCTCTTGCTGCTTTAAGAATTTTCTCTTTATCTTTAGAATTTGCAAGTTTCACTATTAAATGCTGAAGTGTTGAATGGTTTTTATTGATTTTAGGGAGGGATCTCTCTATCTCCTGGATCTGAATGCCTGTTTCCCTCCTCAAGTTAGGGAAGTTCTCAACTATGATTTGTTCAAATATGCTTTCTGGTCCTCTGTCCCTTTTGGCGTCTTCTGGAACTCCAATTAAACATAGATTTTTCCTTCTGAGCCTGTCATTTATTTCCCTTTACCTTTCTTCATGGTCTTTTAATTGCTTTTCTCTTTTTTCCTCAGCTTCCACCTTGCCATCAACTTGTCTTCTATGTCACACACTCTTTCCTCTACCTCATTAACCCTCGTTGTTAGGATCTCCAGTTTGGATTCCATCTCATTTAATTGATTTTTAATTTCAGCCTGATTAGATCTAAATTCCGCAGTCATGAAGTCTCTTGAGTCCTTTATGCTTTTTTCCAGGGACACCAGTAGCTTTATAATTGTGCTTCTGAATTGGCTTTCTGACATCAAATTATAATCCAAATTTTGTAACTCTTCAGCAGAGAGTACTGTTTCTGATTCTTTCTTTTGTGGTGAGTTCTTCTTTCTAGTCATTTTACTCAGTGCAGAGTGGCTAAAAACGAGTTGTACTGGAAAAAGGAATTAAAAAAAAAAAAAGAAAAAAGAAAAAACAATATCAGGAGGGGTATCCTTTGGTTTTATATACTGTAAATCCCTCGACTTCCCCTGGAGCTTTCTAGTGCTGCTTGGTCAAGAACTTGCTCTTCCCCCGTCCTTCCAAGTGATCTTCTGAGGGAGGGGCCTGCTGTGCTGATTCTCAGCTGTGTGTACCTGGGGGTGATGTCCACCCCGCTCTGTCGCCAGGTACAGGACTCAGTGGGGCTGTTGACCCTGTGAGGCCCCTGTCCCCTGGCGGCCCCGCCCTTCCCAGGCACAGGGTGACACCAGGAGGCACAACCCCACTGGCGGCGGCCAGGTCCCCAGCCCTGGCGTCAGCTCCTGCAGTACCGACCGCAGCTCCCCGTCCGCACTGGCCTGGATGCTCCGGGGGCGGGGGGCGCTGACCCGCACAGCTCGGGGGCGCCCGGCGGCGGTGGCAGGAGCGTCCCCGCTGTCCTGGGCCCTCCCCGCCCCCCTGTCCCGGGGGGAGCGCAGGATCCTGGGCTCCGGGGCCTGCGCTGCTGGGGTCGCTCCCGGGGCCACGGCTCCCGAAGGCAGTAGGGCGCAGCCCCCTCCGCCCGGAGCCCCCGCCTGACCGACCGGCTGCTCCCCGAGGCCCCGCCGGGCGCTCCAGCCCTTTACCGCGCTCGGCCCGCGGGGTGTGGGGCGCCCTCCCCCGGGCGCACGTCCTCTGTCAGCGACCCCGGGGGGCTGGAGGCCCCACGGCCCCTCCTGCGGCTCTGCCCGGGCTCCCTGCTCAGCGCCTTTCCCTCCGGGAAGAATCCGGGGCGGATTCCACGTTCCCGCTTCTCCGGGGCGGGGCCTCCCTGTGCGGAGGCTTTCACCGCGGCTCGGCCCGGCGCCTCGGGGCCTCCCCCACTGGATTCTTTTTTTTATTATTATTCATGAGACAGAGAGAGAGAGAGGCAGAGACACAGGTAGAGGGAGAAGCAGGCTCGATCCCGGGAACCCAGGATTGCGCCCTGGGCCAAAGGCAGGCCTCAAACCGCTGAGTCACCCAGAGATCCCCCACTGGATTCTTTTTTATTTTTTTTCCCACCAATCTAGGTAAATTGGTGGGGCCAGGTTTGGGGACCCCACTTCTGTGCCATCTTGCCCCGCCCCTCTAGAAAGGATTATGTTAAGCAAACTAAGTCACCTATAATTTAATGTTTAGTCAAATAATTTATGTTCTTATTTATCTAGAGTGGGTTTGGGCTTTATTAAGATAATTTTGTAGTTTTTCTAGTTAGATTTTGAAAATTAATACTTCTCCGTAGCAGTTTGATTATTACAAATATAGAAAGTAAAGAAGGTATCTTATTTGTTCTGTTATCTATTAGAGACATCATAATGTGTGCAAAGTAACATATTTACAAAGCAAGGATGGGTATTATAATGAACTTTCTACGCCCACTATGTCGTCTAACATGAAGGAAACAAATATTTTATTTTAGAGAAAGCGTGCTGATTAACAGACTCTCGGCATAAAGACATCCAAAACCCAAATCTGCTGAATGATGAAGTTGGGAGGATCGTAGCCTAAGGAATGAATAAAATGTATTCTGCAGCTAGGTGAGATTGTAGAGAAAGCAAACACTCACATGGTAGAATAGGTTTTTCTGTTCTTTAAAGTTTTATATTTAACATCTAAAATGATTAGCTCTGATTGAATCTTGATTGGGATTTTTTTTTTTTTTTTAAGATTTTGTTTACTTATTTGACAGAGAGAGCAGGAGCCAGGGGAGGGTAAAAGGAAGAGGGAGAAGGAGAACTGGACTCCCCACTGAGCAGGGATCCCAATATGGGGCTCCATACCAGGACTCTGGGATCATGACCTGAGCTGAAGGCAGGTGTTTAATAGACTGAGCCACCCTGGAACCCCTTGACCGAGGTTCTAATCCAGACTTTAACGTGTTTATTTAGATGAATGGAAAACTCACTCAAACCATTAATTACAAAATTTAATATACTTTTTTAATAAGAGAGTGTAATTAATTCAGTAATATCTAAACTATAGAAGTGGGTTAGTCAGCAACCACTGTGCTGTGGTAGAAATCTTACTTCTTTTGTGCTAACTGTAATTTTGATGTAAATATTTGGGTAAAGTTGTGTTCATTTTGAGAATATTGATTAAACATAACTATGCCAGTAATAGTTTTAAAATAAGCAATAATGAATATAATTCTTATGATATGCAACAAAATATTCTTGGGTTTGGTTAGTATTAATATTATTGGGAGATAATGTTTTATTCCTAGATATAACTTCCATTGCTTGTTAAATATTATTTTTATTTTTATTTTTATTTGATCAGAGTCACAATTTGGATAAAAAGGGGACCCTGTGTCTTCTCAAAAGATTTGCAAACATTTTTTTTTTTTACATCCTTGCCCCAAATGTTTGATTTATTCCGAAGCAAGCAAAATTTTCCCAACAAGGGTAAATGTCAGAACTTAATTCCAGGTCACTCCTGTGATTAGACTAGAAAAGACATTTAAAAAAAAAATATGGGCACATACTAACAATTTTTGGCTTATTTTGACTTTATCAGTAATAATTTCATTCTTTCCTTTTATAACTTTTAATGACATGTTTTCATAAACACTTAAAGCAATGTAATTAGTTCCTTCTTTGTGATGTCACTGATGCTAATAAAATTATTCCTAAGTTTCCCTTTTTGCCTTTCATGATTTTTAAATAATTACTTTATTATTTTTAAATATATATATATATATATACAAGCTTATGTATATACCTGAATATAGCTGAAAAAAAGGTGTACTCCTTAATACCCATCACTTGTTTTTAACCAACCTCCTCCCCCCACAACCCCTTGTTCTCTAGAGTTAAGAGTCTATTTGTTGGTTTGTCTCTCTCACTCCCTTTTTTCTCTTTGCTTATTTGTTTTTTTCTTAAGTTCCACATATGACTGAATTCATATACTATTTGTCTTTGTCTTATTTATCTTAGCATTATACTCTCTAGTTCCATCTGTGTTTTTGTAAATGGCAAGATTTCATCATTTTTATGACTGAATAATAAATATTCCATTATATATACACATATAAACCACATCTTCTTTTTAAAAAAAGACTTATTTATTTATTTGTGTGAGAGAGAGCATACAAAACTGGGGAGGGGCAGAGGGAGAGGGAGAGAAACTCAAGCAGACTCCCCACTGAGCATGGAGCCCAACATGGGACTCAGTGTAATGACCCTGAGATCATGACCTGAGCTGAAGCCTAGTCAGACGATCAAATGACTGAGCCACCCAGGTGCTCCCAACTCACATCTTCTTTTTCCATTCATTAGTTGATGGAAACTTGGGGTTGTTTCCATAATTTGGCTAATGTAGATAATGCTTTTGTAAACAGCAGTCTACAGGTATCCTTTTGAATTAGTGTTTCTGTATTCTTTAAGTACTTAATAGTGCAATTGATGGATGAGGATAGTTCTATTTTTAGCTTCTTGAGGAACTTCCATTCTGTTTTCCACAGTGGCTGCACCAGTTTGCATTCCCACCAACAGTGCAAGAGGGTTCCCCTTTCTCTGCATCCTCACCAGCACCTGTTGTTTCTTGTGTTGTTGATTTTAGCCATTCTGACAGGTGCAAAGTGATATCTCTGTGGATTTCATTTGTATTTCCCTGATGATCAGTGATGTCGAGCATCTTTTCGTGTGTCTGTTGGTCATCTCTATGGTAATAATCATTTTAAAGTAAAGCATGTTATTAGCCCCTTTTCATGGAACAATGCTTTTTCTATATACACCCTAATTTGATTTCCCTTTCATAAATTCTTTTGGTTTTTAAAACTATTTTCTCCCTCTTGCTGTCTTTCACAGAATAGTTTCTAGGATACTTTTTTGCTTTACATTTTTCGCTTTATTTATAAACTAGTGGGGACAAATTTTGTAAATATTCTTTCATTTGAAAATTATGTTCTCCATTTCTTGGTAGCAGACTTCTAACCATATTTTTACTGAAAAATCTAATTATTTTTATTGAAAAATCTAATAATTTTTATTGAAAAATCTAATTTTCTTATTCAATTTTCTAATATATTGACAAGTTTTTCCTTGTTTGTAATCAATAGGATGCCTCATGTTCTAATGTAGACATGTTAGCATTCCATTATAACCAAATTGCTAGTCTGTTTTAGTAATTTTGCCACTTGATTTTTATAGTGGAAGGCATTCTCATTGATACATGCAAAGGCTATTTTGTTGTACATTTTGCCTTATTACTCTTTTATTATCTTTATGGTTATTAAAACATATAAATACATATAACATATGCAAACCATATAAATGTTCTAATAAATATTTTTTTATTTTTTGTATTTATCTACTTATTTCTGTATTTATCTACTTATTTTCATTTATTCTCAATTTCTACATCTTACACATTTTATTTTTTTATTTTTTTCATCTTAAACATTTTAAATATTGTTTCTCTTTGAAGAAAGGAGTCTTCTATGTACCTGATTTAAAAATAAAATGACTTTAAAAAATAAAAATAAAAAATAAAATGAGTTAGTATCTATTATTTATGCCACCAAACAACTGCAATAAGTTTTAAAAACATTGTATTGAAGTAAATAATACAGGAAAATAAATATGCCATAACTGTAACCTTGATGAAATTTCACTGACTAAACACATCTGCATAGTGGGCACTCAAATTAAAATATCAGATATTACCAGTGGCAAAAACATAGCTAATGCTCCTTTTCAGACAGTACCAGCACTTTCCTCAAGGGTAATAACTGTCTTCACTTCTAGCAGCACAGATTTCTCTTATCATATTTAGTAGTTCTTAGCAGTATAATTAGTGTGCAATGTATACTATTTTCTTTGGCTTCTTTTACTTAAGTTTGTAAGATCCATCCATGTTGCAAACTGAATATGTATGTTTCCCCCACCAAAGTCATATGTTGAAGCTTAACCAATGCAATGCCAGCTTTTATTTTTACTCCATTTATAAAGTAGTTTTAGCTTTATAATAAAATGAGAGGAATGTATGAAGATTTTCCATGTACTCTGTGCCCCTGCATTCGCAATAACTCACCAGAATGGCACTTATTTTTTTTTTATCAAGGATATACCTATATTGATACATAACAACCACCCAAATTCCATGATTTACCTTAGGATTCACTTCTGCTGTTCTACACTCAGTGGATTTAAACAAAAGTGTAATGATATATGTTCATCATTATAACATTACATATAAACAAAAGTGTAATTATATATGTTCATCATCATAACATTATATAGAGTTTTTTTTTTTTACTGCCCTAAAATCCTCTCTGTTCTGCTGATTCATTCCACCCCACCCTCGACAATCATTGATTCTTTTGTTGTCTCTGTAGCTTTGCCTTTTTCACTATGTCATATCCTTAGAATCATACAATATGTAGCCTTTTCATTTTGGTTTCTTTCACTTGTTGATATAAATTGAATTTTCCTACATTTCTTTTCATCACTCAATAGCTCCTTACTTTTAAACGCTGAATAAAAATCCATAGTCTAGATGTACCAGAGGTTATTTATTCATACACCTACAGAAGCACATATTGGTTGCTTCACAATTTTGATAATTATGAAAAAAGGCTGATCATAAACATTCTTTGTAAGCTTTTGCATGGATATAAATTTTCAGGTCCTTTGGACAAATACCCAGTAGCCCTACTGACTATATTATACAACATTATGTTTAGTTTTATAAGAAATTGTCAAATTGTCTTCCAAGTGGCTGCATTATTTAATATGCATTTCTTTCATCAATGAATGAGATTTTCTATTACTTCACATTCTCACAAGTCTTTGGTATTGTCAGTGTTCTAGATCTTGGCCATTCTATAGGTGCAAAATGACATCTCATTATTGTTTTAATTTGCATTTTCAAATGTAATATGTAATGTTTTAATCTGCATTTTCAAAAGATGTAAACAGCATCTTTTCTTTTTTGCCATCTGCAAATCTTTGGTGAATGTCTGTTAAGGTTTTGACTCATCTTTTAATTGGATTGTTTTCTTATGAGTTCTTATGAATTTTATGAGTTCTTTATATGTTTTGGGAAACAGTCCTTTATCAGATGTGTTCTTTGCAAATATTTTCTCCTAGTCTGTCTTGTCTCTCATTTTTTTTTTTAAATTATAATGAAGTCCAGCTTACTATTTTTTCTGTAGATCATGTCTTTGGTGGTGTATACTCAAAATCATCTAGTTTTCTCCTATGTTATCATCCAGGAGTTTTATAGTTTTACACTTGTCTATGATCCATTTTGAGCTAGTTTTTTTTTTAAGGTGTAATTTCTGTGTCTAGATTGATTTTTTTTTAAGAATGTGGATATTCAGTTTTTTCACTTGTTGAAGAAACTATTATCTTTTGTCTGAACTATTGCCTTTGTTCATTTGTCAAAGATCACTTTTCTATATATATGTGGGTCTATTTCTGGACCATCTATTCTGTTTATTGACCTACTTGTCTATTATTTTACCAATGCCACACTGTCTTGATTAGCTATTTTTAGTTTTTTAGTTAGCTTTGTTTTTGTTTTGTTTTTCAGCAGGCTCCATGCTCAGCATGGAGTTCATTATGGGGTTTGAACTCAGGACCCTGAGATCAAGACATATGCTCAGATCAAGAGTCATATGCTTAAGTGACTGAGCCACCCACCCACTCCTTTATTAAACTTTTTGAAGTCATGATGTTGGGTAGTGTTGGTCCCCCAAATTTGGTCCACTTCTTCAATACTGTCTTAGGTACTCTGGAGTCTTTTGCCTCACCATATAAACTTCAAAATGGTTTATTGATATGCATAAAATAACTTTCAGTGATTTTGATTGAGGTTGCAAAGAACTATACAACAATTGAGAAAGAACTGGTATCTTGACAATATTGTGTAATTCTACTTATAAATATGGAATGTTGCTTTATTTCTTCTCTGATTTCATTTATCCTCCTGTAGTTATCCTCATCTAGCACTTCTACACATTTTGTTAGTTTTATACCTAAGTATTGCATTTTTGGAGCACTAACATAAAAATAATTGTCTATAATGTCAAATCCTACTTGGTATATAGGAAAACATTAACACTTATATATTAGTATTTTACTCTTCAACTTTGCTATAATTGCTTATTAATTCCAGGATTTTCTTTGTCAACTCTATTATATTTTCTACATAGACAATCATGTCAGCTGAAAATAAAGAGAGTTTTACATATTCCTTGCCAATCTGTATACATTTTCTCTCTTTTTTTGCCTTATTGTTTTATCAGGGACTTTTAGTGTTATGCTGAAAGGAGGGATGAGAGGAGGATTCTTGTCTTGTAACTGATCTAAATGGAAAAGTTTTGACTTTCTTACCATTAAGTATAATGTTAGCTAGAAGTTTTTTTGAGGATAGTCTTTATCAAGTTGTCAATGTTCCACTGAATTCCTACTTTTCTGAAAGTTTTTATTATGAATGAGTGTTGGAATTTTGCCAGATTTTTTTTGTATCTCTTGATAAGATCATGTGATTATTATTTTCTGGTCCATTGGTATATGATGGATTATATTAATTGATTTTTGAAGGTTGAACCAGACTTGTATACCTGGGATAAATCCCACTTGGGTGTGGTGTATCATTCTTTTTTTCCTCTTTAAGATTTGATTTGCTAATACTTTGCTAAGGATTTTTGCATCTGTTTATGAGAGACAATGATCTGCAAATTGTTTTTGTAATATCTTATGTGTGTGTGTGTGTGTTTTGTTTTTGTTTCTATTAGGATAATATTGACCTCATTAAGTAAGACATGATATAGTCCTTCAGCATCTATTTTCTAAAAGTAATTGTGGAGAATTGGCATAATTTCTTCCTTAAATGTTAAGTATGGGGACTGGTGAGGGGGAGTGCCTGGATGGCTCAGTTGGTTAAATGTCTGACTATTGGTTTCACCTCAGGTCATGATCTCAGAGCTATGAGATTCAACCCCATGTCAGGCTCTGAGTTCAGTGGGGAGTCTCTTGGGATTCTCCTCTCCCTCTGCCCCTTCTCAGCTTGTGCATTCTCTCTTTCAATAAGTAAATAAATCTTTTAAAAATGTTTGATAGAATCCACTAGTGAACTCATTTGGGTTTGGTGCTGTCTCTTTGGGAAAGTTATTAATTTCTGATTAAATTATTTTAGTAGCAACAGTCTTATTCAGATTGCCTATTTCTTCTGTGAATTTTGGTAGATGTATCTTTCAAGAAATTGGTCCATTTTACCTAAATTATCAATTTTGCTGGCATAGAGTTATTCATAGTATTCTTTTATTATCCTTTTATTTTCCATAGCACCTATCTATACACATGTCCCCTAAAAAGTTACTGATATTAGTAATTTGTATCCTCCTTATTTTTTTTTTTATTTATTTATGATAGACACACAGAGAGAGAGAGAGAGGCAGAGACACAGGCAGGGGGAGAAGCAGGCTCCATGCACCGGGAGCCTGATGTGGGATTCGATCCCGGGTCTCCAGGATCGCGCCCTGGGCCAAAGGCAAGCGCCAAACCACTGCGCCACCCAGGGATCCCCCGTATCCTCCTTATTTTTTAAAATATTTTATTTATTTATTCACGAGAGACACAGAGAGAGAGAGTCAGAGACACAGGCAAAGGGAGAAGCAGGCTCCATGCAAGGATCCCAATATGGGACTCGATCCTAGAACTCTGGGATCATACCCTGAGCCGAAGACAGACGCTCAACCACTGAGCCACACGGGTGACCCTCTTTTTTCTCTTTTCTTCATCTTTTAGTCTTTCTATAAAGTCTTTAATTTCATTGATATTTAAGAACCAGTATTTGATTCTTTTGTTTATTTATTTCATTTTCAATTTGATTAATTTCTTTTTTTTTCAATTTGATTAATTTCTGCTTTAATTTTTATTGTTTATTTTCTTGTGCTTACTTTGGATTTAATTTGCTTTTATTTTTCTAGTTCTGAGGTAGAAAGTTAGATCATTGATCTTATATATATTTTTCTAATCCATACATTCAATGCTACAAATTTCCTTATAAGCACTGATATTCAAAGTGAGTATTGCTGTAGTAGGAATAATATTCATCCAATTGATTACTGGTTTTTAATTTGTTACTCTCATTCTTTGTTATGCAGAAGTCTACAAATTTTGACAAATCTTACATTCATTTTTTTCATTTTTTTAAGTTAATATGTTTTCAGTTTCTCTGGTGACTTCTTTGACTTGTGTTATTTAAAAGTGTGTTGCTTAATGTCCATTTATTTTAGGATTTTCCAGGTATCTTTCCAATATTGCTTTCTATTTTAATCCCATGGGTGTCTAAGAATAGACTTGTATAACTTCCATTATTTTAAATTTCTTAAGGTGTCTTTTATGGCCTAGAATGTGTTCTATCATGGCGAATATCCTATATGGATGAGGTAATCTATAGATATTCATTATATTCACTTGATTATGGTGTTGTGTAAAACTATGCCCTTGTTGATTTTCTGCCTGCTGGGACTCTCCATTTCTAAGAGACAGCTATTGAACTCTCTAACTATGAGGGTGAAATCACCTATTTCTCCTTGTAATTCTATCCGTTTTTGCCACCTGTAGTTTTTTTAGTCTGTTGTTACATTCATCCACATTAAGAACTGTCATTTCCTATTGGAGATTTAATCCCTTTATCATTATGTACTGCCCCTCTTTTTTCTTAACAACTTTCCTTACTTTGGATTGGCTTGGTTTTGTCTGAAATTAATATAGCTACTCTTACATTGTTTTGATCAATGTTATCATGCAGTATATATATTTTTATCCATTTATAAAGTAAATTTTTAAGTGGGTTTCTTGTAGACAGCATATGCTCTGGTCATGTTTTTAAATCTACTTTGAAATTTTCTGTCTTTTAATTTGTAAACTTAGACCAATGACATTTAAAATGAGTATTGATATAGTAGGAATAATAGTTATCAAATTGATTACTGGCTTTTAATTTTTTTACTCTCACTCTTTGTTCCTATTTTTGTCTTCCATTATTTTTTTGCCTTTTGTAGTTTTATTTGAATATATTATGATTCCATTTTCTATCCTTCTTTAGACTCTCAATCATACCACTTAGTTTACTTTTTTTTAGTGGTTGCCCTAGAGTTCACAAAGCCACTTTCAAATAACACCGTACCGTGCATAGGTAATGCAAACACTTTATAATAACAAAATATTTCTCATTCTTTCCTCTCATCTTTTGCATCATGACTGTCATTCATTTTATTTGTATATAAGCATACATAAATATACATAAAACATATACATAAACATACATAATCAAATGCATTGTTTCCATTTTGAATAAACTATGAGGTCAATTAAGAATAGAACAATTGAAGTTGGAGCTCTTTTTTTAAAAAAAAATATAGATCCAAATGTTTAACCTATATGTATATATTCCTTTTCCCTAAAGAAAAATTTAATATATCTTCTGAGACAAGTGTACTGACAACACATTCCTTGCATTTTTGTATTTCTGAGAAAGTGTTTGTTTCTCCTTCACTTTTAAAAGATAATTTTACAGGGTATATAATTCTATATTGGTGCTGGGTTTTTCCTTCAACACTTTTTTTCCTTTTACATTTTAACTATTTTATTTCATTCTACTCTTACTTGTATGTTTCCACCTCCATTTTGCCTTTTATTTCACTTTGAGGTTTTTTCCCCCTCAGTTCACATTGCCCCTATGCGTTGAAAATATTTATTTCTACTAATTATGTGGTATTCATCTAAAGCAACTGACAATTATAATTACATATTTATTCTACTTCTAGATAACACTTGAACTTTAAAATATCTACAATTTTATTACTCCTTTCACAACTAACATGCTATTCATTTTCAGTATTTCTCTAGCCATTTCTAACCTAGATTAGACTTTTAATATCATTTTGGCCATTCAATGATTTCTCAAATATTTTCTTATTCTATTAATCCCCCCCCCCCACATTCCATATTAGAGACAAAGCAGGGATTTAAGCTCAAGTAGTTTATTTATAAGGTGATTGCAAGAAGCATAAGTAAGGGAAAAGATTAATATACTGGCTAATGTTGTGGGGAGTTTGGGCTTAGTCTTGTTCAGAATCCACTGAAGAAACCTCCATGGTTTTCTTATTAGTGCTTAGGGGATTGAGGGAATGGCTGCTAAAACCTAACACTATTTAGTCGAAGGAATCCACAGAGATACTAATTAACTCCATAGTTCATCTTGGTTGTGACAGAGTGTGAAGGAAAACCCTCTAAAGCTTTGAAGAAAAGCCTGAGGCATCATTAGTGGAGTTGGAGGGAGATATTTGATGTGACAAGATAGTAAGACACATGACTTGTTCAAACACTATCCTCGTATTGAGTGTTTGAAGATTAAGGACCATATGTCTCCAGCAACAATCTCTACTTCATATTTATAATATGTTGCTTACCATTTGCAATTGCAGTTCAGATATGCCAACTGGGATTTTCATTCTACCTTTAATATGTCTTTTATAATTCTTTTCAGAGAAGATTCATTGCTGGATTTTTTTTTTCAGTTTTATTTAAATAAATGTCCTACTTTGTGCCAAATTATTTTTTTCCTTGAGAGTGTGTTTATTCTCTCTTATTCTTTCCATAAAGGACATGTTATTTTTGTCCATAAATATTCTTCTTATTAATTAATTTCTGACCAGGGCTTGATTGATGCAATTTGTTTGGTTTTCCCTCCAAATAGCCCCTGAGATGAGGCTTCTCTTATTATCAAAGAGGTTATTCCAAGACACAAACTTTAAGGAGAGGGTAAGTGAGAGAGCAAAGAAAGAAAAAAAAGTAAAACAATAAAGCAAGTTACCTCATGGGCATCCTGGGCTTAATCCCATGGGGGTGATTTTAAAAATAAAATGTAAAAATGTTTTTCACAATTATAGCACCTGAGTGGCATAGGAATTGATCTATATATACTTCAGTTCTTGCCATTAGGGAATAAGGATCATTAATTCTAAGTTCATCCTGCAGGCAGGCATAGTGGACTTTGGCAAGTAGAGAGACAACAGAGAAAAAAAAATCATGCACGTGCTCTCATTTGAAATTTGGCCTCACACAGGGAAGGAGAATATGGTTGGGACACTTACAATGTCTTCTATACATGTATATCCCAGAAGGATACACTTAGGTTGCTTCATCCCTCCTCTTTGGAAGAAATGTAATACAAAAAAAGAAATTATCAAAAACATATTTCAAATATCATCTCAGCAACATGGATGCATGAATGACAGGGAACAATATGGCTATCATTGCCATAAAGGGGTATTACAGGCTTTGGAAAAGAAGAGAGTATATGCATTATTAAAAAGAAATAGAAGAAAAAAAAGTAGAAAGGTTACAACTTTTTTCTGTTCTGGACAAAGTCAAAGTATAAAATTTAGGGTAAGAAGGGTAAGATAAAAAACAGTTGTTTTACATTTGAGTATACAAAATAAAAATTTAGTATACTATCAAATTCCAGAGTCACTGAGACCTGAAAAAATGGATATGAATAAAGATGACTTTTGAGATTTGAGATGAATTCAGAATAAAGGCTGGAAAGATGGTGGAATAGGAGGACCCTAAACTCTCTTCATCCCATGGATACAACTAGATAATATTCATATCTGCATAAATAACCCAGAAAAATACCTAAAGATTGGCAGAAAAAACTCCACAACTAAAGGTAGAGGAGGCCACAATAGAGAAGGTAGGAAGGTTGGAGATAAGGTTTGGGAATAAAAGGGACCATAGGAAGTTGTGTTGAGGAGGTAGCCAGTGACACAGAGAAGGGCCAAAAATAGACTATCGCACTGAGGAACCCATGTAGGGGAGACAAATTTTCATAACAGTTGACTTCAAAAGTAAGATGGACTGAATTTCATGAGTTCTTATATCCAATAGAACTTAAGGTCTGGAATTTTAAAGATTAGCAGGCTCAGCTCTGGGAGAACCTAGAGAACATTTGGAAGCTGAGTTATAGGTAACTTAAAGAGATAGCATGACAAACAACTCATGTAGATACAGCATAGAAGCAGCAGTTTGAAAAACATCTGGAGCATACAAGAGGGAGAGTTATTTACTCATCTCAGAGCATGTGTTGGAAAGGCAGGGTTTGGAGGGAGACCCTTCTAAGAACAAAAGGCGCTGGCAGGAGCCATTTCCTTCCCCTATCCTTGAGCATAAACACACAGCCACCTGTAGGAACCAGTATGGCACTAACATTCACTACTTAATTTGTTTAAATAATGCCCCCACCATGTTTTGGTGAATCTGCTCTTCCCAGTCACTCTTACCTCAGTCCTGGTCCCTTTCCTCAGAAGACTGGTGGGAGCTACACCAACACCAGGACTCCAACCCACACAGTTCTGGTGGCAGCAGCAAGTCTCATTTGGCAAATATAACAGTTCCACATCTCATTAAAATGCACCCCACCCTGGCTAAAAACAAGCATTACTTACAACAGGCAAAAAGAACCTCTGCAGACAACTGGCCTGAAGGATAAAGTGGCCAAGACACAACAGTAGGGCATAGGCAACATAGAGAGATAGACAAAATGAGGAAACAGAGGAATATGTCCCAAAGGAAAGAATAGAGTAAAACCACAGTTAGAGTCCTAAGTAAAACAGATATATGTAATATGCCTGATAGAGAATTTAAAGGAATGTTTATAAAGACATTCACTAGACTTGAGAAAATAGTGGAGGACATCAGTGAGACCCTTAACAAAGAGATAAAAAGGAATCCATTAAGGATGAAGAACATAATAAACGAAAAAAAATTGATTTCAAAAATAAGCTAAATCAAGCAGAGGAACAAATTAATGACCTGAAAGAAGAGTAATGGAAAGCAATCAAGAGGAACATGTATAAGAAAAAAAAAATATATATATATATACAAATTGATAACAGGCTTAGAGTTCTTAGTGACTCCATCAAGCATAATAAAATTCACATTATAGATATCTCAGAAGAGAGAGAAGGGGGGGGGTGGAAATATATTTTAGGAAATAATAGCTGAAAACTTTCCTAATCTGGGGAAGGAAATAGATACCCAGATCCATGAAGCACAAGGATTGCTCAATAAAATCAATCCAAGGAGGCCCACACCAACACACATAGTAATTAAAATGAAAAAAAAAAAAATACTGATAAAGATAACAAAACAAAACATTAAAGTAGCAAGAAAAGACAGTTACCTATAAAGCAAAACCATAAGGCTATGGGCTGATTTTTCAGCAGAAAATTTCCATGTCAGAAGAAAGTGGCATGATATATTTAAATTGTTGAAGGAAAAATCTGCAACCCAGAATACTCTATCCAGCAAAGCTATCATTCAGAAAGGAAGAGAGATAAAAAGTTTCTCAAAGTAAAACTAAAGGAACTCATGACCACTAAATCAGCCCTACAAGAAATATTAAAGGAGGCACTTTAAATGTAAAAGAAAGACTACAAGTGAGAGTATGAAGAGTAGGAATCACAAAATTAGTAAAAATAAATCTACTTGTAAAAATCAGTAAAGGGATTCAAAAAATAAAAAGATGTAAAATATGACATCATTTACTTCAAATATGGGAGTGGGGGAGTAAATAATGTGTTCAATCTCAAGCAACCATCAAATTCATATAGACTGCTATTTGCAGAAGGTGTTATATACAAAACAAATGGTAACCACAAATCAAAAACCAAAATAGATATGCAAAAACAAGGGAAAGGAATTGAAGTATATCACCAAAGAAAGCCAGCAAACCATAAAGAGGGAAAGAGAAGAAAGGATCAGAGGAAAAACTACAAAAACAACAATGAAACAAGTAACAAAATGGCAATAGATACATAACTATCAATAATTATTCTGAATGCAAATGGAAAAATGCTCCAATCAAAATACATAGGGTGACAGAGTGGATAAAGAAAGTAAGACCCATCCATTTGCCTACAAGAGACTCATTTCAAATCTAAAGACACCCACATATTTAAAGTCTGAGTATGAAGAAACATTTATTATGCAAATGAATATCAAAAGAAAGAGTAGCAATACTTATATCAGACAAAATAAACTTTAAAACAAAGTCTGTCAAAAGAGACAAAGTAGGGACACCTCGGTGACTCAGTTGTTGAGCATCTGCCTTTGGCTCTGGTTGTGATTCCAGGGTCCTGGAATGGAGTCCACATCAGGCTCCCTCTGGGGAGCCTGCTTCTCCCTCTGCTTATGTCTTTGCCTCTCTCTCTGTGTGTGTCTCTCATGAATAAGTAAATAAAATCTTTAAAAAAAGAAGAGAGAGACAAAGGACACTATATTATAAAGGTAACAACCCAGGAAGATCTAGTAATTATAAATATATATGCTGCCAACATTGGAGCATCCTAAAACATAAAAAAGTTAATAACTAACATAAAAAATTAATAGCAGGGGATCCCTGGGTGGCGCAGCGGTTTGGCGCCTGCCTTTGGCCCAGGGCGCGATCCTGGAGACCCGGGATCGAGTCCCACGTCGGGCTCCCGGTGCATGGAGCCTGCTTCTCCCTCTGCCTGTGTCTCTGCTTCTCTCTCTCTCTCTGTATGACTATCATAAATAAATAATAAAATAAAAAAAATTAAAAAAAAATTAATAGCAATACAATATAATAATGGGAGATTTACAGCACCTGCGTGGTAAGTCAGTTCAGCCTCCAACTATTGATTTTGTCTTAGGTTATGATTTCAGTTTTGTGAGATCAAGCCCTTTGTCAGGCTCTGTACTCTGGAATCTGCTTATGACCATCTTTCTCAGATAAATTTTTTTTTTAATTTTTATTTATTTATTTATGATAGTCACAGAGAGAGAGAGAGGCAGAGACACAGGCAGAGGGAGAAGCAGGCTCCATGCACCGGGAGCCCGACGTGGGATTCGATCCCGGGTCTCCAGGATCGCGCCCTGGGCCAAAGGCAGGCGCCAAACCGCTGCGCCACCCAGGGATCCCCTATCTTTCTCACATAAATAAATAAATCTTAAAAGAAAAATAGTAGAGACTTTAACACTCAACTAACATCAATGGACAGATTATCTAAACAGAAAATCAAGAAGGAAAGAGTGGCTTTGAATGATACACTGGAGTAGATGGACTTAACATATATATTCAGAACATTCCATCCTAAAACAGCAGAATACACTTTCTTTTCAAGTGCCCATGAAGCATTCTCCAGAATAGACCACATATTAGGCCACAAAACAGGTTCCAATAAATTGAAAAAGATTGTAATCATACCATGAGATTTGAGATGAATTCAAAATTGAATTTGAAAGAAAGGTAAAGCTGAGATTTAGTGTAGTGCATATTTGGTAATGCAAATGTATAAATATATTTTCCTCTCTATTTTTTTTTTCTGTATAAGTATTTCTTCTGAGAATTCAACTTGTGGATAAAAAATAACTTTAAAATATTTAAGATTTTTAATTATGTCTTGTTTTTTGTTTTGTTTTTATTGCTTTTATTTTATCTTTGTTTTAAATTATCAATTTAAATAAATTTTACTTTTAGATAAGAATGCTTGGTTAGAGCCAATGTCACAAACTCTGGCTAACCAGTATTTATAAGCAAGATAGGAAGACTGAGGAACCAATCTCATAAAATATTCAGGAAACAAAGAGGTTATTCATTCAAGAACATAGTCAAGGTTAGGCTACATGGTCAGTCTGGATACACAAAAATAATAAAATTAGTTTTTATATCATTTTATACCGTTGGTTCTGCACTGGATAAAGGAATGACACTATGGACAGCACCCTCAGCTGGATTATTTACAATGGCAGACATTCTTTTCTCATTCCTGATCATAAGTAGAAAGCATTCAGCCCTCACCGTTAAGTATGATGTTAGCTGTTGCTGTTTTATATATTTCCCTTACTATATTGAAAAATTATCTTCTACTGTTTCCTATTGGTTTCAAGAATCGATGTTGGAGTTTTTCAAATGCTTTTTCTTTTCTTGCTATATAATACAATAATACATGGACTTAAGTGATCAATTTGTTAATATGGTGAATGGCATTGATTTATTTTAATATTAAGTGCAAATCTATATTTATGGTATTAAACCTCATGATTATAATGTATTATCCTTTCTATATATTGCTAGATTCAAATTTTTAAAATTTTTCTTAGAATCTATGCCTTTATGAATATTAGTGTGTAGCTTTCTCTTCCTGAAGTATTTTTGTCTGAAATTATTATCAAGGTCAATCTTACCTCAAAGAATGTGTTACAAAGTATTCTTTCTTCTTCAATTTTTCTAGAAGAGTTAGAATTAGAACTAAAATTCCTTAAATTATTTTTTGTTAAGAATTCATCAGTAAAGCATTCAGGACCTTCAGTTTACTTAATGGAAATGTTTTTATTATATATTTAAATGATTGAAATTTATGATTATTGAGGTTATATATTTATTTTTAAGTAAATTGTGGTAATTTTTATCGTCTAAGGATTTTATTTCCTGGTTTATCTATGTTTTTGATATATAGATATAATATTGCTCATAATATTTCTTAATTTTCCTTTTAGTGTCTCTAGCTAGTATCTGCAGTGATATCAGATGTCATATTCTGCTACTTATAATTGAGCCTTCTTTTTCTATCAGTATGAATTATTTTTATTTTACTGTTCTTATCAAAGAAACAACTTTTTTTTTCCACTATTGCTTTCTATTAAATTGATTTTTTAAATCTTATCCATGGTATTGTTTTTATGCTCATGTATAGTTTGTCTTTCTTTTCCTACTTTTTATTTTATTTTATTTTATTTTTATTTTCCTACTTTTTAAAGATAGTTACTGAGGTCATTGATTTGAGACATTTCTTCTTTCCCAACAGATATTTAATGCTATATTTCCCCAAATATTGCATAAGGGATATCTAGAAGTATCTCTATAAAGTGATATGTTTTTGATAAGTCAAACTCCTGGTTAAAAAGCCAGTGTCCCTTACACATAGAACCTAAAAAAGTTGAGCTTATAGAACCTGAGAATAAGAGAGTTTTTGAAGGGCTAGGGGTTGGTAAATGGAGACATTTTGGTCAAAGTGTATAGACTTTCTCTTATAATATGAATAAGTTCAGGGGATCTAAAGTACAGCATAGTGACTATAGTTAATAATATAGTATTTTGTACTTGAGATTTGATGAGAGTAGAACTTATATCTTCTTACCACACACACAGAAAAAGATAACTAAGTGAGGTGATGGGTATGTTAATTAGCTTGATTGTGGTGGCCAATTTCACAATGTATACATTAATTAAATTAAATGTATAACTAAATCATCACATTGTATGCATTAAGAAATCATCTCATACACCTAAATATGTATCATTTTTATTTATCAATTGTACCTCAATAAAGACGAAAAAAACCCTAGTGTGATTTTTCATACTCAACCACAGGCAATTACAAAAGCTTTACCTGGCAAGCATTACATAAGAGAGCTGAGCCCCTGCCACACACACCAAATTTGGTACACAGCCAATGCATTTCAGTCTCAGAAGGGAATTGAAATTTCTTCCCCTCAGCAAGCATGCCATATCCCTAACCCAGGAATCTTCACTCCCAGTCTCTTCATCAGAGACATTGGGCTGAGGTCTCCTTTAGTTAACCTCCCAAAGTCTCCTTATAAGGAAAGGATGGGTTTCTCTGATTGACTTATTTCACTCAGCAAATATTATATGGTCTCATTCATTTGGGGAATATAAAAATTAGTGAAAGGGAATAAAGGGAAAGGAGAGAAAATGAGTGAAAATATCAGTGAAGGTGACAAAACATGAGAGACACCTAACTCTGGGAAATGAACAAGGGGTAGTGGAAAGGGAGGTGGGCGGGGGATTGGGGTGACTGGGTGATGGGCACTGAGGGGGACACTTGGCGGGATGAGCACTGGGTGTTATGCTATATGTTGGCAAATTGAATTCCAATAAAAAAATTTAAAAAAAGAACCAGAATAGAAAATCCAGAAATAGACCCATGATTAAAAAAATAATAATAAGGAAAGGATGAGGACACCTTGACACTTTTCCCCACATAACTCAGTTCCAATTACTTTTTCACTCCTGACTCTTCCCCTATCCCCCCCTACCCCTGAGTACAAAAAACTGCTAAGGCCTTTGGTTCAGGGCTCCCTCAACAGTTATGATAACCCTTCTACATGTCAACATTGACTTGGCCCTCAACAAGTACACCATTCCATGGTGGAAATAGATCTGGGAGAGTCAATACTTCCTTTGGCCTATAACATCATAGTGATTAAGGATTAATTCTTTCATATATAACTTGTTGCTTTAATATGCTACTCCAGTACACCTAGAAGCTCAGTTCTCTCTCTCCCAGCTCAGCTGAGCTCCTGACAGTCATATTTTTATTTATATTTAGTTCAAAATACTTTCTTAACTTCCCTTTTGATTCATTCTTTGACCTATAGGTTATTCAGAAATGTATGACATAGTTTTTGAATTTTTGGAAATTGTCTACCTTTTGTCTTTTCTTGACTTCTACTTTAAATGCATGTGGCCTGAGAAGATATTTTGTATCAACTGAATTACTTTAAATGTATTGAGATTTATTTTATTGAGATTTATTTTATGGCTCAGTTATTGTCTATCTTAGTAAATGTCCCAAGTGCTCATGAGAATGTCTATCCCACCATTGTTGAATGGAATTTTCTATAAATTTCAATTAAGTTGGTTGGATAGAGCTGTTCAAGTCTGCTGTATTTTTGCTGATGGTATGTTATTTATGCTATCATTTGCTGAGAGAGGGATATTGAATACCCAAGTACAATTATACAATTTTCTATTTATCCTTGCAATTCTATCAGTTTTTGCTGATATTTTATTTCTATCTATGTTGCCAATCCAGACTATCTTTTTGTTATTTTTGCTTAGTTATCTTTTATAGAGATATAAATAATTTTATCAGTAGTTTTTCTGCTTTCTTAATAATCTCTCTCTCTCTCTATATATATATATACATAAACATATATATATATATATATACATAAACATATATATATATATATATATATATATATATATATATATCAGACTGCTTGGTGTTTTCTCACATCTCACTGATGTCTTTTGTCATTTTTAAAGTTTTCTTTTTTTTAACTTCCCGTTTTTGAAATTCCCCTTTTCCCAGTGTTTGGCTGTTGATACTTCTATTATTCTATTATTATATCTTCAAGTTTACTAATCATTTCCTTTAATTTGCTATTAAATGTATGTGAAATATTGTTAATCTCAGACATTGCAGTTTGACATTACAGTTTTTAATCTTTAGAATCAGTTTGTCTTTGCCTTATATAACACTATTGCTACTTAAGTTTTGCATATATGAAATAGAGTTGTAATAATTCTTTCACTGCTAATTCTATCATCTGTGCTAATTCCATATTGGTTTCAGTTGATAATTTTTTCTCCCTCTTGTAGATCATATTTCCTTGCTTTTTTTTTAAATCTTGATAAACTTCAGTGACATAATCAACACCATGAATTTAACCTTGTTGAGTGATAGATATTTCTGTATTCCTATAAAATTCTTCAAACTTTTTCTGAATTGTACTTGCATTACTTAATTACTTAAATAGCTATTTTGGTCCTAATTTTATGATTTATTAGCCTAGTCTGAAACACCTCTCAATCTAGGGTTAATTCTCAGTAATAAAGCAGATTGTTCTTAAATATTCTACCCAATTCCTTGTGAATTTCTCCAGTCTGAAATTTAGTAACAGGTTCTATTTCTGGCCCTGTTTGCATGCTTGTCCCTGCTCTCTAATATTTTCAGGTGTTTTCCCCCTGGACTTTAGAAATTTCCTCACATATATTCATGGATTATTACTCTCTCCATCTGTGCATTTGTCCTGGGTTCCCTTTCAGTTCAGTTCCTTCATCTTCAGTGTTCTATGAACTCTAGCCACCCTAATCTCTCTTGACTTTCAGCTCCCTCTTCTCACTTTAAAGTATCCATCACACTACATCTTTTTTTCTCATCCTGTGCTATAGCTAGGAAACTCTCTCAAGGCAGTAAGCTGGGAGGGTTATAGCATTTCCCTGACTTTAAAACTATTGTTTAAGGGCATCTCCATGGTTTAGTCAGTTAAGCATCCACTCTTGCTTTCAGCTCAGGTCATGGTCCCAGAGTCGTGGGAAGGAGCCCCTCATCAGGCTACACACTTAGCTCAAAGTCTGCTTGTCTCTCTCCCTCTGCTCTTGCCCTTGTTCTGTCTCTGTCTCAAATAAATGAATAAATAAAATTCTTTAAAAAAAACTATTGCTTATGTATCTTGTCTGTTTTTTTTTCTCTAGTTATTTAAGGCATATTGTAAATCTTCTTTTTATTATTTTATCTTTGGAAAAAAGCAGAATTATCATCTAAATGGTTTTAATTCCAAAATTTTACAAGGATATGGTACAAAACAATATCATTCACATTCTTACTGTGAAATTTTATCTATATTACAAAATTTTCCCAATATAATTTTATATATGTATTATGTTTATATATGTATTATGCACACACACAAACATATCCAAATTTAACCTGTATATTTCTTCTCTCACCTATGAATATAAACAAAGATTTAGATACAGAAGTGAAAAATCAAAGCTCATACTAGGTAACAGTGTTAGTGTTATTAGTTCATTGGGCAAATTTTTTTTTAATTTTTTTAAATTTATTATAGTCACAGAGAGAGAGAGAGGCATAGACACAGGCAGAGGGAGAAGCAGGCTCCATGCACCGGGAGCCCAACGTGGGATTCGATCCCGGGTCTCCAGGATCGCGCCCTGGGCCCAAACCGCTGCGCCACCCAGGGATCCCTCTCTGAGTGTTTAAACAACTAGATGTGACTTCGTGTATAATTTATAACTGTGATAGAGAAGCTTATGCTTTTATTGCTTTGATAAAGTGTTACCAGGGTTTTTTATAAGAGCTATTTGATGAGGTTAGGGAATTCTGTTCATGTGAACACTCAGAGCTATTCTTTTATGTCTTGCTGAATTTCCTTCTGTTGTGCACAGCTCTAGCATTACTTTTTCTTAGATGTATTTTCAATATATACTGTATTATTTGGGTTATTTCATTGTTAGCAAAAGGAACGACTGATTAACTGGACCAGGTTTCACCACTGAATAGGAACCAAAGGAGGATAAGCAGTAAAAAGTTTAGCTAGGATCTCACCATTATTATCTGATGCTAATATTGTCGATTAGTAATAATATTACTGTCTCTCCATTTTAAGAATAATTACTTTTTAACAAAATCGCAGTTGGAGCTCCACTTGGCTAAAACTGAGTAATGTTCCCATGCTTTAACACTCACAGGGAATCCCTATTTTGCCTTCCTTTCTTAAATGTTCAAAGGTGACTATTCATGAATTGTAGCATTCCTAAAAACCAAGAAGGAAATTTGGATATAGGCAATGAGAAAAGTTAATAAGTGGTCATTATACTATCAGCCTATCAATATGTTGCATTAAAGATGTATCTTCAGAGTAGTGTTTATAGTCAGGTACACAAGGCATTTTGGGGGTACCTCTAAATCTCTTACATATATCTCAATCTGTAAAAGCTACAGTTAGTCTTCAATATCCCAGAGTTCTCTTCATGCACATACACTTTAATTTGTAATTAAAATTGTAGGTTCCAAGAATGTATTGGGTATGTTGGGAGAAATAGAGAAAAAAACCCACATTTTTTAAATAGTGTGGTATATTTTACAAAGTCATGCTAAACATCATCCTTTGTGACCACATCTTCTTTTCTATAATTTGACTTTTTCTTTTATGATCTATTGCTCCATATTTCTTATGTGCATGCCTATAAATTTCAATAAAGAGATATGTAACTATAGATAGAGAAAAAATTTATAAAACAGTAGCAATATAAGGTGATAGCACTCTGCCTTTATTATATATATATATTTATATATATATGTATATTTGAAATTGTTCCTTTAGCTTGAAATATGACATCTATGTTATAATTTATTGTTTTCCTTACCTCAAAGGCGAACTATATTTTTAAAATTGATTGATATGAAGAATTTCAAAGTAATTCTCAAAAGTCATTAATGATAATCTTCTCTCCTTTGTTATAATGTTTACCTAAGAATAAACTTGACAATTATGGTTATCACTAGATGTAATCACCCTGTTTTATTCAGAATATTTTTGTTATACTTCTAATTAAAATAATATGCTATCTTGTGTTTGAAAGAATGTTCCATTGGACCACTCTGTTAGAAACATGATCCAGCCATATTTGCCGTTCTTTCTTTTTCATATTACATACTGCTTAGGTCCAGGTATGCTAAATTATGTTATTGTAATGAACAAACTTTAAATCTGACTAGCTTAAAATGAAAAGGGCTCATTTCTCACTTATGCTACCTGTCATTTTTTCCAACTGATTCCTTGAAAGTACTCCTGTGATCACTTTTCTTTCTTTCTTTTTATTTTTATTTTTTGCTAAAATATACTCTTTTGAGAGTTTTTCCTGTTGAGCCACTAAATTTCTTTACATACTAGAAAAGATACTGGTTCTATTCCCAGGATTTTTCACAGATTTTTAAGCATTGTCAAATAAAAAGATCTTGTAGCATCTTCCTTTTTTTTTTTTTTTTTTTAATTTCCAAGGACTCATGCACCAATCTTCCCTGGAAAGGAAACAGTTTGCTGAATGCATCAGGATTTCCTTTTACTTACAATAGAGGCAAAAACTCTCATGAAAGCAACCACTGATGGGGCAGCATCAGTGTAAATATCAACATAATTCTTCCAAAACATTTATTTTCATATTTAAAGAAAAAACTTTAAATATATCTTGAATGTTGCTTATATCAGTAAGCTCTTTGTAACAGAAAAAGTTTTAATTTCACCATTTACAAATTTCATCAATGCTAGGGCATCATATTTTTTTTTCATAAAATTTGTTTACAGTCAACCAAGATAAAAGAAAGATGTTTTCACTTTAGTATTCAAAACCTCTTTAACATATGTGACATATTATTATTCACGCATGGATTCATTTTATTCTTTAAAAAAGGAAAACTTTCAATTTCTCATGCTGCATTTTTTCTAGTGTTTCATGCTTTGTAATTTTACAGAAGGAGATGAGTTATAATGCATACCATTTTCCTCTCTCTGTGATTCAGTACTTACCACTTATTCATGGCCTCCCCTCCTTCATTCAGAAATTGAATAGAGATGCAAATACAAAAACATAACCTTATTATGCGTTGTTACCATATGAGGATGAAAGACCTCTAACAAAATTGTAAGCAGGCCTGCCTAGTCAGTATCCATCATCATGAATTCTAGTATCATGTAGAACATGAAGTTCAAATATGATTTTTAAAAATTTTTATGTATTTATTCGTGAGAGACACAGAGAGGCAGAGACATAGGCAGAGGAAGAAGCAGGCTCCCTGCAAGGAGCCCAATGTAGGACCCTATCCCAGACTCAGGCATCATGTCCTGAGCCAAGGGCAGATGCTCAACCACTGAGTCACCCATGCATCCCTTGATTTGTTTTTTTTTTTTTTTCACATCAGGATCACCTGTAATACCTACAGACATTTAGAATCCTAGCACTCAACAGAATGTTCTTGAATTCTTTTATCTTACAATAAATGAAAAAAAATTGTAAAATAAATTTGTTCACGTTCCTGTTGTTTAAATTTACATATTTTTGTAGGACTATAAGAGATATGTCTACCAAAGGAAAGTTTTTCCTTATGGTTCAGATATATTTGACAATTACTGACAGTAAACAACTATGTACTACCAATAATTTGAATTAAACTAGAACCATCCAGATAGTTGATTGGCTACTGTTTTTGAAAGAGAGTTTTCTTTGTTTTTTCCTATTTTTTGAGTAATCTCTATACCCAATGTGGGGTTCAAACCCACAACCCCAAGATCAAAAGCCATACACTCCACTGACTGAGCCAGCCAGGTCCCCTGATTGGTGACTCTTAATAGAATCTGTAGCATCATTGTTCTCTTAAGATAGATACTACAAGTCAAGCAAATGGGCCCAGTGCCTCTTAATTCTCCAGTGTAAGTTTTGAAGAGCTCTTTGACACATTTTTTTATTATATAGATTGCATCCTAAAAGGTGGGGAAGTTTTTAAGCACTAGGTTAAGCTACTGGAAAAGTACTAGGGGATATTAGGGAAAGGTTTGTCAATATGTTAAGGCCAATGGTGTTTGCTAATTGGTGCTTACTGAAGTTAGACTCCTATTGTCCCACATATATTGGGAGACAGGAGCCATGTATTTCTCAGGCCCCCAGCTTTGAGGTATAATTGACAATTAAAAATTGTATATACTTAAGGTTAAGATTACATTTCAAAGAGATGGTTCAAGTCTTTGAGAAAGACATTCCTGGGTTCTAAAACTGTCAATATGTTGGGAAAAGATATACATCCTGAAGGGACAGGGAAAGAACTTATAATTAAAAATTTCAAAAGTCAGTTCTCTAAAATAAGAAGGCCAGGAGCCTAGAATGAGGAAGAAGTTTGTCTAAAGTTTAGTCAAGTGAAGTGAACGTTAAGGTCATCTTGGTCATATGTTGAGATTTCAACAATGTTAAGTAACCATTATATCCTTGATTTGATGCTTGTCATGGTTTACAAGTTGGAAGCTGTTTTCTCAACTTGAAGTGCCTATAATTTCTAGAGTCTTTCTTTTATTACCTTTATATTTCTTAAATTGGAACTTTTTCCTTATTGAGCTTTGGAGAACTTATGTAACTCATCCAATTATTTACAGGTTCAGTAAACCACAATCCATATATACAGTTAAACTTCCACTTTATAATCCCTTCCCTTGGAGGTAAAAGTTCATTGGCTATATTAAATACCTTCCATGTTACCAAAGGTGGCATTTTGGCCAAACATTTTAAAAACTGCATAACATAAATAGCTATTCTGTTTTCCAAAAAAGTACCCTCTACTGCTTTCAATCAATATCCTGGCCTGTGCTACATACTGAAGAGTGTTTCTGTTCTTAGCAGTGTTATAATTCTAGTATTAATCAGCGAAGGCTTTCTAGATTATGTTGAGATAATCAACAACCCCAGATCTGATTGGTTTAAAGTGTAGCTTATTTTCTTGGTTGCATTACCTGTTCATTTTGGATCTTCTGGAGACTGTGGTACATATATCCTTAACCTGTAACAAGAAAAGTGGCAAAAGAAAGGGAGTTCTGGTATGCCTCACATGAACATTGAGTATCCATGCTAAAAATGACAGGGTCCAATGTTCTTATAAACCATGACCCAGAATAAATGTTACAACTGCTTCCAAATACAAGGGAGCTGATGAAAGCAATTTTACACCATGAGTAGAGAAGGAATAATAAAAATACCTGGCAAAGTATATTTTTGATTACTAACATAACTTCACTTTTTATGACTCCTGCTACTTTCCTTCCCAAATGAATAGAATATGATAAATGCATTTCTATCAAAATATAATTTTCATCCAATATTTTAAAAGCCAATTAAAGAGATAAATTTACTATGTCAAAATAAGCATTATTTGAAATAGAAACTATAGCCTTTATATTCTGATTTTTTTACAATCTGAATAAAAAAAAATAAAAGCCATTACAGTAGAAGGAAATCACACCTTGTGTGTTATTTTTTCATGTACAAACTATAAACCTTTTTTTAAATTACAGAGGCTTGGTCTGGCACCATAATACACAGTTAGCTGTTTTGGATAAAATAAATTCCACTGTGATACAATGCATTAGCATTGCTGTTGACCCAGGAGTACGAATGAAACTTCTGAATTCCAATGTAGAGGTATTTTCAATTAAGAGTGAGCCTGTTAGGAAGATGGATTTAAGATTCTTTCTTCTGCTTCCATTCTTAGAGACATATCTGAAAAATGTGATTCTATATATCTGTCATCAGGCTCAAAGCCAGAGGAAGATGGGCTTCTAATATCAGATGCATGTACTAAAACAGGATCTCCATCTTGCTAGCTCAGGATAAATTTTATCAGAGATTTCAGGGCTATGACAAGTCATATCTGTTATAGTTGACTGACTGGAATTTCCATAATTTTCACTTTTTTGAGTGTGTATGAGATAATACAAGTACAAATTCATTTTATTTTTAATAAAAACATAAAAGGGAAATCTGAATAACTAAAGCATGTTAAAATTAAACATATAGAATGCTTTTCCCGATCTATAAGAACATTTTATATGTGTACTGTTAGGTGATAGTACTTTATTTTAAACATTGTCAGTATTCATTTCAGAGAATATCTTATGATTAAAATTTTGGTTTAATATGAAAAATAAAAATAGGAAATTCTTCTGATTTTCCAGATTATACTCTTTTCTAGGCAACTCTGCCTAACATAGTGCTAAGACATGTTAACTTTCCAATATTGACTCTTTTGGGATTTAAATTAATAAAAACACGCAAAATTGATGCAATATTGCTTTATGTCATCCAGCAAGACACACAGTAGATATGGATTTGTTTTACTATGTTAGTTAAAGTTCTATCTCTGTCTCTGGTGTTCATTACAGCCTAGGACAAAAAGTGGCTGTGTTAGTAACACAGAAAACATAAGTTAACACCTCATGTATGACTAGAAGCACATCATCTTCATTCTAATTAAATGGTACACTTATCTAGCATTTTCTAGTATAAAATACACTTCTACTTCATTTCATTTTGTCACCATTAAAAATCTGTAAGTTCTAGAAATAACTTTAATGATATTACTACAGTGCCAAGGAGATAAAAGACTTTTTGAAATTTGGAAGTCTTGCATCAGGAAATAAATCCCATTTTTCTTACTCTAGATTCAGAATTTCTTCCATTATACCATAGCATTTTGTACTGTTTAAGACATCCACTGTATTCTTTGGTTTGATGACAAACATTAATTCAGGGAATACAAGTTGGGTATCAAGGACTCAGAAACGCAAATATATTTGATTATATTGACAATTTAAGTAACCATTTTTCACTTGGTCATAATTAGTATATAAGAATGACTAATAAGTAATACCTCAGGGCAAAGCTGGTGAAATAAATTAAAATCATAAAATCATTTTCCCAAAATACATTTATGTCTTCCTGTTGAAATTCTATTATCGAAATAGTTTCTATAACAATTTTTTTTCAAAATTAAATATCTGAATAAAAACTCTGGTATAATCAACCTGCATGTGTGCCACAAGGGAAACATGCTTTGGTTAAGTCCATACAAAGAACATATAGAGGACATTGCATTTACTCCTGAGATTTTTCCCAAAAGGCTTCTATTTGCTGTTCATGCTATTTAAATATACCATTCATTTATTATTATGATTTTCTCCATCTTTTCCTTGAGGCTTAGCCTATCATAGATCCCAAAATATACTTTGGCTAGGCATTGGGGAAATATCATAGTCTACTCAATGTACACTATCTTTCATTTTATTATAATACATTATTATTGTTATGCACATGGAAATCACAATTTACATTGGATAATGTACAAGATCATTGAATACTACAACCAAACATAGTCACTAATGAGTTCATTAAGTGTTAAATAATTGGGTTATTGCTGTTTTAAGTTATGCTGAAGTAGAACAATTTTTATCTAACATTTTCTGCCCTGTTGGGCTGCCCTTTTCTTCATTTTTATTTTTTTTTTTAGCTAAAAAGAGTATACTTTGTTTAGGCTTTTAAAATTTTTTTATTTTTAAAAAAATTTTATTTTATTTTTTTGTCTGCACTGTTTTGGGATTGATAGCTTCTTCAGCTCCAATTTTGAGATACATAGGACAATAAAAAGTCTGAAGGAAATCACCAAAATATTATTCTTTGGATCCTGAGATTATTAACCTGTTTTCCTCTCTTCATCTTCATCTATATATATATAAAGTCCAGGTTTTTAGTTGTAATTAGTAGGGAAAAGAGAAATGTATGTCTTCTCCAAATTCCCCAAATTGGAAGTCCTATAGCAGCATTTTGTTTTTGTTGTAAGCTTAAACTGAAAATAACTTAAAAGACTATTTCAATTAACAATGGAATAAATATAAAATTAAAATTAAAAAAAAAATTTAAATAAAATTAAAAAAAAAAAATTTTAAAGGGATCCCTGGGTGGCGCAGCAGTTTGGCGCCTGCCTTTGGCCCAGGGCGCGATCCTGGAGACCCGGGATCGAATCCCACGTCGGGCTCCCGGTGCATGGAGCCTGCTTCTCCCTCTGCCTATGTCTCTGCCTCTCTCTCTCTCACTGTGTGCCTATCATAAATAAATAAAATTAAAAAAAAAAAACAATGGAATAAATAGGAGTGCTTCAGGGGCTCAATTAAAATGTCCGACTTTTGATTTTGGTTCAAGTCATGATCACAAAGATATGAGATGGAGCCTGCTTAAGATTTTTTTCTCTCCCTCTGCCCCTCTCCTCTCCCCTCTAAACAAAACTAAACAAAAACACAATGAATAAAGTATGATAGATTCATATCATAGAGACCTATACTAAAATGGAAGAGAGTGAAATAATAAATATGCAACAACATGGATGACTCAGACACAATACTGAGGAAACAGCCAAAAATAAGTGAATATATAGTGGATGATTCTATGTATCTAAATGTCAGGAAATGTGTTCCATTAGAGAGTTGTAAAGTTAGCATGAAGGAGGTTTTTGAAAATCTAAAATTATGGGGAACCTGGGTAGCTCAGTCAACTAAGTTCTGCCTTCGGCTCAGGTCATGAACTTATGGTCCTCTGATTGAGCCCCACATCAGGATCCCTACTCACTGAAGAGTCTACCTCTCTTTCTCCCTCTGCTCCTGCCCCTGTTCATGCTCATTCTTTCTTAAATAAATAAATAAAATCTTTTTTAAAAAACTAAAAATATTCTATATCTTAAATTATTAGGTTGCTATCTATACAAATTTGTTCACTTTGTAACAATTCATTATAATGTTCATCTAATATTTATATACTCTACCACATGCATTATATACTTATAGAGAGTTACAAAATAAACCAAAACATATAGCACAAACATTTTACTTAATTTTGATTAATTGAATCTTTTCTCCTAGAGACTTGAAACAAGACAATGGAGTCTGCCATTTCCATTTCTATTAATCATTATATATATATATATATTTTTTTTTTTTTAAAGATTTTATTTATTTATTCTTGAGAGACAGAGAGAGAGAGAGGTAGAGACACAGGAAGAGAGAGAAGAGGCCCCATGCAGGGAGCCCGATGTGGGACTCCATCCTGGGTCTCCAGGATCAGGCCCTGGGCTGAAGGTGGTGCTAAACCACTGAACCACCTGGGCTGCCCTCTATTAATAATCATTATAGCGGAGATCATGTAAACAGCAAGAGGGAAAAGTGAAAGATAAAATAAATGGAGAGGGGCACCTGGGTAGATCAGTCAGTTAAGTATCCAACACTTGATCTCAGCTCAGGTCTTGATCTCAGGGTTGTGGATTCAAGCCCTGTGTTGGCTTCATGCTGGGCATGGAGCCTACTTAAATAAATGAATAAACAAACATAAATAAATGGAGAAGAAGAAATTAAAAGGTGATTATCAGAAGATGATATCGTTGTTTACAAAAAAACAAAAAGAATTTCACATTCTAAGAATTAGTTCTAAAATATAGAAATCATTTATATACTATTAATAAAATATTAGAAATATTACATAGTTTAATTATTAAATATTTTTTAAAACAGTATTAGAAAAATTGATGAAGACATATTAAGAGGAAATACAAATCATGTTCATTCACTGGAAACCTCAATTGTGATATACAGATTCAATAAAATACAAATAAACTCAAGCCATAGTGTTTGGAACATTAACAAGCTGATTCCTAAGTTTTGTTTTTTTTTTTTTTAATTTTATTTACTTATGATAGTCATACAGAGAGAGAGAGAGGCAGAGACACAGGCAGAGGGAGAAGCAGGCTCCGTGCACTGGGAGCCTGATGTGGGATTTGATCCCTGGTCTCAAGGATCGCGCCCTGGGCCAAAGGCAGGGGCCAAACAGCTGCGCCACCCAGGGATCCCTGATTCCTAAGTTTGTATTGGAAAACACAAAGTGAAGACTTGTTAAGTCAACCTTGAAAAAAATGAACAGCTTTGATTACATATACTACCTATTAAATACCTTTTGCTCTGCAGTTTCCTTGAGAAGAACATGCCCAGACTAGCCCACTTGTTCAAGGAATAGGAATGAGAGATATGTGGGGCAGAACCATGCTTAGCTAAACTCAGCTAGATCTAATGACCTCCAGCTTGCACAGAAGTGAGACTATGCCAAATAAAGGTCAACCACTTTGTAAACTGAGCCAACTAGAACCTCTTCTGCAAGCACATGCTGATTATTAATATTTGCATATTGCTGATATTTTGACTGTTACATAACCATATTGTTGCCAGTTGTACATGCACACACATGAAATACTTTATAAGTAAAGTACCTTATCTCATAAACCCATTAGATACTCACATCCTTTTATTTAAGGTTAGTGGACCAAAGTTTGAACTTGTTAAACAAACTAAAAGAACTTTCAAATTGCTAATTATTCATTTCTAAATATAAAATTATAGTTTGTAAAACCACAGTTGTCCAGTGGTCAAATTGCCCAGTTTTCTCAATTTCAAGTCTATTGATCACCTCCATTTTCCAACTGGTTCTTCTTATTCCATAGAAATAGTCTTTGCCCCCCACTCTTGCATCCCATGAGTTCTGTAACATCTATAGCAGTAGCTTTCTCAGTCTTCCAAAATGGAAAGACATTACTAGCAGCACTTGCATAAGGTCTGGTGGCTAGATCACATTGCCACATTGTGAAAATTACTTCATATGTATACTCTATCTTTCATTCTTTAAGTTTTCTCACTGTTCTACATTGTACCATGAGCAGGAACCCTTGAATTTAAAGCCCGAGGTAGAATTGAGTACTTTCTAAGATGCACTTCATTGTACAATTGTGGAAACAGATCCAAAGTGACTTTCCCAAAGGGATTATGTTGGTTAGACACAAAGCTATTGTGTAAATGTAATTTACATTACATTTACATTTACATTACATTACATGTAATGTAACATTATTGTGTAAATGTAATTGTATTTACATTTTATCAATATTTTAGATTTCTTTTAGATTTCTGTAATTTCTGTAATTGTATTTACATTTTATCAATCTTTTAGATTTCTGTAATATCTTTATCTACTATAGACTACACATGAAATTTATTCTGGGTTCCTAAGCCATAAATTTGAAAACTGGTAGTGATATCTTTGATGCCTAGCAGTAGACACTAAGGAAAACTTAAGATCATTGCTAATTTGCTAATCCCCAAATATATACTCAAAATTTGTTTGCTCAAAAGTCTCGAGTATAAATAGAAATATAAATTTTAAACTTAATAGAGCTTAACCAAATGTTAGACTGTAACAGTTTAATTTGCTTTACATTATTCCTATTGGGTAAAGTGGCTTTTTGTTTGAGTTCTAAATGTGTTGCCCTTTAGTGTATGACTTATCAGTATCACTAATAATTTATAAAGATAATTTGTTTTTCTGGGATAAAGAACTTCCCTTACATGTTAAGTTCAGTATATTAGTCCCACTGTAATATTTAATGGCAAGAATAGTGAATTTTCTATCTTACTTTTTAAAAGTGGACTAAGCCACTCTAAGTTTCAAAAGAGTATTCTTATTTTTTCTTCTAAATGAGAAAAGCAGAGGGGAAAAGGTATTGAATATAAAGCTCAAATAAGTATGGGACCAGAAATTGCAGAGCTGTTCTTTTGAAGATTCTTGCTTAAAAGGGAGACCAAAGAAGCACTAGTATCAAAGATGTTAAGTTTTAATTGATGCTGTAGGGTATATGGAATTTTGTCACATAGATACATTCTAAGGTACTCTGAGAAAAAAAATAATACTTAGATCTTACATTGCATTTTTAAATTGACAATGTTTTAAAAAAATAGTAAATTCTGATTATATCTCTTTGTGGTGGGTGAGTGTTATTAAATGCTGCAGGTCAGAAATACATTAGCTCTAGTGATAATAGTTATTGCCATAGTAACATGGACACCTCAGGCCCAATACCAAAATCCTTACCTGTGCAAAATGTTCAGTGGTTTTAATGAGCGTTTTCTGTGAATCCAGTGTGCCCCGTGTGCTCACTTCTTTGGGAAATGTTTGAACTCAATGTTGCTTTATTCTTGTTAACTGTGTATGGTATAGCACATGTGAGTCACCCAAAACAGCATGGGGTAATTTAGGCTGATATTGCAATTACATTTAGACTTCACCATCTGGGTTAAACAAATGAATTACTAATAAGCCTGGTCCCTAATGAGGGGTGGCTTTGTCTAACAAAGAATAAAGACAGTGAAAGTCACTTGCACTTGTACTTTTGTTGACGGCTATTCAAAAAGTGCCCCTCTGGTTTCTATGCAATATAAGAAAATATTATCCTGTCATAACTAGATGAGTGCTTTAAATTTCAGTTAGACCCTCCACTGGAGCATCATCCTTGGACATTTTTACAGAAGTATGTACAAGCCATTTTCCCAACTAAATTCAAGTATAAAACCACTGATTTTGAAAACGTTGCAATAATCATCATGAGAAATGCAACATTGGTAATCTAAATTACAACACATGGTATCATACATCTTAAATTTTATGTAATTTAGTCATTATACATTATCTAATTTATTCATATAGCAAACTGTAAAGTAGTTAGAGTAGAAATTATTTTCAGCCTGAGTATTGAAAGTACAACTCAAGTCTAATGCTTGGGAAGTAAAACAAACAAAATACACACACTCCACACACACACACACACATACACGAAAAAATCATATGTTTTGGACTTGGATCAAACTACAAATTGCATTCAAATCACTAAACTCTTTCAGTCTCAGCTTCTTTGCCTGGAAAATTTGGATAGTAACAGCCATTTCTAGTTCAGTAGTCCTGACTTAGAGCAGTTTAAGTTTCAATTTTTTTCTTTTTTACTTCATAGTGTTACAAATGTGGTATACATTCAGTAGAAATTGTACTTCACATTTTGAATTTTTATCTTTTCCCAGGTTAGTGACATGCAATCAGATACGCTCTCATCATACTCCACAGTGGCAGCAAGCCTAGCTCTCAGGACCACAAGGATGTACAACCGATACAGTTACAACCATTCTAGATCAATATGGCTTAATCGCTGGCCACCTAGGTGTCCCCCAAGCATGTTTAAATTAGGCTAAGCTAAGATATGATGATTGATATATGAGGTGTATTAAATGCATTTTTTACTTAAGATAGTGTCAACTAACAGTAAGTGTATTGGAACTAACCCCATTATAAGTTGAGGAAGATCTGTATACTGGAAGAAAGTTATATAAAAACATATTGATTACTTTTAATTAAAGGTAAGCATACAGGTTAAATTTTTGAGGATTAACAATTTGAAGAATATTCAATTTTCAAATAGGTAACAGAATGTGAAATAAAAATTCTTTAATTAACACAAAAGATAAGATGGATTTATTTTTTGAACAAGTTTGTTATTACGTATGTGTTTTTCAAGTTTTTATTTAATTTCCATTTAGTTAACATATAGTGTAATATTACTTTCAGGTATCAAATTTAGTAATTCTGTATTTCCATACATACTCAGTGCTCACTGTGACAAGTGAACTCCTTAATCCCAATCACCTATTGAACCCATCCGCCCACTCACCTCTCCCCTGGTAACCATCAATTTGTTCTCTATAATTAATAATCTCTTTCTTGGTTTGCCTATCTCTTTTTTCCCTCTTTGCTCATTTCTTTTGTTTCTTAAATTCCACATATGAGTGAAATCATATACTATTTTTTTCTCTGATTAACATATTTGACATATTTTGCTTTGTATTATATTCTATAGCTCTGGGATCCCTGGGTGGCGCAGCAGTTTGGCGCCTGCCTTTGGCCCAGGGCGCGATCCTGGAGACCCGGGATCGAATCCCACATCGGGCTCCCGGTGCATGGAGCCTGCTTCTCCCTCTGCCTGTGTCTCTGCCTCTCTCTCTCTCTCTCTGTGACTATCATAAGTAAATAAAAATTTAAAAAAAATTGTTTATATTCTATAGCTCTATCCACACCACTGCAAATGGCAAGATTCCATTCTTTGTATGGCTGTAATATCCTGATATATATATATATATATATATATATATACACACACACACACACACACACACACATATATATATATGATCTTCACATTTTCTTTATCCATTCACCAGTAGATGGACATTTGGTTTCTTTCCATAATTTGGCTACTTGATAGTGCTGCTATAAACATCAGGGTGCACGTACCTCTTCAAATTAGAATTTTTTGTATCCTTTTGGTAAATAGTAGTGCAATTTCTGGAACCTTGGGTGATTCTATTTTTATTTTGAGCTACTTCCATCGTGTTTTCCAGAGTGGCTTCACCAGTTTGCATTCTCGCCAACAGTGTGAGAGGATCCCCTTTTGCCCCATTCTTGCCAAAACTTGTTGTTTCCTGTATTGTACATTTAGTCATTTTGACAGGTGTGGGATGATATCTCCTTGTAGATTTGATTTGTATTTCCCTGATGATGAGTGATGTCAAGCACTTTTTCATGTGTCTGCTGGCCATCTGTGTGAACTTCTTTGGAAAAATATTTATTCAGGTCTTTCTCTTTTTTTTAACTGTATTCTTTGTTTTCAAGTGTTAAGTTTTATAAATTCTTTAGGCATTTTGGATACTAACCACTTATCAGATGTTTCATTTGCACATATCTTCTCACATTCAGTAGGTAAGAGCCTTTTTATTTTTTGAAGTCCCAATAGTTCATTTTTCTTTTGTTTCCCCTGCCTCAGGAGACAAATCTAGTAAGAAGTTGCTATGGCTGATGTCAAAGAATCCCTGTATTCTTCTCTAGGATTTTGATGGTTTCCTGTCTCACATTTATTTTTTTTTTAAGATTTTATTTATTCATGAGAGACAGAGAGAGAGAGGCAGGGACACAGGCAGTGGGAGAAGCAGGATCCATGCAGGGAGCTCAATGTGGGACTCGATCCAGGGACTCCAGGATCAGGCCCTGGGCTGCAGGAGGCACTAAACCGCTGAGCCACAGGGGCTGCCCCCTGTCTCACATTTAGATCTTTCATCCATTTTGAATTTATTTTTGTGTATGGTGTAAGAAAGTGGCCCAGTTTCACTCTTTTGAAAGTTGCTGTCCAGTTTTCCCAAAATCCACTTATGGAAGAGACTGTTTTTTCCATTGGATTTTCTTTTCTGCTTTATTAAAGATTAATTGACCATATAGTTGTAGGTTCATTTATGGATTTTCTATTCTGTTCTTTTGATTTATGTGTCTATTTTTGTGCCAGTATCGTGCTGTCTTGACCACTAAAATTTTGTAATGTAACTTAAAAGTCTGGAATTCAGACAACTACAATTCTTCTTTTGTTTTTCAAGATTGCTTTGGCTATTTGGTGCATTTTTTGGTTCCATAAATATTTTATAACCATTTGATCTAGCTCTGTGAATAGTGCTGGTGGTATTTTGATAGAGATTGTCTTAAATCTGTAGATTGCTTTGGGTACCATAGATATTTTAACAATATTTGTTCTTCCAGTCCATAAGCATGGAATGCCTGCCCATTTCTTTGAGTCCTCTTCACTTACTTTCATCAGTGTTTTATAGTTTTCATAGTACAGATCTTTTACTTTCTTGGTTAGGTTTATTCCTAGCTATCTTATTGTTTTTTTTTTGGTGCAGTTGTAAATGGGATTGATTCCTTGAATTCTATTTCTGCTGTATCATTGGTGGCATACAGAAATGCAACAGATTTCTGTATGTTGATTTTGTATCCTGGGAAATTACCGAATTCATGTATCAGTTCCAGCAATATTTTGGTAGAGTTGGGTTTTCTACATAGAGTATCATGTCATCTATAAATGTGAAAATTTGACTTCTTCTTTGCTGATTTGGATGCCTTTTATTTCATTTTGTTGTCTGATTGTTGGAGGTAGGACTTCTAATACTCTGCCAAATAACAGTGGTGAGAGAGACATCACTATCTTAATATTGATCTTGGTGGAAAAGCCCTGTTTTTCTTCATTGAGGATAGCTGTGGGGTTTTCATATTCAGCCTTTATTATGCTGAAGTATGTTCCCTCTAATCTTACTTTGTTGAGAGTTCTGATCATGGATTTATGTAGTACTTTGTCAAATGGTTTTTCTGCATCTATTGGAAATATCATACAGCTCTCATCCTTTTTTTATTAATGTGGTGTATCATGTTGATTTGTGAATGGTAAACAATACTTGCAGCCCAAAAATTAATCCCACTTGATCGTGGTGAATGATTCTTTTAATGTACTGTTGTATTCAATTTGCTAATATTTTATTGAGAATTTTTGCATCCATATTCATCAGGGATATCACTCTGTAGTTAGTTTTCTAGTAGTAGTAGCTGAGTCTGTCTGGCTTTGGTATTGTGGTAATGCTGGCCCCATGGAATGAATTTGGAAGTTTTCCTTCAATTTTTATGTATTGGAATAGTTTGAGAAGAATACATATTACTTCTTTTTAATATGGAAAGTGGAATTACTTCTTTTTAATATTTGGTGGAATTTGCCTATGAAATCAAAAGTCCTGGGCTTTTGTTTGTTGGGAAATTTTTGATTACTGATTCAATTTCCTTGCTGGTTATTATTCTGTTTAAGATTTCTATTTTTTCCTGTTTCAGTTTTGGAGGTTTGTATGTTTCCAGAAATTTATCCATTTTCTCCAGGTGGTCCAATATGTTGACATATAGGTTTTCATAATCTTCTCTTATAATTGTTTGTATGTTTGTAGTGCTGGTTGTTATTTCTCCTCTCTATATCATTTTTTTCCTCTGTTTCTTCTATTGTCTCATTGTACCCCGTCTGTTTTGAATCTCAGTTTTTGCATTTTTTCATTTCTGACTGGTGTTTTTTAACTCTTTTTTTCTGTAGTAAGAGCCTCCCTGAAGTCTTTCATTCTGTTTTCAAGCCCTATTAGTAACCTATGACTGTTGCTTAAAATTATCCTTCAGACATGATACTTACATGTATTTTGCTTAGATCTGTGACGTTTTCTTATTCTTTCATTTGGGATGAATTCCTCTTGTCATTTGTCTAAGTCTCTATCTTCTTTCATATGTTAGAAAAGCCCATTATGTTTCCTGCTCCTGAGAGTAAGGCCCTTTTAAAGAAGAAGTCATAGAGTGTCCAAGGCGTCACACTTAAGGGACTATCTCTGGTGTATGCTGCACACACTCTGCTGTTGTGTTTTGGCTGATCTATCCTTTACGTCAGAGGTCTGCAGAGACTCTCCTCATCTGCAATGGGCAGTGTTTGGTCCTTGGCTAGAATTTGGCTGGTTTAAACGAGGTGTGCTCTGGTCTGCTTGTTAAATGAGACCTGCTACAATGTCCAGTAGAACAAAGCCCTGCAGAAGAACTCTCTGGTCGGGGACATGGTGTGGACATAGGTTTCTGCTGGTGTTCTGGGTAACAGGCCTGTTGAGCTGGGATGAGTCAAATTTGACCAAGAAGGTCAGTACCACCAGAGCACAGAGGACCTTGGTGTCAGCAGGTTAGGTGCCATGCCATTTATTGCAGGTTGCTCTATGCTGAGAGGCAGGGGAAAGAAATCGTGCGAGCCAGCAGCTTTGTCCCTAGAGAGAGGGGTCTCCATGCCTGCTACTCTCAGGAGTACACTCTGAGAGGAGTGAATAATCTCCCCACTGTGATCCCAGGCATTTTTCAGATTGCTGTTTCCACATGGTTTGCCAGCCTTCCCTCCAGAAGCGGGCAGTGTCCTCAGGGCTCTATCACTGCCAAACCAGCTGACCTTTAAAACTCCAGTCTTTAATTCCTGCTGGTTGCAAGAATTCATGAAAACCAGCCCCTCCTATATTCCTAGCCAATGACTTTGGGCAAGGGTTCTCCATGTGAGTTGCCCCATGTATTCCTCTCTCACCAGGGCTCCTTCCCTCTGTTGTACCTGTGAACCATTTCTCCCCCAAACCACGTCTTCACACTTCCTACTTTCCTTGATATGGCCTTTTCTCTCCTTCTCTTTGTGGAGTTTGTTCTGTCAGTCCTCAGTTTGATATCTGAGGCATTCAGAATGATTTGATAGTTATCTAGTTCTGTTCCAGGGACAAGAGAGCCTAGGGTCCTCCAATTATGCCACCATATTAGCTCACTCTTCTTATACTAGATTTTTAAAATGTATTAATGTAAAAGTGAGTTGTATAATCAACAAGATATATTTTAAAAAGAAATGTAGCAAGAGGGCAGCCCGGGTGGCTCAGCAGTTTAGCACCGTCTTCAGCCCAGGGCATGATACTGGAGATGCAGGATCAAGTCCCATGTTGGGCCTTCTGCATGGAGCCTGCTTCTTTCTCTGCCTGTGTCTCTGCCTCTCTCTGTCTCTCTCTGTGTCTTTCATGAATAAATAAATAAAATATTAAAAAAAAAAGAAATGTACCAAGAGCATGGCAGAGACAACATGAAAGAGAATGATGGAAATAATCCAAATATATCAATATAAAATAAACTTAGGTAGATTAATTTGATTGATTTGAGAAAATACTTCATTCAAATACTACCTATAAGGCACACAGTATAATGGTCAATTTTATATGTCAACATGGCTGAGCCATGGCTACCTAGATAGTAGGTCAAACATTATTCTAGTTGTGCCTATTGGTAAGAGTGTTTTTGGATGAGATGAACATTTAAATTGGTAGACTAAGTAAGCCACATTTCCCTTCTTAACATGGATGGCCTTCATCCATTGAGTTAAAGGTTGGAATAGAACAAAAATCATTATTCTTCCATAAGTTCAAGGAAACTCTGTCTGAGTGCATGAGTTGGATATTGGTATCTTCCTACTTACAGAACTCAAATTGAAATATTGATCTTATTGGGTATCCAGGCTTTTAACTTTAGGAATGGAAATACATGATATATCCTAGATCTCTGGATTGCTGACTATAGGTCTTGGAACTTCTCAGCATCTGTAATTGTGTAAGCCAATTCCTTTTAATAAATATATAATTGATTAGATAGATCGATGAAAGATAGATAGATATCCTATTGTCTCTGTTTCTCTGGAGAACCTTGACTAATACACAAACCTATGCATAAGGACCCCAACAAAAGAGTTTGAGTATACATATATATTATTTTACATATAATATAATGGGCCCTCAAACTCAAAAGAGTTTGAGACTATATAAATATTACTTTACATATAATATAATGGGCCCTGTCCTACCTCACCATTAGCTGCAATGAGTGCATTGGCTAAGTGGTCAACACAGGGGTCCTGCCCAGGCTGGTCCAGCTTATGAGCAGCTCAGAGCTCAATGTCTTGACCCCCTCTCTCCGCACAATTGGAAACATCGTCACAGGAATGGATTATCAGACCCAGATGGCCGTTGACGCGGGCATGCTGAATGTGCTGCCCCAACTCCTGATGCACCCCAAGTTCTCCATCCAGAAGGAGGCGGTTTGGGCCTTGAGCAATGTGGCTGCAGGGTCCTGCCAACACATCCAGCGGCTGATCGCTTGCAGCATGCTGCCTCCCTTGGTGGCTCTGCTTAAAAATGGAGAATTTAAAGTCCAGAAAGAGGCTGTTTGGACCGTGGCTAACTTCAAAACTGGAGGCACCATAGACCAGTTGATCCACCTTGTCTATTCTGGAGTCCTGGAGCCACTGGTGAATCTGCTTACCATCCAAGACACCAAAGTTGTTATCACCATCTTTGACTTTCTCTCTTTTATCCTCCAGGCAGTAGAGAAGCTTTCAGAGAAGGAAAATCTGTGTCTTCTGATAGAAGAAATTGGTGGCATTGATAAAATCGAGGCTTTGCAAATTCATGAGAATCCTCAGGTTGCCCTGACTGCTTTGAACATTATCGAGAGCCACTTTTGTGAGGGAGAAGAAAGTGTGCAATATTACCAGCGCTGGACCAAGATAATGAATTCTTAAACCGCTTAACAAAAAAAATACCAAGGCACCACGACTTCTAAACAAAGGACCAAACCCTAATTGGTAACTTCTTTGAGAACCTTCTATGAATCGGCATGGCACGGGTGTAAAGCTTTTTAAACTAAATGTTAGTAAAATTTTCAACACATTCAAAAAAAAAAATCAAACACATGTTTAATTTTCCAAAACACTATCCTAATTTGGATGACTGATTTGAGCCACTGTCCTAACTCTGCAACTCAGCATGCACTGCCAGTCTTCTAACACCCCCCCCATATCCTTTCTCCCTCTGATCCCCCAACCACACCTTACAAACTTGAGATAAAAGAAATTTCATTCTGTGATTGGTAATTTAAGGATTTAAAAACCAATTTTAATACTTTTCACTAGTTTTGGCCTTTGAAGTAGGGAGACTTATGGGTTTTATTCTGCAAATTGTTGGTGGTCATGAAACCATTCATGTTATCTTTGTATTATCAACCAAATAACATTTGGAAAAAACACCTAATTTCTTTTAATACACCCTCAGATCTGTTACTGCATCTCTCATTTGTGATGCAATAGCCACTTTGCCTGTATTAAAAGGGCCAAGAATAAATGCCTTTTTTGTTGAACATGTCTATAGAGTTGGCAGTTAATGCCGAAATTTGTCAAATAGCCTTTCCAAAATTATACTTATGAAATATACAAAAAAATAAATTGATCTACTTAATTTCTATTCATTTAAAAACTGTAAAATATGTATAATAATATATGTAAAATATATATAAAATATATAAAATAGTATATATAAATATATATATAAACACATACTAGATCAATAAAATTAAAGAAGTTATTAAACTCAAATTAAGTAAACTTTATGGCAAAATAATGATTAAGTTTAAAGAAAATCGAATATCTAATTAAATTCAAACCCATATAATCCTCATAATATAACTTCAAATTATGTGAAACAAAAAGTGACAGAATTACAGGCGCTAATAACAAAGCAATAAACATAACTGGATAGTTTAACGCCCATATCTCTTTAAAATAATAGACTTCAAAGACAAAATATTGTTAAATATGTATAAAATATATACAATACAATTAATAATTGTGACCAAATTTGCATATATCATTTACTCTTTCAGCAATTAGGTTGGAAATGCATATTTACTTTTCTCAAGTACACATGGACATTTACAAAAGTTTATCGTATAATAGTCTGTAAAAAAAAGCATTTACACATTTCAGATAGTTGATAACATGAAGGATACTTGGGCCACCATATAAGAGACAAAAATTAATGGAAAAAATATATAATGAACACAGCCAGAAAGCTGGAAACTAAGAACGTATGGGCCAAAGTAGAAATCATAATGGATATTAGAAGATAACTTGAACTTTAAAATAAGCTAAAATATCATATTAATAATTTTAAGATATACAATCAAAAAATGGGCAGAGAACCTGAATAGACATTTTTCCAAAGAAGACATACAGATGAGCAACAGCACATGAAAAGATGCTCATTATCACTTATCATTAGGGAAACGCAAATCAAAATAATGATGAGATACCACCTCACACCTGTCAGAATGGCTAAAATATAAAAGACAATAACAAGCATTAGTGAGAATATAAAGAAAAAAGAACTCTCAAACACTGTTGATGGGAATGTAAAGAGGTACAGACGCTGTGGAAAATAGTATAGAGGTTCCTAAAAAATTAAAAATAGAAATATCATTATATTATATACATAAATCTATATGTAAATTATATATATTATATACTTCATATATATGATAACACTAATTTGAAAGCATGTATTCATACTGTTTCAGCATTATTTAAAATAGCAAAAATGTGGAAACAAACTAAGAGCTCATCAATCAATGAATGGATAGGAAGATGTGATATATATATACACATATGTATATGTATATCTATATGTATATCTATATGTATATGTATGCAGACATAAAAAGAGTGAGATCTAACTACTTTTGACAATATGAATGGACATATAGGCTATTATACTAAGTGAAATAAATCAGCCTGAGAAAGACAAGTATCATATTATCTCCCTTATATATGGAATCTTAAAAAAAGGAATAAACAAACAGAAAAGAAAAAAACAGACCCATAAACACAGGGAACAACTGATGGTTGTCAGAGGGGAGTATGGTTAGAGAGATGAGCAAAATGGGTGAAGGGAAGGGGGAGATTCAGGCTCCATTAGCTGGTAGCTATTCTTATGATAAGTAGAGCATAATATTTAAAGTTATTAAATTACTATGTTGTATACCTGAAACTAATGTAACATTGTGTATCAACTGTGCCCAAAGAAACAAAAATAATTTTAAAAATTTTGGGCTATAGGTAAAATAGTATACCAGAGAAATATATATCCTGGAGTGCTCATATTATTAAAAAGTAAAAGTAAATATTTATGGGCTAATAATACAAATGGAGAAGACAGGAAACAATCCACAAAACAATCCAAAGACAATAGAAAGATAAGCAAAAGTAGATTTTAATATAATCAAATTAAAAGATTTTAACACAAATTAAAAGATATGATAGAGATCAGCAAGGCCAAAAGATTGTTCTATGAAAAAGCAATAACTTAAGCAAGTAGTTTGCAAAATATATCAAGGAAAGGAAAAAGAGCAAACAAATAATGATAGGAATAGAAAAAGGTGCATGACTAAAAAATAGCAATTATTAAAAATAAGTGAATATTTTAAGCATAACTTATGTTATGCCAGTGAATTTGTATGTGCATATGAAATGATCATCCCCCCTAAAATATATCTAACAAATACAAACAAAAGGAAAAAAATAGCCTTCAGTTAAAAAATAAAAGCAAAATAAAACAAAACAATCTACAAACTCTGCTTAGTATTTTAGTTTTTAGTATCAATTGGAGGTCTAAGAATAAAATTATTACAAATATATATATAAAGAATAATGAATATATACATTGTGAGTATATTATGAAGAAAGAAATGCATTTTGTGTACTTTTATTTTTTAAAATTTTTAAAATTTCAGTATCATAAATTAAAGGCTGTCACATTAAAGGAAGCTAGAGACATGACAAATAAATACATTACTTTGGATTAGACCAGAAACCAATAAAATATTGTAAAATATATGATTAGGCATTTGGAGGAATTTGAATATAAGCTGTATTAAGTAATAATTAAATAATTATATTTTATCCAACTCTAAATTTCTTTATTTTAATAATTCTACTGTAGTTATTTGGGAGAATATTCTTGTTTTCAGATTATGTAGAAACAGGTATGCTAAAAATACTTGTAATAGGTTAATCACATCATTAAGAAAATGCTTCTCAGTTGGAAAGGGTAACTTAGAGATGTTTGTAGTCTTAGTATAAGAACTTTTGGTGAATGTTATATTTGAGAAAAGTAACTGAACTAAAGAACTTACAATAATGGTTGTTTATGTCATTTGGTCAAGCCTTTTGTCAAAGAGACTCCATGTATAGCTTGTTTCATGAAAGGGGATTTGTACATCTGCACCATATAATTTGAACTTTTTTTTCCTTTGGCTTCTGAAAAAGGAAATACCATTCTTGAGTGATTCAACAGTGCTAGGAGAATAGACACAAACTGATAAGATTCTCTTATAGGGATTTTTAAAATAAATTACTGGCCATGGGTAGTACTCATAAAAAGAATGATGAATTCTTTTTATGAGTACTATCTACATCAATGTTGAGGTATTTAGGAACAAACACAAAGTAAGTTTCAAAGGAAGAACAATTAAGTGAGAATCAAACATAAAAAGGAATTTTTAAAAAGATTTTATTCATTTATTTGAGAGAGAGAGAGAGAGCAAGAGAGAGAGCATGAGCAGGTGGGGGAGACAGGCAGAGGGAGAAGCAGGCTCGCTATGGGGAGCCTGATGCAGAACTCAATCTCAGGACCTGAGCCGAAAGCAGACACTCAACTACTGAGCCACCCAGGCACCCCTAAAAAGGAGTATTTCACAAATTGGAAAGACATAGAGACTTTCAAAGTTTTGCTCTCAACATACTGTAGGATATACAAACACATACACAATCGCACACACACACACACAAACACACACACAGTTCATCATCCGCTTGCATGATTTTTGACTATAGAGAAGAATAGGGACTCCAGAAGGAGTATATTCTAGGCTTTCTAACCACTTGGAAAAAGAGAAAATGAAAAGAATTCTCACTTCATCACAAAACTAGAAAAAGAAAAGAAAATATGCAAATCAGTGAATAGACAGAGAAAACTGTTGCAGAGATCCATGGAAGAATGAAACATGTCCTTTGGCAGACATTCCTCAGACTGCACAAGTGCCTGAGGATTCCCCAGATTCTTCCTGTCATCCTAACGTATAAGGAAGAATAAACCAAGTCTATTTGAAATTACACAAAAATAAAAAGACAATTGAGACCATTTGAGACTAGGATAAGGATAATAAAGTGCTTAATTTTGCTCCAATGCATATGATTCAATCAATTTAATATGTAAAGTTCTGGAAAACACGCCTTTTTTTCACACAAAAAAATCTACCTAGATTTTTGGATATGTCTTCTTCATTACTTCAAGTTATCTAATTTCTTTTTTTAATTATTGAATTTCTATAATAAATATGGATTGTTTTAAAATATATTTTAATATCATATAGCATAATGTAAGAGGAGACCAAGCCGTGGTAAACCAGGAAGTATAGGATTGTTGACTAAAAGATTGGGCTTTATACCCTCCTACCTCACAGTTTCAGTTAATTTGTTTAGTATTCTTCTGTATCAGCCTTGAGTTTTTGTGACTATATCATTTAAATAGTGATTAAAACAAACATAATGTATATATTCATCAAATAATGCACAACCAAGGGAATATAGCTATAGTCCTACATTGAAATAATTCTTGTATTGCATTGTCTTGCTGTTTTACTTTTGTGTTATTTTCAAACTCATCCAGTGAACATTAAGAACACATTATGTTTCATTTGCTATATCCACTTACAGATATAGCAAATTGAGATGCTTGGATGGTTGAGCTTCTGACTTTGGCTCAGGGCATGATCCTGGAGTCCCAGGATCAAGTCCCACATTGGGCTCCCTGCATGGAGCCTGCTTCTCCCTCTGTCTGCGTCTCTGCCTCTCTCTCTGTGTCTTTCATGAATAAATTAATAAAATATTAAAAAATAGACAGCAAATAATGTGATATGATACACTGTAATGTGTATTTTAAATTTAATATTTATGGTGTCGGTCCATTATATCACCTTACATAAATAGTTAAAATATCTCTATGCCTACAGTAGTGTTTGGTTGCTCTGTAACAAGTTATTACAAACTTAGAGATTTAAAACCTTAGCCATTCTATATCTATAGTTCCCGTGGGTCAGAAATCTTATCACAGTGGGATGCAGCTGGTTCCTCTTCTCTGATTCTCACAAAACTAATCATAGTTTTGGCTAGGCCACCTTCGTTTCTTCGATGTCTGGAGAAGAATTTGCTTTCAGGCTCATTCAGATTGTTGGCAGAACTCAGAAATTTTCTACTTGAAGTTGAAAGACTGAAATCCCCATTTCCTTTCTATCTGTCAGTCATGGGCTGACTTAATTTCCTAGAAGATGAAGTCCCACTCCCTGCATGTGGCCCTCTCCTTTACAGAGCCAGCCATGACACTTGGAACCCATCTCATATGTGGAATGTCCTCGACTTCTTTGTCTGCTGGGTCTTGCCATACTCCTCTTCGGCTATGGTTTACTGATTTCTTTTTTTTCCAGCTCTTTTTAGGGGCTCACACAATTAGATAGAGCCCATCTGTAGGCCACTCTCCCTATTATAAGGTGCTTAAACCTAATTACATCCATAAAGGTCCTTTACTCTGTAAACTATTATTTTCACAACTTCTTCAAATTAGGCCATGGATATCTTTGGCAGTTTGTTAGGCACTGTCAAGTACACTCAAATCTACAAATGTCAAACTACTCAATTTAAACCAAGATTTCTAAAGACTTTGAGGCACCTATGTATTTTTTTCTTTATTTATTGAGAGAAGATTGCCATTAAATAGTAGCTTTTATACTACTATATTTGTTTTTAGATAGCAAATTACCATTGGCAAATCCAAGCATCATAAAAATGTACATTACTTGGTAATTTATTATTTATGTTTCATGAGTTGATATTGAGTGTTGTTTCCCAGGGAAGAAATGTGTGAAGACATATTGTTCCTGCTGCTGTTTCTATTCCACTATTTTCTGTTCAGTCAAGTACCAAATTCATGAACATTCTGAATCCATATAATACCTTGTACCAAGTTCTATAGATTTTGAATGTAGCTATACTACCTTAAGGCATCGATTTACAGATGTCATTTAGCAATATATCCATGTTCAAATTCTTAGTATTTGCTTGCTTCATAGGTAATCATGGAAAAGTTACTTTCTATAACATTGTTTTTAAATGTTGCTGTTCATATGGCATAGAGCTAATCAAAATTGTATGATACTTTGTTAAAATATCATATATATTTTAAAGTCAATGATAATTTCCTCATGAATACAATAATCACATAATAAATATTCTGATTGTGTGCAATAAGCAGAAAAATGGGAATTTCCTTGGCTTTATCTATCATTATATAGTTATTGCTGTTGCTCCTTTTAATGAGTGTGAGAAGACAGAAGACTCGGTAACATAAAACTCTTTATGGAAGATAATGGGGGGCAATTCAAAAGAAATAGCACATATATTATGACTGATGAAAATATTAAAATGAAAGGAAAGTTGGAATGCCCAGATAAACTGATATGCAAAAAGAACCATTAACAAGGAACATTTCTCAGAGAATGTATTTACCACAGATTAAAAATATTTGCTTCATTCATCTAAGTTCTCAGAATTTGGAGTAAATTGTTGAGCTCCAAGGAAAATCCTAAAGGTGCTTAAGCTTTAGCATTTATCACCATGAAATTCCTTAAGAGGGTTTCCAGTGTGCAATTTGCAACACTCTTCACCTAATCAGTTTTACCCACTGGCCTCAGTGGAGTTTGCCACACTACAGTATTTTTGGTCACTGGCCAATAAGAAAACCAAAATTAAAGTTTATCTAAGAGGAAAGAAAATAATGTTTCCCCAGGCACTTGGATTTTCTTAATGTAATTCCCTCTCTTCTATTTTAGAATTTTAGAAAGCACAACATTTAAATTTAGCTGACATACATCAGGACTATTAAGTAATGAGTATTAATTATTTCTATATATGTCCACTTTTATACTATGAGAAATACAATTTCCTAACCAAGTATATTCTTTCTGTTATCTCATTGGAGCCTTAATGTAGAGAAGGGAATGAATAAAGGAATATAAAGAGTAAAATACTTCCCTGCATCAGTCTAGTTTATTTCATTATATGACTGAGTTTCTGCTAACACACTCAATTTATTGTGTTTGATCAAGGATTAAGTGATGATATATTATGTATCTACCTAAAGAGAATAACTTAAAATAATGGCAACAATCAATATAAACATTCATTTTTCATATAGTTTGCATAGTTTTGTGATTGTAATTGTCTTACAAAAGGATGCCTCATAGAGATTAATATTTTTTCTTTTTTAGTCTTTTTTTTACAAGATCAAATTCCTTCATTTTAAGTGCCAGTATTACTGAGTAAGTTTTCCCTTAGTAAAATAGGAATGGGAATAGGGAATCTTAAAATTGTTTTCAATCTTTTACTTATTTTGGAAGATCAGTTTGAATGACATAGGACAATAGCCCTTAGGAAAGCAAGAATTATTAGAATTAATCCAGGTAGTTCTGAGTGAAGATTAAATAATCAGATCTCTTGTGTTTTGTGGAGAACAAGGCCAGCCAAACTAAACTGACCCTACCCATTGGCCCCAAGAAGCAAGCAAACAATAGCAACAGTAAATAAATCTCATGCTAGAATGTAATTTAATAGGAAGGAGGAAAGAGTGTGGTGAGTGGTTAATTGTTCTGAAAGGCCTTATTCAGGGGCACCTGGGTGGTTGTGGTTAAGCATCTGACTTTGGCTCAGGTCATGATCTCGAGGTCCTGGATCCAGCCTGGCATAGGGCTCCACACTCAGTGAGGAGTCTGCTTCTTCCTCTCCTCTCTCTCTCCCCATCCCTCTGCTTGTGCTCTCTCTGTCCCTCAGTCTCTCAAATAAATACACAACATCTTTTTAAAAAATAATAGAAAATAATGAAAGGCCTTATTTAATAACCTGAGTTCAGATTTCACCTCAAGATGCGGTTTATATATTTAAAAAAATGATTTTTGGAGTGCCTGGGTGCCTCAGTCAGTTAAGTATCAGCCTCTGCATGAGGTCATGATCTCGGAGTCTTGACATCAAGCGTTGCGTGGGGGTCCCTGTTCCAAGTGGAGTCTGCTTCTTCCTATCCCTCTGCCCCTCCTCCTACCAGCTGTGCTCTCTCTCTTTCTCTCTAATAAATAAAATATTTTTTAAAAACCCATAAGGTTGTATATTGATCAGCTGACAAAAAGTTTATGTCCAGAGTTTGTGGGAACCTAGTCTTTGATTTTTCCTAGATCAATAGTTCATTATTTGCTAACATGGCAACTTTATAGAATATAATTACAGTAAACATGAGGTTAGACTGTGTATGTTTTTTGTACTATATTTTTTAGGTATAATTTCCACAGAGTAAAGTGACTTGATATTAAAAATTTAGTTCAATAAGTTTTGACATCTGTATTCTATTTGTCTACTCTACAAGAACTACAAATGTATATGAGTATATATACTCACCATAGAAGATGCTTTTGTGGGATCTTTTTGTCAATTTTTTCAGGATAATTCTGTCACTAAAGACTACTTCTGCCTCTTTTGGATTTCAGAAATGAATATATACATTTTGTATTCTTTATCTGGTTTGTTTCACAAAGCATGCTATTTTGTGATTCATCCATGATGTTGCATATGTAATTAGTTCAGCCCTTTTTTATCAACAGTAGTCCATTATATTAATGTGCTACAAGTCTTTAGTTCTTGTCCTATTAATGACTATTTAGTTTGTACCCAATTACTTACCATTTGAATTTGAATTTCTTACAGACTAATTATTTTGAATAATTTTCATGAATTTTATTCAATTCACATTATCTTTTGTCAGTTATTAATTCTGATATTTTTGCACATTTTTTGCCATTGACTCTTAGCAAAGAGTTGTTATTAATATTTTTTTTTGTTGTTAATATTTTGACCCAAATAATAGCACACATAATCTTCTTAATGAAGTCTTTTGATAAAGAAATTGACAATCTTTATTAAGTTTAGTTTAGCATTTTTTATTTGGTTAATTCTTTCTGTCTCCTGAACAAGAAAATTTTCCCAAGATTTTGAAGTCAATCCATATTTCCCCTTACAATCTCCATGCTTCTGACTTTCAAGGACTATAATACATATCCAATTAATTCTTACACATGGGATGAGTTATGAGTAAAACTTTTTCCCACAAGGGTATCCAGTTTTGAGCATCATTTGTTAAAAGCAAACTTTATTTTCTCTATTGAACTGTCTCCTTTTTAAAAATATCAATAGATCATTGGTGAATTTCTGGACTCCTTATTTTGTTCCATGGATCTGATTGCTCATATTTTATGTCAATAAATCACTATGTTAATTACTGAGACTTATGATCTTGAAATCGGATAGAATATATTTTCCAACTCTTCTTTTTCAAGGTTGTTTTTGGCTATTTTGAATTCTACACATTAACCTAAAAGTTTTGGGACTAGATTTCCAATTTTTCTCCCAAAAGTCCTTTAAAGGTTTTGATTGTTATTGCATCAATATATAGACCACTCCTTTGAGGGGGGGATAAATAATTTTACAATATTAAATTTTCTTACTCATGAATGCAATATGTCTCACAGTTTTTTAGAAGATTTACTTATTTATTCATGAGAGACACAGAGAGAGAGAGAGAGAGGCAGAGACATAGGCAGAGGGAGAAGCAGGCCCCTCGCAGGGAGCCCGATGCAGAACTTGATCCTTGATGTGGAATCACACCCTGAACAGAAGGCAGACACAAACACTGAGCCACCCAGGTGTCCCTGTCTCACAGTTTTTAATGTCATATTTTTCTAAGCAAGACTCTATACTTTTCTTTTTTAAGAAAAATATTTATTCATGAGAGACACACAAGAAAGGCAGAGGGAGAAGCAGACTCCCTGCAGAGAGCCCCATGCGGAACTCCATCCCAGGACCCCGGGATCAGCCCTGAGCCCAAGGCAGATGCTCAACCACTGAGCCACCCAGATGCCCCGACTTTGTACTTTTCAATGTGCTTTCATATGTATCTTCTCTGAAGTCATTTTTTAAAATTTAATATTCTTTTAATAACATTACATTTATATTCCTTTTTCCATTTTTTCAATGCAAGAATAATTAAACATTATTGATTCTTGTATACAGATCTTGTATTGAGCACACTTGCTAAATTCATATATCAGTTCTAGTTGATTCATTGAAGAGTCCAATGGTTTTCAATGAATCTATAATAGTCTATCTGAATTTTCTGTTTGCAGTAAAATTTCCCACCACCAGCTTTTCTCTCCTTGCCCATAGCAAGTTGAATAGAAAATGTCAGAGTTCCTCACTCAGTACTACTGGGAGTTGAAGCCATGCAAACTCCTGCCAGAGCATGGAAATCCTCTCACTGACTCCACTAATTAACCATAATAAAAACAAAACCTGTCTCTTCTTTCAGCTTTCTCAAGATATTTTTAGGCTTGTTTGGGAATCTTTGTTCTTTCCAGGAAGACTTATTATGTGATTAATAAATATTTTAATATATATGTTAATCTTACTACACGTGTGGGATCATCAATCTTAACATTTAAACAAACTTCATGGCAAGGTGTTGATCTTGCCTTTTGTGAGGCAATGATAAGACAGGACCTGTCATATAATCTAATAATGACAGTTTCGCTCCTTTCTTCTCAAATATTATGCTTATTATTTCATTTATTTGTTTTAATGCACTAGTTAGTACTTCAGTACAATATTAAATAGAAAGTATTATAGTGATCTTCCTTAATTTGTTTTCTATCAAAAAAATTGTTTGCAATCTTAAGAGAAATTGTTCAATATTTTACTATTTAATAAGATGTTACTTGAATTTTTTAAATAAATGCCATTTATAAAATTGACAATGCCATTCTATTCCAAATTTCCTGAGGTAACATCTTAAATAGATGTTAAATTTATTAAATGTATTTGAGGCACCTATTGATATATTTTTAGATTTCTGATTCCACTTTATAAATGACTTTTTACCTTTTGTTATTTGTAATTTTTAGTAATTGTTCTACAGATTACACTAAAACAGTGTAACTTTTTATCACAATTGACACTTAAATAATAAGAACCTTATAATAGTAAATATATATAACTTCAATGAATTTTGTCCTATTATTGCTATACATTTAATTTATGCTACAAAGCTGCAACACATTGCCATTATTTGCTTTAAACAGTAATCATACATACAAGCATATGTGTTTATTAGCATAATATACACATAAATATTATACCTACATATAAGTATGTATGTATATACACCTGCATATATGTATTTTGTTATTAGTGTAATATTGTGTGTGAATATATTGTCATGCATTTGTATCACATTAACATATATAGTTCATATAATTTTATGTATTTATGCTTTGTCGTGTTTATTCGTTTATGAAGATTTAATTTTCACCTGGTGCCATTTGCCTTCACTTGCACAAATTCTTTAAATACTTATTACCATGTAGTCTTGCTGCATATGAATGTTCTCAGCTTCTCAAGTATAACTGCCTAAAATTGTCTTACTTTGCTTTCAATTTTGGAGAATTTTACTTTGGTTTAGAATTTTGTGTTGACTTTTTAATGCATTTTAATGCTGTTGTTTCACATCTTTGCATTTATTCTGCTGGAGTTTGCTGTACTTCTTGGATTTCTTGGTTAATGGTTTATTCTAACTTTGGAAAAATCTTGTTAATTATCTCCTCAAATATTTCTTCGGTCCCATTCTCTTTCTTCTCCTCTGGTAGTCTGCTAAACCAATATTAGATTAATTGATAATTTCCCCAGATCTTGAGCATTCTATTCCATTTCTTCCATTCTCAGTTGTTTGTGTATGTGCTTCAGTTTAGGTAATTTCTGTTGAGTTGCATCAAAATTTGCTGATGCTCTTTTCTTGTCAATTTTGCTATGGAATCCTTCAAGTGAGTGGTTCATTTATAACATTTACATTAGATTATTTTTTTTAATAGCTTCAATCTCTCTGCTATGATTTACTGTCTCTCCATGTATGTTCTCTAGTGTTTTGGTATACATCTTAGTAAACTACTTAAAAAATATTTTATTTATTTATTCGTGAAAGACAGAGATACACGCAGAGGGAGAAGCAGGTTCCATGCAGGGAGCCCGACATGGGAATCCAGAATCAGGCCTAGGGCTGAAGGTGGCGCTAAACCGTGGAGCCACCGGGCAGCCCAGCAAATTACTTTAATAGTTGCCTAAAGGCGCTACTGAGTAATTTTGACAGCTGGGTCACCTTTGCATCTCCATTTTTTTTTCCTTTCTTGAATTCATAATCAGGCATCTACAACTGTTTCATATATTTTTAGGATCATACTTTGGACATTGTGTTGAAAGGACAGTAAGAACTAAGCTATACAAATTTTTTAAATTGAAATTTCAAAATAGCTATCATCAGAAAATTTTGCTTATACTGTCAGTCCACTGTCATGGGGATCTGAGTTAATCTAAACTGAATTAAGAAAGTTGTGTTTAGGGCAGCCTGGTGCTCAGCGGTTTAGCGCCGCATTCAGCCCAGACCATGATCCTGGAGACCCAGAATTGAGTCCTACCTTGGGGTCCCTGCATGGAGCCTACTTCTCCCTCTGCCCGTGTCTCTGCCTCTCTCTCTCTCTCTCTCTCTCTCTCTCTCTGTCTCATGAATAAATAAATAAATCTAAAAAAAAAAAGTTGTGTTTAGTTTCAGCTAAATTCACTGACAGCTTTATTTTTTTTTATTTTTATAAATCTATTTTTTATTGGTGTTCAATTTGTCAACATATAGAATAACACTCAGTGCTCATCCCGTCAAGTGCCCACCTCAGTGCCTGTCACAGTCAGTCACTGACAGCTTTAAATATTTTGAGGGACAGAAGTACTTCTCCAACATATCTTGGGATCTGAGAGAGAGCAAGATGCCAGAGATGTTCTATTGTTTTATAGCACAAACACCAGCTTTCTGAATAACAGAAGATCTCTTCTTTCTTTTCACCTCGCAACCTCCTTCCCTCCCCTTCCCCTCCCCCTCTCACACTCCCCTTTTCCTTTAGAGTCAAGCTATCCACATTTTGAGTTGTTGAGATTTTCTCTTTAATCTTGAATTACTGCACTGTAAGAGATTTATTTCATACTTCATAGGACAATGCAACACAGAGAGTGAAGACTCAGTCTTCCTCAAATGTTTATATCTCAGTGTATTAGTTTCGTAGGGTTGCCATAACAAAGTACCACAAACTGGGTAATTTAAACAACAGAAAAGTATTGTCTCAGTCCTGAAGGCCAGAAATCTGAGATCAAGGTGTTAGTGGCGGTGATTTCTTCTGAGGACTGTGAGGGAGAGTATGCTCTCTCTCCCAGCTTGCTGCAAATTGCTGGAAACCTTTGTCATTCCTTCACTTATAGACGCATAACTCCAATCTCTTCCTCACATTCACACGGCATTCTTGTGTGCGTGTGTGTGTGTGTGTGTTTGTGTTCATATGTGTGCTTGTGTCCAATTTCCTTTTTTTTTTTTTTTTTGCAAGGATGTTGATCATATTGGATTAGGGACTCATTCTACTCCAGTATGACCTTGTCATATTAACTGACTATATCTGCAATGACTCTATTTCCAAAGAAGTTTATATTCTGAGATCCTTGGGGTTAGGACTTCAATATATGGGTTTGGTAGGAAAGGGGGGCACAACTTACGGCATAACACTCAGCTTTCCTGCCACACATTTAAGCCTTCAGAGAACTGCTGCAAGGTACTCACTGCTGATATGCAGCGACTTGAAGAATTTCAGCACTCTTGCTCTGTCCCCATCTTTTGCCTAGCCATTGTCTTTTCAATAGATGATTCCCACCTATAATTATTAGGGTGATATTTTTGTTATCTCTCTTACCCTCCTTCAGCATTCAGTGGGCAGATGCCTTGCTCTTAAAGAAGCTGTCAGCTTTCAGTTTAGGGAATAGTCATGTGCCTAGGAATGATAGCTTGTCCTCCGGCTGCTCACCTTAGAAAATAGGATATTCCACTTGTTCAGAATCTTGTCTGTCATTGGAATGTGGGAACTATCTGCTATATGCCTCCAGAGTTCAGCCTCCCATTCTCAGCCCATGGGAATGCTGATGGATGGTTTCAGACTTGCTTTGTAACTGGGGCTCACTGGAATTTGAATCAACCATTCTTGCCCATACATGGACTCAAAAGTTCATTACAATTTGGCTTGTTTCTTCTTATCCCATATATGGTGAGTTCCTCCTCATTTTGACACTCTACCAGAAATAACACCAGCCATGGATTTCTTTTCTACCTGGAAGGACATGCTATGTTCTGAAAATTAGTTCACTTTTTAAATTGTTTTTGTTCTTATTTATTTATTTAGTTAGTTAGTTGTTTTATCTTCAACTCTGATTTTTTGTAAACTTAGTTTTTTGCTCATATATCTTGTTATAATGGTGGTAGCAACATTCTGTTTTAATTTTCTATTATCCTAATCAGTAATTGAGTCTCACCATCATGTCTTTCTTGACAAGCCTCACATAGAAAATGTGAGCTTGCTGTGTTAAACAATTTCAGTGGATGCCATTCCCCTTATAGACTTTGTAAGCATGATAGCCTAGAACTAAACAATTCTCAAAATACATGGCTGGACATAGTATACCTTCAATATTTACAGCACTCACTCGAGAAACCCTGAATCATTTCTGCATAGTGCCTGTGAGCTGAGAAACGATTGAAGAGATTTATTTCAGTGATTAATGACGTGCATATTACTGGGAATTTTTTCCCTGAGTGAAAACATAAAAAGGACTTTAATCTGATGGGCTCTGTTGTGTTTTCTTCGGAGAGTCTGAAGTGACAAAATATTGAATGATGAGAAGTCTATCACTTGATGCTTAGTTTCTGGCGTGAACAACACATTTCTGAAAACGAAGACAATTATGGTTGTCAACAATTTTACTTCAACTGCTACAGAAAAGAAAAACCAAGGTTAGTTTCTTCACAATCATCAGTTTTCCTCAGTTTGACAGAAATAAAGTCAAATAGACATGAATTCTCTTTTAAGATTCCCTTAAACAATAAGGTTGCTTACCTGGAAGGTATATCAGATGGTAGATTAAAGACATGAAAAAAAGTAATTTGGACTTTTATACTTCTATACTTTTCAATATCTTGGGATCCAAACACACCTTCTTAAGTTGGACCATAATATATTATTGTCATTGCCAAAGTTTGTGTAGGAATACCCTGGACTTGTAACAGTTTAGAAAATTAAACAACAAAAAAATATAAATCTGTGTTTTCACTTTGGTATTCAATAAAAGCAATTTTTCTGTTTTTTCTTTCTTTAAAAAATTCAATTTTCCAAAAGAAAAAAAATATTGTTTTATACTCACTAATTTGATAATGGGAACATTATTTTAAAAATGTAAAATTATCATTATGGCAATATTTGATTCTAATCTCTGTAAATACTGTCTTCTTTTTTATATATGACCCTAAACTAAAAGTCAAGTGTTTGTTTTGATGTTGGTTTCAAAAAGCGTATTATTAGAAAATTCAAAGCAATGAAAATGATATCACATAGCCTACCTACCATTTTACCTTTTCCACATTGGTACTGCTTCAAAGATTCTGCCAAAACTATGCATTAGAAATCTTTAGAAAAAATGAAAGAGGTGTATTAATAAATATATAGATAAGCAAATATTATTACTCTAAGATCTGATGAGAAAAGAAAGCACTAAAAGGTAAGTATATTCGGTTACATATTTCTAAAGAACACTATATACATTTTAAAGATTAAATATATTTGTCCTTTTTCAGCAGATCTAAGAAATTAAGTACAAGCTATTGATCTGTTGTCTGAATTATACAGGAAAAACAAGAACTTCATATTTTTACATTTTAAGCTTCTGGGACACACACACACACACACACACATGCACACACTTAAGGACACGAAGATCTGATATTAGATTCTATGGCCAATTAATTGAAACTGAAGGTGGAGGATATTAGCTAGAGTGATAACCCACTTAATTTGCATTAATTATTATAAAAAACTTTCAATATCAGGGTCTTTTTCAACCCTTTTGGACTTTACCTAAATGCACATGTTCATATCTTTCTGAAGAGTCAATCTTTTAGTGTACATCACTTGTAATAATAGTGAGGTAAGCAATATATATTATATAAAGCACTAAAACCACTTACAAATTATTTAATGGGTTGTAGTTTACCACTATTTCTTTCTTTTCATGGAGCTGAATTCTATTTTTGTTGTTTTCACATCACAAACAAAGCTTAACTGATACATAACAAATTGCTCTCATCTTGGAATTTGGCACCAACTTTAGATTATTACAAATGGTTGTTAAATTTGTTGAAAATTATACAGCACATCAATTAATAAATGAAACTCATTGTTTCAAGTCATTCTTCAGAACACAGACATCACTTAACTTTTTATATTTTATCTTTACTTTTTTTTATAAATAAAATATATTGCTTTTCAAATTGTCTAAGTAATACTGTAAATTACTATAAAACATGCCATAAACATTACTATGAGAATTCTGGGTCTGAATTGTTTTTCAGGGAAATGTAGAAGTTGGGTATTTATTTTGCAATGGAATGTATATGTTAAAGTTGATCTTCAATGTACTTCCAAAAGTGAATCTAGGCTTTAATTTTCTGAAGTATCATGAGTATTATTTCTATCCATGAGATTTATGATTTTATACATTACAATATGCATTTTTTTCACTGTCCATAGAGAATAAATCTTCACATTGCTTGCATTTAAATTCTAAGTAATCCTTTTGTGCACTCTATTCAACTTTGATACATTTTTTCTGAACACTTTTGGATTTTGATTTTGCAAAGAACAAATGCAATAAAGAAAATTTGACTGGAATGCATCCTTTTTAAAACAATGTGCAGACTTCTCTACATCCTCAAAAGAAAATGTAATTATATTCTCATTTAATTTTATTATGCTTATCGAGAACCCCTATTCCACTATACATATTCTAATAGGTTTTTCATTAAAAGTTTGCTTAATTCAAATTAGCATAATTATATCAAAGCTTCCATCTATTCTGTTTCTTCCTTTTCTGAAGCCCAAAGGTCAGAATGATTTTAATTAATTTGTGATTATTGTCGTTAGCTAAGAGCTGTAGAGAGTAACAGGTAAGAGTACCAAAGGGCCATTGACTGATGAAATTTTAACTAATAAATTCCTTTTCCAAAGAGATCAAAATACTTCAAAAACTATTGTAGGTGAGTTAAAGTCTCTTATTATCTTCCAGAAAAAAAGTAAAATATGTGCATTCCCTTTTCTTATTTCTATTTTTATAGTTCCTATATTCCTTGGCAAATATAATTATTTTTCATCTTCAATGTAATTTTTCTAATTTTGTGGCATCCTTCTTCAGTACAACTCAAAGATTTTTACATAACATATTATCTCAGCAGTCAAGAGTTCATTTACTTCTACAAACGTCTTTTAAGTCTTATAAGCATGGAAATTTTTAAGAAAGCATCCTAAATATAATAATGCAATTTGATGATCATAAGAAAAGATTGTGATGAATTCCTCTGGTTCTATATTGCTAGAATTCTGAATTCCATCCTAAGTAATTTATTCCTTTATGTTAATGTATCTTCTTTCAGAACTCTAAATATCTTGTGATTTATAGTATTTTTATTATTCAACTTGCTAACACTAATGGAAATATTTTAAAGACTTTTAAACACACACCTGAGATCGTTGTTCTTAACACACAGCTGAAATTATCAAAATTAGAGAAAACAAATTATGCCACAAATATATCCCATGGAAAGAAGACCCACAATTAGGTAACAAGCATATAACCTGTCTTACCTGTCTTATCTTTATTATGTTTTTAAACACTGATAATAACTCCACTCTGAATATGTTATTCTGTAGTTTTCATTAATTGGTTAAATGGACTTTAATGTATTCTAACACAACAGAATCGAGCCAACCACCCTGTTTGAAACTTCAGAGACAAAGATTATAAAGTTTCTGCCTGTGTACTTACCATATCATTATACTCTCATCTAATCGTCACAAAAATTCCGTTAGTTGTGTGCATATTATTTTATACTAGGATGCTATGGTTGCTGCAACAAGGTAACATAGATTGGGTGGCTTAAGCAACAGGAATTTCTTGTTCCACAGTTCTGGAGGCTCAAAGTCTATAATCAAGTTATCAGCAGGATTGGTTCCCTCCAAGTGCTGCAAGGAAGACCACATGCCATATCTCTCCTTTAGCTCTGGTAATTTACTGGATTAATGAGATCTTCAGCCATTTGTATTTGCTAATTGTCTTTACCCAAAAGAAAAGTAAACTTTTTAGTATCTTCATTATTGCAGGTAGCTTTACAACTTGGAGAACTATCCCAGAAGTTAGGACCCTAGCTTCATTCACCATGGGGAGTAGGACAGCCCCAAGTACTTGAGTAAAGCAATTCTGGGTTGTAAAACTGGCAAGAGGCTTTTCAAAAGATTTACATCTCTAAAGGGCAGACGAAGAATTTACAATTATAGGTTTTCTAAAGTAAATACTCTAAAGAAAGGGAGATCTTGGCCCTAAGGTAGAAAGAAGTCTTGTGTAAAATTTAATCAAGTTGAGAGGAATTTTAAGATTCTCTTGGTCCTTCTTTGGCATTATTACTTAGTGTAATCTCCAACAAACAAAAGTAAACTCCTTGGAGGAAATAATTTTGTCTGTTTGGGGCAAGAATTCTTCCAGAAGACATAGCACAGTATCTGACTCAAAACAAAACAACAACAACAACAACAACAAAACACTGTTGGATGAATGGATGGAATACATAAATAATAATGCTTTACTGGAATAAGCTTGTAGTTCATATTCACAAAAAACAAAAACAAAACAAAAAACATGAAGGTTTTCAGGTATTTAGAGTTAAGAGAGCAGTCATAGTTCTTGTTTAGTTTGGATTTCTCTTATTTCAGTACAATTGAAATAAATATATCTCTAAGAGGTCTCTCCTGCGATGATGTTTTCTTATAACAGAAGGCATAACCTATGCCTCTTTATTTAAATAGAAGGATTGAGGTGTACTTTGTAAATTGCTTCCTTCTGTTATTTGAGGAACATCATCTTAAACTACTTTGTTTCCTGGTGACAGTTTCTTTTCATTTAGTCTCTGTTTGCCAGATACCACAACTAATGTCTATAAATTAAATGTTTTGTGTACTTTATGACCATCGTTTTGCTCACTTCTCATTCTCCTTGGTATGCAGTGAGGGAGTTATTTTCTATTTCTTTTAGGTCTAAGCTGAAAATGGATTTACCACTTGGAAGGAAATAACATAGAGCCCAAACTTTCTGTGCCGAAATCCAGATATGCTCCCAATACAGTCTTCTCTATCACCAATTTATGTCCATGACACATGGGCTGCATATACATTCTTGCATATAATCACCCCAAGTTGTACTTAGTTGAGCAGCATGCAAGAGAAATTAGGGTTTTTCCTTCTGGGAAGTGATTGTGATGCTATATGTATTATTTTCAAACACCATGTTACTTTTTAAAAATCTCTCAGATAAATTGCTAATTGCTTTTATTTTTTTTCTTCAGTAATTAGGCCATGTTACTCAACCTGACTCCTTTCCATCTTCAACCTTTCCCTTTCCCCATCAAGGGGCAGATAATGAAAGCAATGCATGGCAGCTATTGTCTGTCTAGGAAATGAATTTACAAGATAAGAAATAAGAATTTAATTATCTGGCTTGACAGAGGTGTCTAGTGGCTTCTTTTTTTTTTTTAACTTGTGTTTTACATCTTTTTGATTTCAATGTTTGGGTAACATTTGAAGCAAAGTCTCACTATTGCTTCCTCTGTTGTGTTGTCAGACATACGGTTGCAATGTCTAAGATCAGGGAAGATGTATACGAGGACAGGGAAAGCAATGACTCCACTCTGGTAGAACAGCAGTTACGGGCACACTACAAAAAAGGAAAAAGAATATAGCTGCTTGCAATTCCAATCTCTGCTGCTCAACCAAGCAGACGGAAGGTAACCACTGGCTGTGAAAGTAGCCTCTAGCTATCTCACTTTGAGCCACCAAGAGGGAATCATCCTTTTGAAAAAAAAAAAAAAAAAGTAGAATATAAGAGAAATTGCTCTGAGGGCTTGGAAAGGAGAAACAATAATACAAGTATCAGTTGCTATATAAAAAAGAATTGTCGTACAATAAAAGTTACTCTTAAGACTATAGCTGGTCACAATGCTTTTTGAAACTGACTTTATTTTTGTTAAATGAAAATATAATACTAAAATAGATGTAAGCAAAAATTAAAAAAGCAAGTATAGTTTCCACGTAATTATTTTATAGAACTTAAATATTTTATAAAAATAAAAAAGCTCTAATAAATACAAGTGTCTCTCTTTTTCTGTTTCTCTCTGCATAAGTTCTAACAAATCCTCTGCTATGCATTTTTCATTTCTAATATTATTCATTACTCTTTCTGTGTTGGCTTTTCTAACCCTAAAAGGCAAATTTCCAATAGACCTTGACACATTTTCACTTTCATATAAGGGGGATAAATGCTCCAGCATGCACACTGATGGAAATTAATTTGATCTAAATGCTCTTAGGCTAGCTATCTGGAAATGTAAATACTCCAACTGCAAATTTTGTTGCCAAAGGTTTTTCATTACCAGCAGGAACCCTGACCAGATTGTGAGAAAGCAGCAAAGTCCTAATGAAAAAAAAAAAGTAATCTGCTTTCTTTATCAAATTATCTGTGAATATCCGATACATCATTGCATTAACAGGGAAATCTATCCACTCTCCACCACGGTTTCCTCTGTAGTTTTGTACTAATGTCAAGTGATGGAAAGATGATCACATTTGATGAGTAAGATTAAGCCCCAGAATGAGGTCTGTGAATGATGATGAGTGTTGTGCATCCAGCAGGGAATCCACAACTGCAAAGTTAAACTTGAAAACATTTTTAGTCACTTGTCAAGAAATAGACAAAATAAAAGCTATCTTTAAATTTTAATATGTGAACTTTTGTGACTAACTCCATATGACCTATGCCATCTATTTTGATTTCTAGTCCATAACATGACATTTAGTACTTATTTTTAATCTATTTTATTGGCAGATGTAGATAAGATACACCAGTTTCCCTGTGCATTTTGATAAATTTGGGCAAGTATATAGTCTTATGTTGCCACCATCTCAAACATTTCATAAAACATCCATAAATCTAAAAAGTTCCAGTGGGTCTGAATTGAGTAATCCTACCCCACCAGCATAGGCAACCATGTATGTTTTGCCTTTATGGACTTATTTTCCCCTTTTCAGTATCTTATATAAACAGAAGCATACTACCTGAGTTGTTTCAATTGTGGCTTTGTACAGCTAACACATTGTTTCAAGATTCATCAAAATAACTCTGTGAATGGATAATGTGCTTATTTTTATTGTTGACCCATATTCCATCACAACGTTTTCATCCACTTACTTGTTGATGAATGTTTGTGCTCTCTTCATTTTTGGATTAACATGAATAAAATTGTTATGGGCATTTGTGTACAGGTCTTCATTTTCTTTGGATAAATCTTAGAAATGGAATCAGGGGGTCATATAGCAAATGTAACTTTAACATACAAGATATTGTGAATTATTTTCCAAAAATAAAACCAGGAATGCATGAGAATTATAGTTGTTCCACACCCACTGTAATACTTTGAACTGACAGACATTTAGGAAATACTAGCCACAATGGGTATGTAGTCAGTGTCCCGATGTACTTCATTATACTTGCATTTTCTTCATGACTAATGATGCTGAGCATATTTCATGTGGTTATTTGGCTTTTAAAATGCTTTCTCTGCAATTTGTCTGTTGTATTCCTGTTTTTAAAGAACTGAATTGTTGGTCATCCTACTTTTGGTTTGGTAAGAGTTCTTTATTAATTCTTAATATGTCTTCTCACAGGTGTATGTATTGTAAATATAGTTTCCTAGTCTTTGGCTTCTTTTTGTATACTTTTTAATGTAATAAATATTTTTACATGTTTAAACTGTCTCAAACTCACAGCAAAACTGCAAACAAAACTATAAGAAACTTTGTTTTTCAGGCAGTCCTGGTGGCTCAGCGGTTTAGCGCCGCCTTAGGCCTAGGGCATGATCCTGGAGACCTGGGATCGAGTCCCACGGCCGGCTCCCTGCATGGAGCCTCCTTCTCCCTCTGCCTCTCTTTCTGTGTCTCTCATGAATAAGTAAATAAAATCTTTTTGTTTTTTTTTAAAGAAACTTTCTTTTCAAACCAATTTGGAAGAATTTGCTGACCTGATACATAACACACCTGAATATGTTAGTGTTTTTTCCTATAAACAAGAACATCCCCTGCGTAGCTAAGTAAGACCTTCAAAATGGGAACATTAACAGTTATATAAGAGTGATATATATATTTCTCTGCTCCATTCACATTTTTCCCATTACCCTAAAATGTTTTTTATAGTAAAATAATCCAGTAAAGAACCATTGCCACATTCAGTTGACATAATCCTTAATCTACTTCTATCTGGACATTTTTCTCAGTCTTTCTTTGACTTTTATGACCTTGGTATATTTTGAAGATTATATACTGGTGAAATATGTCACTTTTAAATGCTTCTTCATTATTAGATTCTGTTTTCTTGTGAAACTTCAAATGAGATATTGGAGATTAATACTGTATTCTTCTCACTGTACTCTGTGTACCCTATTCAATCCAATGCAGATGGAATTCACTTTGGTTACTTGATTAAGATATTGTCTTCCAGGATTCTCCCTTGTACAGATATTCTTATACTACATTATAATATATTCTCATACTATAAATACTATGTATTTTGAAAGAAGTGTTTGAAAATATGTATATATTTCATACATCATTAATCTTTAAACTTATTTATTGATTTATATAAGTATGGATGGATTATTCCCTATTTCATTCATTGGGTAATAATATAATACTAATTATATTCATTTTGAAGCTAAAGTTATCCCAGATTTTTGTCTTGTAAAATTCTCCCTTTCAGGCTTACTTCTATATGATTGTGACATCCTCCAATTATATTTTTTAAGATTTTATTTATTTATTCATGAGAGACGAGAGAGAGAGAGAGAGAGAGAGAGAGAGAGAGAGAATGGCAGAGAGAGAAGTAGGCTCCATGCAGGTAGCCTGACATGGGACTTGATCCTGGGTCTCCAGGGTCACGCCCTGGGCTGAAGGCAGTGCTAAACCACTGAGCCACCCGGGCTGCCCCCTCCAATTATATTTTAAACACAAGTTTACTTCTGACACAGCAATATATTCTAAGCTCATCTTGTATTTCCTCATGCCAACACTTGAATTAGGCAATTGTGCCAGGACCTGTGATTCTTTATAGCATGTCATGGTATTTAGAAGCCAACCTAACTGCCCATTGAGGTGGCCTAGGAGGAAGGATGCTTTAATAACTATGGGCATCTGTGTTTGTTTTCAATTTCTGTGCAGCATATTACCAAAAAATGTGTGCCTTAAACCCACACATAAATAGTATCTCAGTTTCATTAGGTGAAATGTCTGGGCATAGGTTTAGTGGGAGCCTCTGTTTAGGGATTCACCAGGCTAAAGTCAAGTGTCAGCTGGTGCTTTAATTCTCATTTGAGGCTCAGGGTCTCCTTTGAAACTCACTGATTGTTGGTAGAATTCATATCCTTGTAGCTGTATGATTGAGGTATTTGGATCCAGGCTAGCTTTTAGCCAGAGACTACTGTTAGATCCTAGAAGTTGCAGTTCCTTACCATAGGGCACCAGAGACAAATCACGATATGGCTGTTTGCTTTCTTTTAGGCCAGCAAGTACTCCTCTCTCTGACTCTTCACCTTTTTAAAGACTCTTCTGATTAGTCCAGACCCACCCAGAATGATCTCTTTTTTGATTAACTCAAACTCAACTAATCAGTAATCTAATACCAAGTTTCATATCCCATTATATCTACAGGCCCCACCACACTAAAGGAGAGGATATTACACATGGTGCATACAATAGGGAGCAGGAATCTTGGGGGTCATCTTAAAATTCTGTGTATCAAAAAAAAATCTGCATATCACAGAACTAATAGCCAGGTCTTAATTTATTTTACTTTTATATTTCCATTCACATTTTCTTTCAATCCTTATATTTATCTGTTATTTTCAACTTTTTATTATTAAAAATTTCAAATATAGAGCACAGTTGAAAGAATTTTACAATAAAAACTCTCTTATCCACCATTTACTATTAATAGACTATATTAGCATATATATCCATCTACTTTCCCTTATTTATCCAAAAATCCATTTTAGTTTTTAACACATTTCAAAAAATTTTCAGATGTCAGTATACTCCACACTAAATACATTAGCAGGCATAGCACTAACTAGAGTTTGTTTACAATGATTTCTTTTGATGTAAAATCAACGAATAATGTTATTTATAACTTTTAAGTATGAATTCACTGAGTTTTGATTAATGCATGCATCTGAGGCACCCAGAAGGACAACTGAGGTATATGGGACTATAGTAGTTATTATTTGCGGGCACCTTTCTATAAACAAATTGAATCACCCTAAATAAGTATCGAGACATTCCAACTATTTGATTTTATTCAATTATATGAAAGAAATATCTTTCTGATAAGTAAGGACAATTCACACACCTTGTTACAGGTCCGCAGGGCTTCAAGACAACTGCATTACACAAGTCTAGGAGATTGTTGGGCTATCAACTCAATATCACATGTCAGTAGAGGATGTAAGGCATAACCTAAAAATAGGGACAAGGGTCAACATGGATGCAGAATGAGGCTCAAGTCATTTTACCCAAATGGTACTGCTGTACTCATGGTGCCCAGATAATTTTTAAGAAGGACCTCCAAAGTATGGGCATACTGAGGTATGGAGTCTGAGGGAGGCCCCTGCTTACCCAGTGTAAAGATGGTCCTGGTAACTCAAATCTCTATACAAATATAATACTCTTATTATCCTTAAGAAATCTCCTTTTAGTGGGATGCCTGGGTGGCTCAGCAGCTGAGCATCTGCCTTTCGCCCAAATCCTGATCCCGGAATCCTGGGATTGAGTCCCTCATCAGGCTCTCCACAGGGAGTCTGCTTCTCTCTGCCTATGTCTCTGCCTCTCTCTCTGTATCTCTCATGAATAAATGAATAAAATATTTAGAAAAAAAAAAGAAATCTCCTTTTGGCACTTCATAGGGATTCCCCACCCTATCCTAGAGAAGGAATCACGTTTCTGATATTTTTTCACAAAGATCAGTTTTGTTTGTTCTTAATATAAATGGGATCATATGGTTTCTATGCTTTTGTATAGGCCTTATTATATGCAGCAAAATATTTTAGAGATTTACCCAAGTTGCTGCATACATGAATATTTGAATATATCACATTTTTAAAACATTATTCTTTTAGTGAGCATCTGGGATATTTTTAGTTTCTTGAAATTGTAAATAAAGCTACTATCAGCATGCTTGTACACATTTTGTTTTGTAAACTTATGATTTCATTTCTCTGGAGTAAATGCTAAGGAGAGAAATCGCTGGGAAATAGGGGAATGCATATTTGGTTTGAAAAGAAATGGCATAAACTCTTTCCAAAGTTCTTTTTTATTTTTAAATTTTAATTTCAAATAGTTAATATGCAGTGCTATATTAGTTTGAGGTGTGCAATACAGTGATTCAACACTTCCATACACCATCCTGTGCTCATCACAGCAAGTATCCTTCTTAACCCCCATTAACTATTTCACCCATCCCCCCACCAACCTTCTCTCTGCTCACCATCAGATGGTTCTCTATAGTTAAAAGTCTGTTTCTTGGTTTCATTCTCTCTCTCTCTCTCTCTTTTTCCTTTTCTTTTGCTTTGTTTCTTATTCCACATAAGAGTGAAATCAAATGGCATTTGCTTTTCTCTGACTGACTTCTTTTACTTAGCATTATACTCCCTAGCTCCATCAGTGTCAGTGCAAATGGCAAGACTTCATTTTTTATATGGTTGAATAATATTCCATTGTATACATATGCTACTTCTTTATCCATTCATCAGTCCATGGATGCTTGGGGCCCCTCCATAATTAGGCTATTATAAATAAAGCCACTATAAACATAGGGGATACATGTATTTTTGTGGTTTCTTTTTGTTTGTTTGTTTGTTTGTTTGTTTTTTTGGTAAATACCCAGTAGAATGATTACTGGATTGTATGATAGTTCTATTTTTAACTTTTTGAGGAATCTTCATACTTTTTCCCCAGTTATTGCACCAGTTTAGATTCCCAAAAACAATGGAAGAGGATTCCTTTTCCCCACATTCTTGCTAACACTGGTTTCTTGTGGTTTTGATTTGAGCCATTCTGACGCGTGTGAGGAATCTCATTGTGGTTTTGATTTGCGTTTCCCTGATGATGAGTGATGCTCGAGATCTTTTCATGTGTCGGCCATCTGGCAGTATTCTTTAGAGAAATGTCTGTTTATATCTTCGGCCCATTTATTAATTGGATTATTTATTTCGGGAATGTTGATTTGTGTTAGTTCCTTATATATTTTAGATACTCGCCCATTATCAGACAAGTCATTTGCTAATATCTTTTCAGTACATTGCCTTTCTGTTTGATTGCACTTTATCTTCACTGTACAGAAGCTTTTTATTTTGATGCAGTCACAATAGTCTATTTTTGCTTTCATTTCCCTTGCCTCAGAAGACACACCTAGAAAACATGTTACTATCATAAATGCCAGGGATATTTCTACCTGTGCTCTTTTCTAAGATTTTTATGGTTTCCAGTCTTACATTTGGTCTTTCATCCATTTTGAATTTATTTTTGTGTAGGGTGTAAAAAAGTAGTTCAGTTTCTTTTCTTCCTCTTCTTCTCCTTCTCCTTCTCCTTCTCCTCCTTCTCCTTCTCCTTCTCCTTCTCCTTCTTCTTCTTCTTCTTCTTCTTCTTCTTCTTCTTCTTCTTCTTCTTCTTCTTCTTCTGTAGCTGACCAGTTTTTCCAACACCATGTGTCTTTTTTGAAGATTTATTTATTTATTTATTTATTTATTTATTTATTTGAGAGAGAGAGTGAGGGGAGGGGCAGAGGGAGGGAATCTTCAAGCAGACTCTCTGCAAGCCGGAAGCCCAAAGTGAGTCTCAATCTTATGAGATCACAAGCAGAGCCAAAACCAAGAATTGGACGCTTAACCAGCAAGGCACCCAGGTGTGCCTCCAGCACCATTTGTTAAAAGATACTGTCTTCTTCCCATTGAATATTCTTTCCTGCTTTGTTGAAGATTAACTGACCATATAATTGTGGGTTAATTTCTGGGTTTTCTTTCCTGTTCTATTGATCTATTGTGCCAATACCATACTGCTTTGATTACTACAGCTTTGTAATGCAACTTGAAGTCTGGAATTGTGATACCTCCAGGTTTGCTTTTATTTTTCAAAATTGCTTTGACTACTTGGGGTCTTTTTGTGGTTCCATACAAATTTTAGAATTGCTTGTTCTGGGTCTGTGAAAAATGCTGTTGGTATTTTGATAGAGATTGCATTAAAAGTGTAGATTGTTTTGGATAATGCAGACATTTTAATGAATTTGTTCTTCCAAGAAATGAGCACGAAATACCTTTCTATTTCTTTATGTCATCTTCAATTTCTTTCACAACGTTTTATAGTTTTTAGAATGAAGATCTTTAACTCTTCAGTTAGGTTGGCTCCTAGGTATTTTATTGGTTTTGGTGCAATTGTAAATGAGGCTGTTTTCTTAACTTCTCATTCTGCTGCTTTGTTATTAGTGTATAGAAATGTAACAGATTCTGTACATTGACCTTGGTCTCCTGTGACTTTACTAAGTTCATTTATCAGTTCTACTAGTTTTTTTTTTTGGTGAAGTCTTTTAGGTTTTCTATATAAGCATATGTCATCCAGAAATAGTGAAAGTCTTACTTCTTCCTTACCAACTTGGGTGCTTTTGTTTCCTGTGTAATTTAATTGCTGTGGCTAGGGCTTCCACTATGATGTTGAATAAAAGTGTTGAGAGTAGACATCATTGTCTTCTTCTTGATCTGAGGGGGAAAGCTCTTAGCTTTTCCTCCATTAAGTATGATGTCTGCTCTGGGTTATTCATATGTGACCTTTATTATGTTGAGGGATGTTTCCTGTAAACCTGCTTTATTAATGGCTTTTATCATGAAAGATGATGTATTTTATCAAATGCTTCTTGAAATGATCATATGGTTTTTATCCTTTCTCTTATTGATGTGATGTATAAGATTGATCGATCTGTGAATATTGGACCATCCCTGCATTTTAGGAATAAATCCAACTTGATTGTGGTGAATGTTTTTTTTTTCAATGTGTCATTGGATTCTGTTTGCGAATATCTTGTTGAGGATTTTTGCACCTATGTTCATTGGAGATATGGGCCTGTAGTTCCATTTTTTGTATATGCTCTCTTTACCTGATTTTGGCATCAGGGTGATACCTCTGAGAGTGAATTTGAAAGTTTTCCTTCTTCTATTTTTTTTAATAGTTTGAGAAGAATAGGTATTAGCTCTTCTTTAGATATTTGGTAGAATTCCCTGTGAAGTCTTTTGGTCCTGGGCTTTTGCTTTTTGGGAGTTTTTCTGATTACTGTATTTGTTTGAGTTCTCTCTCTCTCTCTCTCTCTCTCTCTCTCTTCCTGAGTCTGGATAGAGGTTTATCAATTTCAGTGATCTTTTCAAAAAACCACCTCCTAGTTCCATTGATCTGGTCTATTGGCTTTGTTTTTGTTTCTATATCATTTATTTCTGTTCTAGTTATTACAGCTACCCTTCTGCTGCTTTTGATTTATTTATTATTCTTTTTCTAGCTCTTTTAGGTGTAATACTAGATTGTTGATTTGAGATTTTTCTTGCTTCCTGAGGTAAGCCTGTTTGCTCTAAACTTCCCTCTTTGAACCATTTATGCTTCATCCCAGAGGTTTTGGACAATTGGTCATGAATTCTTTTAATTTTGTTTATTTTCATTTATTTCCATGTAGATTTAAATTTTATATTTGATTTCTTGATTTACCCACACATTGTTTAGTGGCATATAATTTATCTCCATGTATTTGTGGTCTTTCTAGATTTTTTTTGTGATTTATTTCCAGTTTCATAGTATTGTGCTCAGAAAAGATACATGGTACGACTTCAATCTTCTTGAATTTGCTGAGGCTTGTTTTGCAGCCCAAAATGTGAACTATTCTGGAGAATGACCCATGTACATTTGAAAAAACTGTGCATTCTATTTTAGGATAGAATGTTCTGAAGATATATGTTAAATTCATCTGTTCCAGTATGTCATTCAAAGCCACTGTTTCCTTGTTGGTTTTCTGTTTGGATGATCTGTCCATTGATGCATTGTTGTACTATACTTGTATTACTATTAATTAATTTCTTTATATTTATTATTAACTATTATATATATTTGGGAGCTCCCATGTTAGGTTCATAAATGTTTATAATTGTTATATCCTCTTGTTTGATTGTCCGCTTTATTATATAGTGGCTTCTTTGTGTCTACTTACAGTCTTCGTTTTATTTTATTTTTTATTTTTTAATTTTTTTTCAGTCTTCGTTTTAAAGTCTACATTGTCTGATACAAGTATTGCTACTCTGGCTTTCTTTTGACATTCATTTATCTGATAAGTTTTCTCCACTCCCTTGCTTTCTATCTGCAGAATTCATAGATCTGATGAGTCTGCTGTAGGCAGTAAAATAGATATATATTTAGATGGGTCTTGGTTTTTTTATCCACTCTGTCACCTATATTATTTGATTGGCACATTTGGTCCATTTACATTCAAACTAATTATTGATTGATATGTGTTTATTGACATTTTGTTATTTTCTTTGTGGTTATTTTTTTAGCTTTTCCTTTCTTCTCTTTCTCTCATGGTTTGCTGGTTTTCTTTAGTTATATATTAGGATTCTTTACTCTTTATTTTTTGCATATCTCTTACTGGTTTTTGATTAGTGGTTACCATTTGGTTTACATTTAACACATCTTCTGCAGATAGCAGTTTATATTAAGCTGATGGTCATTTAATTTTAAACTCATTTGTTATTTACCTCCCTTCCATGTGTCAGATATTTGGCACCTATTTTACATATTTTTATTTTGTGTTTCTCTTGACTGATTTTTACTGGTGTGCTTATTTATTTATTTATTTATTTACTTACTTACTTACTTATTTATTTACTTACTTACTTTTAATTCCTATGGTTCTTATTTTCCACACTCTTAGAGTTCTCCACCATTCTTGTAGGGTTGATTTAGTGGTCATGAATTCTTTTAATTTTGTTTATCTGAGAAATTCTTTACCTCTCTTTCTCTTCTGAATGATAGCCTTGCTGGATGAAATATTCTTATCTGAAGATGTTTCTTCCTCAGCACTTTTAACATATCATGCCACTTTTTTCTGGCCTAAAAAGTTTCTGCTGAGAAATCACCCGATAGTATTATGGTGTTTTGTTTGTGTTTAATTGTCTTCTTTTGTCTTACAACCTTTAATATTCATTATCACTATTTTTTGCCATTTTAATAACTCTCTTCTGATGTTGAATTTATTGGGGGATCTCTGTGCCTTCTGAATCTGGATCTGTATTCCTTCTTAGATTAGGGAAGTTTTCAGCTATTATTTCTTCAAATACATTTTCCATCCCCCTTTCTCCATGTAGGGGGGAATCCCTATAATATGAATGCAATTGTGCTTGATGGTGTCACTGAGTTCTCTATTATTCTCAGTATGCAATACTGATATTCTCAATATTTGTTTTTCTCTCACCTAGTCAGCTTGATTGCTTTCCATTACCCTATGTTCCAGGTTGCAGATACATTCTTCTACATTCCTAAATACTAGGATAAACCTACAATTTATTTTGTGCATTGTATTTTTAATTTCATTTAATTAGGTCTTCATCTCTGATATGTTATTTTTTATCTTTTTGTCAAGGGTCTCATTGATGTTCTCCACCCTTTTTGAAGTCCAGTGAGTCTTTTTATGATCATTACTTTAACTTCTTTATCAGGCATATTACCTATTTCTGTTTCACTTAGATCTCCTACTGTGATTTTGTCCTTTTCTTGCATTTGGGGCATATTCCTCCATCTCCTCATTTTGTCTCCCTTTCTGTGTCTGTTTTTCTGTGTTAGGAAAGTTAGCTATGTCTCTATTCTTGAAAGTAGTGGGTTTATGAAGAAGAAGTTATGTAGTGCCCTGAAGTGAGTGCAGTGTCCCCTGTTCACCAGAACAGGGTATTTCAAACGAGTCTCATATGTGTGTTGCTTATGCCCTGCTCTTTTGTCCGAGTCAATTTTTTGTCAGTACAGGCATCTGCACTGAATATTTGCCAGTCATGGGCTGTGCTTCCTCTCTGTGGTGTTAGCAAGACATAGGGAGGATTCTCAGGGCACTTGATCCACAGGAAGGCTCAGGAATTGAGGCAGTGGCGTTAGCAAAACTTGTGCTCAGCCACCAGTCCAAGGCCAAATCCCCAAGGTATGGTGGCCTCCAGGAATGTGGTGCGTGGTGGTGCCCAGGGGCATGAGTTCTTAAACCACTTTATAGTCTCAGCAATAATGTGTAAGAATTCTAGTGCTCCACATCCTCACCAGTATTTCGTGATGTAATTCCTTTTGAATTTTAAATTTTAGCTAGCTTGAAAGTTCTTTGAAAGTTTTGTTTGGTTCTTTTCACAGGGTTGTTGCTGATGCTGTTTTGTTCCTTTTAGTATAATTTTATAGTTGTTATTTCTCTTTTCATTATATCCATGCTTACTTTATTTTTTAAACTTTTTAAAGATTTTATTTATTTATTTATTTATTTATTTATTTATTTATTTGAGAGAGAGAGAGAGAGAGAGCATGAGTGGGAGGAGGGGCAGAAAGAGAAGGAGAAAATCTCAAGCAATCTCTGCACTGAGTGTGGACTTTGTCACGGGGCTCCCTCCCAGAACCCTGAGATCATGACCTGAGCTAAAACCATGACTCACTCAGCTGACTGAGCCACCCAGGTGACCCCATTATTACTTTATTATGTATATTTTTAATAAGTATTTTGAATTATTATGTGCAAAGGTGTTATTTTTGGCATATCTGTCTCTGTTTCTGCTGACTAATATTCCTCTTGGTTTTAGGACATATCTAGTATTTACATATTAGTATTTGATGGGATGATAAGCATTGGCAATTGCGTAGTTCTTAATACCTGCATTTTGTTCCCTTACTCAGAAGGCAGTTAAATTACTTGCAGATAATTTCTATCCTCTCAAGATTTTTTTTTTAAACTTGTTAAGGTAGAGGTAGAGTAACTTTTATTCTAGCACTAATGCTAACAAATGGCTCCTCTGCCATTCCCACTGAATGTCAGAGGTGTTCAATAAGGTCTCTCAACTTTGGCTGAAGCTTGAATTCTTTCACTCTTGTATAAGCAGTAACAATAATGATGCTTACTCTGAAGCCATTGTTCTTTGCCAGTCTCATATAATTTTGCCCCACGTATGTGTAGATCGGTATTGACGAACAGACTCAAGATGACTCAGATTTCTGCAGGTGTTACCCTGTGTAGCTCCCTCTGTTCCATTGTTCTGCCCTGAGAATTTCAGATGCTTCAACTTCCTTTAGCCTCTGTTTGTGTTTCTGTAAGTCAGCAAGATCCATCTTCTCAACCTGCGTTCACCTCTCAGTGCCACATCTACAAAGTGCCTTTGGAGAGAAATCCAAGACAATAATAGAACTCTCCTTGTTTTTTCAATGATCAAACTTCTTTGCTGCCTGTTGTTCATAGTCTGAAAATGGTTATTTCAGACATTTTCACTGGTTTTCTGGTTTTGGGCAGCAGGCAGACAAGTTGAATATCAGAAACTCTGTGATGGCTAGAAAGGTAAATAGAGTTTTTTTTTTTTTTTTTGTAAAAAAGTTCTAAGTAATTCATATTTAGATAATTATGTGTAAGGGAAACTGGGTGTCTCGGTTGGTTAAGCATCTCACTCTTGGTTTTGGCACAGGTAATGATCTCAGGCTCATGAGCTCTAGCCCCATGTTGAGCTCTGCACTGGGTATGGAGTCTGCTTATGATTATCTCTCTCCTCGGGCACCTTGGTGGCTCAATTAAGTGTCTGCCTTCATCTCAGGTTGTGATCTCAGGGTCCTGGGACTGAACCTTATGTTGGGCTCCTTGATCAACAGGGAGTCTACCTCTCCCTCTCTGTTCCTTCTCCTTCTTGTGCGCAATCTCTCTCTCAGAAAAATCTTAAAAAAAAAAAAAAAGAAAGAAAGAAAAAGATTATCTCTCTCCCTCTCCCTCTGCTTCTTTCCATCTGCTTAGGCTTTATAAAGAAAGAAAGAAAAAAAGAAAGAAAGAAAGAAAGAAAGAAAGAAAGAAAGAAAGAAAGAAAGATAGATGCAGCCCTGATGTTTCAGATCTTTATTTGCATAATATAACTTTTTGTCAGTATTTATATCACCGTTGGATTTCATTTGTCAGTTTGACTCCAATTATAATTTTTATGAAAATCTTTGTAATTATTTATTTAGTGGGTGAAATGACATTGTTAATTAAAGCACTTTTTGTCACAAGGAATTGATATTGTTTTCCAGCTTAAAACTAAATAGAAACTTTATTATAAATAAAAGTATATCTCACAGAACTAAATAGAAATTATTCTGTCAGATTTCAGGTATGAGCTCAATATAGCCCAGAAGTTCCCTGTCTCAATGGTACCTTGGTTTTACTTTTTTCTCATTTTGGCATTCTATGTGGCATTCCAAGTTCATGTAGCATACTGAGGAGAGAAATGATCAATTTCACATTTCTGGAGGATTAGCTCTGAATGGCCTTTCTCAAAGTAGGAGGACTCTGCTAAATCAAAATTTAATGAACAGATATGTTGGGTCACATTCATAAACCTGGATATTTTTTATAATCACATGTACATTTGACATGCTAATATAAGAGAATTTTCTGGGAAACGGTGGTACCAAACACAAGCGTCTAATTTATTGGGTAGAATGGAGGACTAAGAGAATTTTATGGCAATTATACAATGTGTGTCCTGTCACTTTTTTTTAGTATTTTTCTTTTTAAATATTAAGTAGTAAGTTTAAATGTTTTGAGAATGATGGCATTGAAGGTAAGACAATAGGTAATTCTAAAATAGAATATTTAGCATTAGTATGTTCTTTAGATGTAGTAGAGAATATTGTCTGAAAGTCACATGAACACACACTCTAGGATGCCTGGGACACATGAATATAAATGATAGAACTTAAATTCATTGTCTTTGCTAGGAAAGAAAAAAAGGTAAACAACTCTGAATGATTTTTATCATGATTGTATCCTAAGAAAATCACCTCTCTATATTAATGACTTCCATAGTACATATCCTTTTTAAAAAACAAGTTAATTAATTAATTTTCACAAGCCCATGTACATTGTCATATTAGTTTCAGATGTGCATTATAGTAATTCTACAATTCTATACATTTCTCAGTGCTTGCAAGATATGTGCCCTTAATTCCCTTCAATTTCACCATCCCCCATCCACCTTGCCTTTGGTATGTTCTCTATATTTGAGTCTATTTTTGGTTTGTTTGTTTCTTTTTTTTTTTCTTAAATTCTGCCTGTAAGTGAAATCATATGGTATTTGTCTTTCTCTAACTTATTTCACTTAGCATTATGCCCTCTAGATCCAACCATGGTGTTACAAATGGCAAGATCTCATTCATTTTTTAATGACTCTCACATTTTATTTTTGTGATCAGTTAGTACAATTTTTATGAGGTAAAAACCCTTTATTTACCATGCAGTCATTGATGATTGTTTGGTACAATAGTATAATATAGTCCATTCTGACTTATTTTTATTATATAAATTAGTCATGATAAACAAATCCTTGCAGAAGTTTGTAGAGTTCACTGACTTATAATGATATTTAAATTTTAAGTAAAAAAAAATAACCATTTGCTATTTTAGCTAATTTGAAAACAAAGTCATTGTTTCTTTAACATATTTCTGCAGACTCCTACTACAACACAGATTTCTTTAAAAATATTTATTTTTCAAATATGTTTGCTTCCCCAAACCCTAAAATAATTGTTCCAAAGGAATGTACATTGTAGTCATATTTTCTGAAGTAAAATTTAATATAAGAGGGAATTATTATTTAGGCCAGGGGAAGCCTAATTTTATGAAACAATAACATCAGCATCATTTATTGTATATTATGCAATGGTACAAAATGGGGAAATGATACCTGATATCTTTAGGATATGCCTAATAGAAAATTGCTTGTCTATATGACCAGTTTCTAAATAGAAAAGTCAAGTTAATAACACAAATATTGCCTTTTTTTACTTCTGTATGGCTCTTTAAAACACGAGAGACAAGTCAATTTAGGTTTTTGTTTTGTTTTACTGTGTGTGTGTGTTTTGCATATAAGGTTAACTGTATATTTGCAATTACTTATTTACCAATTATTTTGTAAGACAAAACCATCCTTACTCTGAAATTTGTTAAACTTTTTTTTAAGTCTTAGTTAAATTTATTTAATTACATTTTTTAGCAAAACTAAAATCACATGAATTATCACTGTACTTGAGATACCCATACATACAAATTAATTTCAATTTGGAAATATATATTTATTTTTATAGATATAAAAATGTATGTGTATATGTTTGTATAATATATACACATATATTATAAATGTGTATTTACAAGTATTCATATAAAATTCAATGACATACATATATATATATACCACATATATACTATATATGATTACTCTTGGTTTTGATGATCTTGACATTTTGTGGTGTATTGGTCAAATATTTTGTTGAATGTTTCTTGATTGGAACTGGGCTAATGTCTTCTCATGATTAGAATGGGATTATGAAATTTTTGGAGGGAGATCATCAGAGGTATTCTTATTACATAGTATCGATTGCATATATTATCAATGCAACTTCACTGATGATGTTACCTTGATCTCTTGGCTGAAATAGTATTTGTCAGGTTTCTCCTGGAAAAAGTTATGTGTGGGGTATCCCAGACATAAGGAGAGTGAGTTATGTCCTAGTTACTTGTGTATTGGGTGTATACATAAATTATTTCAAAACCTTCTGCATGAGAGACTTCTATTCCTATTTATTTATTTATTTATTTATTTATTTATTTATTTACTTACTTACTTACTTACTTATTTATTCCTCTCATTCTATCAGTATTGACTCATAGATATTTAAAATACTTTGGGTTTTAATACAATACTCTTATTTTATTGTTTTGCTTATATTGTTCCAGGCTTACCCGTTGGGAGCTTTTTCATTAGCTCCTGTGATTCCTTGACATATTTCATCATTATATGTGTGTGTATGCATTGTGTGTGTACATGTGTATCATTTTCCTTTTTTTTAAGGTCTTCCTTGCATTTCTTTATATAATATATTCCAAACTTTTCTTGTATATTTACTTCCCAGCTGAACCCTATTTCCTTTTATTGGTAAATGGCATTAAAAACTAATATCTCGGCATTAGGTAAGCTCATTGCTACAGGATATTTGCTTATAGGTACTCTGAATTGATATGGCAAGGAAATGTATGTATGCATGTATGCATGCTAAACTGTGCATTACATAAATCTGTAAATATGTATGTATGTAACCACACATACACATATCTATATAAATAATGCTAAATTTTGTTTATGCTGATACCTCCAGCTCAAATCCATCACCATATGGGGTCATTCGAGTCTCCTCCCCTTGCTTACCTATAACTCCGTTCCAACAATGAGAAATCTAGCTCCTACACTTAACCATCCATTTACTTAATTGTTCAATTTCAGTATACATTTATACAATAGTTTCAGAATTTCTAATCTGTACACCCTTGGAAGCAACTATATCAAGTAGAATATTTCGCCTATAAACATTTATTTTTACCTTTATTCTTACAGACTCAACTAATTTCTGAAGTTACTTAGGACAGCACCTTTTCTGCTCACTTCCCTCACTGAGATTGTTTCATATGTTTGTAATATAGCTGGATGCTTTTGGAATATTCTACATTCCATCCTGTGATACCTTGACCAATTCAGTGATTTTTTTTTTTAAATTGGTGAATGTTAAACTCCACTCTGTGCAGTCAAATTCTCTAGGTTTTTGACAAATGCAGAGTGTCAGATGTACACCATGACAGTATCACACAGAATAGTTTCTCCGCCTCTAAAATCTCCCTTATATATTAGCTTCTCTAAAAACCTCTGGCAACCACTGATATGTTTACAATCTCTATAGTTTTGCCTTATCCAAAAGTCATCTAAATTGAATCATATAGTATGCAGCCTTCCACACTGGTTTCTTTTACTTATCAATATGTATTTAAGATGTATCCATGTCTTTGAGTGGTTTGAGATCCCATTTCATTTTGCTGTAAAGTAATATTTTATTAAATGGATATACCACAGTTTATCCATTCACCTACCAAAGAATATCTTATTTGCTTCCAGTTATTGATGATTAAAAGCTAGCACTATAAATATTTTCTTGATGGCTTTGGTGTGAGCATAAGATTTCAACTTAGTTAGATAGTTATGTAATTGTACAATTACTGAATTATAAGTAAGATTTTGATTAGCTTTTTAAGATACTGTCTTCCAATGTCTCTCTATTAATTTGTACTTCCACCAGCAGTTAATGAGAACTTCTGTTGTATTACTTTCTTGTCACCAACTGGTATCATCAGGTTTTGGATTTTAACCAATTTAATCAATGCGTAAGGGTACTTTGTTTTCATTTGCAACTTCTAAATGACAAATGAAATTGAACATCTTTCACATGTTTATACATCATATATCATTTGATGAGATGTCTGTTTAGATATTTTACCCATTAATTATTGGGTTAAAAGTTGTAATCATTGAGTCTTATGATTTTTTTATATTAGTTCTTTATTAGATATGCGTTCTGTAAACATTTTTCTTCCAGTATATGACTCATCTATTCATCTTCTTCATAAGAATTTTACAGATCATAAGTTTTTAATTTTAATATACTTCAACATATCCTTTTTTTTTCTCCTATGGGCCATGCTTTTTAAAAAAAAAATTTGGGGGGTCATGCTTTTGATGTTCTATCTAAAATCTTGTCACCAAACCCAAGTTTTCTCTAATGTTTTTTTTCTACAACTTTTATATTTTACCATTTTAAATTTAGATCCATGATCCATATTGAATTAACTTTCATGAATAGGGATGCCTGGATGACTCAGCTGTTGAGCTTCTGCCTTTGACTCAGGGTGTGATCCCGGGGTCCTGGGATTGAGTCCCACATCGGGGTCCCTGCAGGGAGCCAGCTTCTCCCTCTGCCTATATCTCTGCCTCTCTCTCTCTCTCTCTTTCTCTGTGTCTCTCATGAATAAATAAAATCTTAAAAAAAAACTTTCATGAATAGTCTAAACTCTGTACCTAGGTTTTTGTTTTAAACATATAGACACTCTATTTTCCTAAGACATTTGTAAAATGAATGAAATGTTACTTGTGGATAAATGTATTTTGCATTAATAATCTTTGTCTCATGTCTTTATCACTCACCTTTCCAGAATTTTAAAACTACCCTTCTGTCTACCACATCTCAATCTGTCATAATTTGGCTTTTGTTCCATCATTCCAAAAAGTTTACTATAAGTCACTAAGGTTAAAGTAGCATATACTTTGGGATTTCTATAGTTTATGATTTTATAGAAATGACTATTTATTTTAAAAGTTATTATAATTATTTCCCAATTAAATGCTTAACAAGATAATATATGTGTGTGCATATATATATGCTGTATACAACAAATAATAAATTAATTTCACATGAATAATAAAAGAAATATCTATCTCTTTTCCTTTAAGGGATTTTGGAAAATTGTTGCAACTCTAGCCATTTTGGTTATATTTTGTTCCTGATTTGCCTGTGTCTGGCTGATGCTCTGCCAGTGTTTGTCTTGTAAATTTGTAGTTTCTATTATTTTAGATAGAAAACTTCAGTAAAAGGAAAGTGATTTCTGCTTACCTGAGTTTTCTAGGTTAGGTAGCACAATGCATTGAAAATATTTTAATTAATTTGTGGGGAAAAAAGACAATGAATATTATAGTTACATCATTTGTTACTCTTTGTATTACTTATGGGACTTAGTTGTAGGTAAACTCGAGAAAGTTTAAGATAGAAATGTTTTTTTTTAAAATATTGAATAATTTACAGCATGTTAGAAGGGTCAGAATATGGGCTTGAATGAAAAGTGATCAGAAAAAGCAGTCAGGGGCAACACCCAGCGAGATGACATAGTTAGTCAAACATGCCACTGTCAATGCTGCTAGCTGGATGCTGGAATCTCTGTCCCAGCACTTCCAGAAGAACTAAATGTCCCTCTCATGGAAATATTTTATACAAGATGTATTCATGTATAATATTTTTAAAGAAGTAGTAGGGATTATACATATTTGACTGTGATTTTATATCAGTATATACATGTTTATTCTTTTACATTTCTGTATAACATTATATTTTCTTAAAAAATATATTTTCTTTGTTCTCATTAACAATTCGGAAATACAAAATCATTCTTAGGTACCCTTATGATAATTTGGGTTTAATTATAAGAATTTTAAGCTCTAACTTTTAATTTACCATTAATTTATCTTCGATTTTTACTTATAATTTTAAATTTTTAAATCTTACTTTTAATTTTTAATTTACCTTTAACTTTACATTTACCTCTAAATAATTATAAATGATTCAGTATTTTTTTAAAGGCATGTGATTCCTCCTCAATAAGTTGTTCATTGTCTTTGTGTAATCTTTAGATGGTTTTTTTGTCTATCTTTACTGATTTCTTGAATTTTATTTAATGTCCTGAATAACAATACTTTTTCATATCATTGTCTATATACTCCTATTCCTTATTGTTTTATTTATTTTTTTCCTTATTAATTTTACAGTGATAAATATTTCAAATTTTATGGAGTTAAAAGTACAAATATGCATTTCTTATTACTTGTATTTGGTTTATATAATTAGGATATCTTTTTTCCAATTGGAAAAATCCCTCCTTTATACTATTCTACAGATCCCAGGTCACTCTGCACCCCCAAGTATTTTTTATGCTATCTTAGGCTGTGCGGAATGTAAAATTCATCCTTGACATTCCTAATGATCCATAACTCATGAGTAATAACCCATTATTAAATCTCAAGCCTTATTGGATAGTAAAAGTTCATAAGTCTCCCGTAAGTTCTGCTCTTGGAATTTCTGGCTCAGAAATGAGTTTTGAGCCTGTAGCAAGAGCATAGGATAATAAAAAACAGAGGGACTAGCTATGGTCTTATTTTCACCTCCAATCTTTAACCCAAATCTATAAATATTTAATATGGTACTAATTATGGTTTCCTTAGTTTAACCAGAATGCACCTTTTAAATTTTATAAAGTATTTTATTTGAAAGAGAGAGAGAATTTATGCAAGTTAATAAAAGATAAATAAATTTTGTTTTCATGTAGCATTGTCTGTGTCCATTACAGTGTTAAATAAGATGAAGAAAAATATCTTTTTAAATATCCTGGTAGCATATGGAAGTATTTTACAAGCTCTCTTTATTGAAGATTAATTGTTCCTTTTTAAAATAGTATATATTCATGGGACGCCTGGGAATCTTAGTGGCTGAGCGTTTGCCTTCAGCCCAGGGCGTGATCTCAGAGACCTGAGATCGAGTCCCACATCAGGCTCCCCTTGAGGAGCCTGCTTCTCCCTCTGTCTGTGTCTCTGCCTCTCTCTCTGTATCTCTCATGAATAAATAAATAAAATAAAATCTTTAAAAAATAATATTTTGTTATTTTTCTTTATAACTAAAACTTAATGACATCATAAATTTGCTGTGTTGGAAAAGGTTTAAAGAGCATTTGACAGACTCCATACACAGACATGACAATTCTTTAATGACAAAAGATACAGAATATGGATATTTGCCTACATAATGCAGGAGCTCAAAGAACATATTCCCAGAGAGTGCAATAGCTTCTTTTCATCCAAGGCATCCCATGGAAGCCATAAACTTACATAACACTAGTCAGAGCAAAGGTTCTGCCAAGCAGGAGACACTCCCTTTGAAGTTCCCATGCGGGTTGTGTCTTGTGTCCCCTTCCCTTCCGACTTGCACAGACTCGCAATGCTGTGTGTTCGCAGGGCGCAAATATCTCATGCCAAACAGCCCTGCCACTCAGGTTTAGAATAAGACAAGGTGGTGCTGAAGAGTATATCTAAGACACTTCTTCCTAGAGGCCCACATCTGGTATGTCTGAGGCCACCCCTGCAACGGCACTAAGATGAGTGGTTGTGACATGTATTCCTAACTATTGCTATTTGGATTATTTCCTTTTTTCTTTTTCTATTATGGATAGTAGCACAGAGGCAAACTCTGCTAAAGCCTTCATCTCTCTCTCTCTCTCTTTTTAAAGATTTTATTTATTCATTCATGAGAGACACAGAGAGAGAGAGAGAGAGAGAGAGAGAGAGAGGCAGAGACACCGGCAGAGGGAGAAGCAGGCTCCATGCAGGGAGCCTGACAGGGGACTCGATCCCGGGACTCCAGGATTATGCCCTGGGCTGAAGGCGGCGCTAATCCGCTGCGCCACCCAGGCTGCCCTAAAGCCTTCATCTCTATTTTAAAAACATCTTTGCTTTAAAATAGGAAGCAGGGGATCCCTGGGTGGCGCAGCGGTTTAGCGCCTGCCTTTGGCCTGGGGCGCGATCCTGGAGATTCGGGACCGCATCGGGCTCCCGGTGCATGGAGCCTGTTTCTCCCTCCGCCTGTGTCTCTGCCTCTCTCTCTCTCTCTCTCTGTGACTATCATAAATAAATAAAAATTAAAAAAAAATAAAATGGGAAGCAGCTTCTTGAATCTTAATTATGGATAAGTAATATTAGCACAAGCAATGACTTTAATCACTGGTTTAGGGCCAAAAACTCCTGAAAGTGAGAGTTCACATGATCTTGTCCACACCTGGTTTCACAATTTTTAATCTATTGTAGTCAGGCAATCTGACCACAGAGCAGAAGGATCCTAAGCCATGGGCCAAATAATTCCTTAGTTGGAACAATTTTTCTAAGATAAATTCCTTCTCCCTAGTTCAATGATTTCTGGTTGATTCTGACTAATTACCTTATGCATCATAAGTTAAATGATTGGTTACAATTTGGGGGTAAGAAGACTTCTTTCTTACATAGGTCTTAACGGAGAGTATTTTGTTAGACAGACTGAAGGCTGGGAAATTTCACCTATACATCTAGTTAAACTTGGATGTTACTTATCTAGCAATCCTTTGACTAAAAGCTTATGTGCATGAAATGTTTACATTTTATTCTGTGCTAATGTTTCAACATCCTTACAAATTTTCCAACTTTGATTTTGTATTTTAAAATAAGCCAATCTTTCTCCTCTGATAATAATTGGTTATATTTAATATAAAATATAAAACATGTAAGATATTTAAAATAAATATACACTTATTTAGTATTTAAAACAAATAAAATTTATTTAAATAAATTTAAATAAATTCATATAAATATTTTAATGGAGTATTCAAAATAAATGAATTTATTTAAATGAATTTAATTAAATAAAATATTTTAAATAAATAAGATTTATTAAAATGAGCAAATGTAAATAAAATAATATTGGTATTTAATGGTAATTTTAAAAATTTAAAATATTATTAATATTTGAGATTTAAATAATACTTAAATAAAATTGAACTAAATAAGATTGTCAATGATTTAAACTAAATATAATTTTTTCAGGGATGCCTGGGTGGCTCAGCGGTTGAGCATCTGCCTTTGACTCAGAGTGTGATTCCAGGGTACCAGGATCAAGTCCCACATTGGCTTCCTACATGGAGCCTGCTTCTCCCTTGGCCTGTGTCTCTGCCTTTCTCTCTGTGTGTCTTTCATGAATAAATAAATAAAATCTTTAAACTAACTTTTTCAAAGATCATTTGAAATTTAGAAATTAGTAACCAATTACTTCAATTTATACTTTTCATTATTAATACTTTTTGTACTTTCTTGCCTGGATAATGCATCATACCTAAAAAACTCAGTCTAGGCAAGGCATCATCTCAGTTAACCCATGACCAATATCAGCCTCACTCTCCTCATGGACTTTGAATTCTCTCTTCAAGGTTCTAATACAACTACCTTATGTTTATGAATAGATATCATATCCTTGCTAGAGAAAAATTGTCAAATGAACTGTTTATGTAATTCAAACAAAAATTAAGATTAATACTATTATGTGATCATATTTATAATTACTATGTTTATATTTGATATTCTTTATTTTTTTAATTTCTTGAGAAGAAAAGTGATTTTAAGAAAATTTAGAAATTCAGGATCCCTGGGTGGCTCAGCAGTTTAGCACCTGCCTTCGGCCCAGGGTGTGATCCTGGAGTCCGGGATCGAGTTCCACATCGGGCTCCCTGCATTGGAGCCTGCTTCTCCCTCTGCCTGTGTCTCTGCCTCTCTCTCCCTCTCTCTGTGTATCTCATGAATAAATAAATAAAATCTTAAAAAAAAGAAAATTTAGAAATTCATAATTATACATTGTACTCAATTTTTACTTTTGTTTATTATGTGGTATTGAGTAGAAATTGGAATGTGTGGTATTGAAGATTGCAGGTGCCCATATTTATTTGTGGAATGACCTCAAGCATTGAACATGAATATATGATAGATTTAGAAAAAAGAAAACAGGAAACACATGGACTTCACTGCTATTAAATCTATGTAATGTCATTTGAATCATATCTAAATGATTTCTTAGTACTTGCTACTGTCACCCTGACTTATATATACAAATAGATGTTAAAACTGATTAAGTACTCATTAATTCTAATTTCATTTGATCTGTTCCTGCTGACTTTGTGTTTAGTGACAAGAGTTGCACATATGCTAGACAATTCAGGGTGTCAAGAAAGTCAAAATTCATATCTTTTCCACTTGCTCAAATATTTCTGCAAATAGATTCACTCCATCTGTTCTTCGTGCTCACAGATAAGCTACAATGTTCATAATGGAGTTTGAAAACATATCCTAGTAATGAAAGATTGGCCTGAGAAAACTTTAAGAAGGAATGAATATAAATTTAATGATAATTTTAGTGCTAATTACTATTGTACTTTCAGAACCTGAATTCATCTCAAGGGTAATGTTTTCCTCATAACAATATTTTATTCCTCAACTACCAGCCTTCTAAATCCTGACATATCTAATTTTTATCGTGTCTTCTAAAGAAGCACACCTCATGTCACTTTTCTGCCTTAAGGAGAACAGATGTTATTATTAAAATGCAACCGTTTCCACCCATTACTACTCAGTGCTTCATAAAGGTTTCACATTACCACACACTGTTGACCAGGTTCATGCTGTCATTTGAAGTGGGAGACAAACGTGGATGTAATCATAAGCAGAGGGGAGAAATTCACTGTTAGCTGAACCTACAGAATTTTCTACCCTCAGCATTAGCTATGTAATATAGTGGCTCGGAGGGCAGTAGAGAGAGAAGTGAGAGCAATCATCTGGCTTTCATTCAGTGAGATGGAAGAGCCTGTCAAAGACACCAACAACTAATCAGCTGCCGACACTGATTGATGCTTTTGCTTGCATTCAAATCTATCACAGTAACCAAGTAATGTCTATGGTTTACCCAGTGGATAGATAAACTGGAGCTAATATATGGCTTCTAAGCAAATAGATCATTAATTCTGTTTAATAGGTGGGGGCTAAAGCTTAAATCTTCCAAATAGCAACCTTTCCTTTAACGCGGGGAGGGGGGGTAGGCAAGTTATGGTCAACTAGGCAATACTGATATTTTTTACAAGTGACAAATTTGCTGTGTTAGATTTTATTTCAGCTTGCACTTTGCAATCGTCACTTGCTATTAAATCTATCAGAAATTTATTAACATGTTAATTAAAATGGCTGAAGAAGATAAGAATTGATAGACTGAAGGAGTCAGAGGATTGTTTTTTGTATATTCTTTCCTGGAGTTAAAAATTATATTTCTCCATCTGAATTTATGTTAATTTTTTCTTTTTTGTGAGATGATTTTTTAAAAAACTTTTAGTCGCTTAGTTAATTGCATTTTATTATTACTTGGTTTCTAATTAATTGCAGGGCATATCATAGAATGGCTTCTTCATGGCTTATAAATCCAACATTTTTCACCAATCAGCATCAAAGAAAGATGGTTTGAAGTATGAATTGTCAAGTGATAATTTGAGGCATAATTAAAAGACAGACCAAGTTTTCTATTAAAGTCAAGTCAGATCTGACTAACTAGGACAGGTATAAAGAGGTATAGTTTCAAAAGTTTCATGAGACAGCTAAGAGTATTTTGGTAAGCATCAAACTTTTCAGGTATCAGGATTATTTATTTTTTATTTTTATTTTTATTTTTATTTTTATTTATGATAGTCACACACAGAGAGAGAGAGAGAGGCAGAGACACAGGCAGAGGGAGAAGCAGGCTCCATGCACCGGGAGCCCGATGTGGGATTTTTTTTTTTTAATTTTTATTTATGATAGCCACACAGAGAGAGAGAGAGAGGCAGAGACACAGGCAGAGGGAGAAGCAGGCTCCATGCAGGGAGCCCGACGCGGGACTCGATCCCGGGTCTCCAGGATCTCGCCCTGGGCCAAAGGCAGGTGCCAAACCGCAGGGCCACCCAGGAATCCCAGGGTTATTAATAAAATAATTTGTTCCAAAATATGTATTTAGAAATCTCCACAGAAAAAATATTTTTTACAAGCTCCTGGGTGGCTCAATTGGTTAAGCGGCTGCCTTCAGCTCAGATTATAATCCTGGGGTTGTGGGATGGAGTTCCTCTGTCCTTGGGCTCTCTGCTCGGGGAGTCTGCTTCTCCCTTTGCCCCTCCCCCACTAATGCTCTCTCTCTTTTTCTCACATGCTCTTCCTCTCAAATAAATAAATAAAATCTTTAAAAAAGAATCTCTTTAACCAATAAAAGTAAAACAAGTGAATTTTTATTATGTCAATAATAAATACAATTTCCTTTTTGTCAGTTTTCCCCTTCCTTTATGGTCCCTTTCACTATTCCACATATGAATGAAACCATATGCGAAAGGCCTTTCTCCAATTGACTTATTTCACTCAGCATAATACCCTCCAGTTCCATCCAGGTTGAAGCAAAGGATAGGTATTAATCCTTTCTGATGGCTGGGTAATATTCCATTGCGTATGTATCCTCAATAAATAGTGTTGGGGAAATTGGACAGCCATGTGCAGAAGAATGAAACTGGGCCATTCTTTACACTAGACACAAAGATAAACTCCAAATGGTTGAATGATATAAATGTGAGACAAGAACCCATCAAAATCCTAGAGGAGAAAACAAACAACAACTTTTTGAACTTGGCCACAGCAACTTCTTGCAAGACACACCTATGAAAGCAAGGGAAAGAAAAGCAAAAATAAATTGTTGGGACTTCAAGATAAAAAGCTTCTGCAGAGCAAAAGAAACAGTCAACAAAACTAAGAGACAACCTAAGGAATGGGAGAAGATATTTGTAAATGTCATATCAGATAAAGGCCTAGTATCCAAGATCTATAAAGAACTTATTATACTCAACACCCCAGAAACAAACATTTCAGTCAAGAAATGAGCAGAAGATATGAACCAGATATTTCTCTCTTTTTTAAAATTTTTATTTATTTATGATAGTCACAGAGAGAGAAAGAGAGAGAGGCAGAGACATAGACAGAGGGAGAAACAGGCTCCATGCACCTGGAGCCCGATGTGAGATTCGATCCCGGGTCTCCAGGGTCGCGCCCTGGGCCAAAGGCAGGCGCCAAACTGCTGCTCCACCCAGGGATCCCCAGACATTTCTCTAAAGAAGACCCACATATGGCCAACAAGCACATAAAAAAATGCTCCATATCACTTTCCATCAGGGAAATACAAATAAAAACCACAATGGGATTCCACCTTACACTGGTGAGAATGGTTAAAATTAGCAAGACAGGAAACAACAAGCGTTGGTGATGACGTGGAGAAAGGGGAACCCTCTTGCAATGTGGTGGGAATGCAAGCTGGTGGAGCCACTCTGAGAAATAGTGTGGAGATTTCTCAAGAAGTTAAAAACAGAGCTACTCTACAATTCAGCAATTGCACTACTGGGTATTTATCCCAAAGATTCAGATGTAGTGAAACAATGGGACACCTGCACCGTAATATTCATATCAGCGATTTCCACAATAGCCAAACTGTGGAAGAAATTATGATGTCCTTCAAAAGATGAATGGATAAAGTATATATATATATATATATATATATATATATATACACACACACACACACACACACACACACACATATTGCTCTGGGTAACATTGACATTTTCACAATATTAATTCTAACAAACCATGAGCATGGAATATTTTTCCATCTCTTTGTGTCTTCCTCAATTTCTTTCAGAAGTGTTCTATAGTTTTTAGGGTATAGATCCTTTACCTCTTTGGTTAGGTTTATTCCTAGGTATCTTATGCTCTCGGGTACAATTATAAATGGGATTGACTCCTTAATCTCTCTTTCTTCAGTCTCATTGTTAGTGTACAGAAATACCACTGATTTCTGTGCATTGATTTTGTACCCAGCCACATTGCTGAATTGCTGTATGAGTTCTGGCAATCTTGGGGTAGAGTCTTTTGGGGTTTCTATATACAGTATCTAGTCATCTATGAACAGGGAGAGTTCGACTTCTTCTTTGCCAATTTGAATGCCTTTTATTTCTTTTTGTCATCTGATTGCTGAGACTAGGACCCCTAGTACTATGTTGAACAACAGTGGTGAGAGTGCGCCTGACTGTCATGTTCCTGATCCTAGGAACATGGCCTTTATGATATTGAGGAATGTTCCCTCTTTCCCTACACTTTGAAGAGTTTTAATCAGGAATGGATACTGAGTTTTGTCAAAAGCTTTCTTGGGATCCCTGGGTGGCGCAGCGGTTTGGCGCCTGCCTTTGGCCCAGGGCGCGATCCTGGAGACCCAGGATCGAATCCCACGTCGGGCTCCCGGTGCATGGAGCCTGCTTCTCCCTCTGCCTGTGTCTCTGCCTCTCTCTCTCTCTCTGTGTGACTATCATAAATAAAAAAAAAAAAAAAAAGCTTTCTTTGCATCTATTGAGAGGATCATATGGTTCTTGTCTTTTCTTTTATTGATGTGATGTATCTCATTGATTGGTTTATGAATGTTGAACCACCCTTGCAACCCAGGGATAAATCCTACTTGGTTGTGGTGAATAATCCTCTTAATGTACTGTTGGCTAGTATGTTGGTGAGAATTTTTTTTAAAGATTTTATTTATTTATTCATGAGAAAGAGAGAGAGAGAGACAGTAAGAGAGAGAGAGAGAGGCAGAGACAAAGGTAGAGGGAGAAATAGGCTTCATGCAGGGAGCCTGACATGGAACTCGATCCGGGTCTCCAGGATCATGCCCTGGGCTTCAGCGGTGCTGAACTATTGAGCCACCCAGGCTGCCCGGTGAGAATTTTTTCATTCAAGTTTATCAGGGATATTGGTCTGTAATTCTCTTTTTTGGTGGGATCTTTGTCTGGTTTTGTGATCAAGGTAAATCTGGCCTCATAGAACAAGTTTGGAAGTATTCCCTCCATTTCTACCGTTGGAAACAGCTTTAGTAGAATAAGTATTATTTCATCATTAAATGTTTGGTGGAATTGCGCTGTGAAGCCATCAAGGCGTGGGCTTTTTTTTCTTGGGAGGTTTTTGATGACTATTTCAATTTCCTCACTGGTTATTGGTCTGTTCAGGCTTTCTATTTCTTCCTGTTTCAGTTTGGATAATTTGTAGGTTTCCAGGAATGCATCCATTTCTTTGTATTTTTAATATACCCTACCATACCAAACAACTTTGGAATTACTGTTTGCTATAATAATGAATATGGAAATTCAGATATTAATAAGCATCAGAGTTTTCACTTAAAAAGATACAGGGGGAAAACATGATTAAAAATTATGTGGGGGACGATGGAAACCTATCTGGCCAGTAATCAAAATAAACTAATTCAAACATAGGGTGGCATGGTGCCATATAAAGGTTAGTGACAGATACCTGGGTATACTGATAAAAGGCTCTATTTTAATTGAATATGTCAATGTAAATCATTCCATCATTTAAAAATCTCTTAAGCAATCTGTAAAGGAAGTCATAAAAGAACTGTCATTCCTTGATCTTGTCAGTCTAATTTTGGAAACTATCTTCATAAAAGATTGCAAAATATACACAAAAAGCAAAAACAAAATGTATTACAGAACAACTAAAAATACATTACTATTGGCAGAAAAGTTCCACTAATGTTCAAGAATTGGGGAATGATTAAGCAAACTGTACTGGTACATTCCTCCATGATTCAATTGGGCTCATGATGCTATGTTTAAAAAGAAAGAAATATATATTTTATAGGAATATTAAGTAAATATTCATATGTTACATAGTGGTTTGTTACTATTTATATATTTACATGAATATACTTGAAATATTTTTTAAGATTTCATTTATTTATTTGAGAGAAAGAGGGAAAGAGCATGAGTGGGAAGGAAGGGGCGGAGGGGAAGAGAGAAATAAGCTTCCCACTGAACAGGGAGCCTGAAGTGGGACTGAATCCCAGGACCCTGGAATCATGAGTGGAGACAAAGGCAGATGCTCAACTGACTAAGCAAACCCAGGTGCCTCATATACTTGAAATATTTTAAAAGTTCATTTAGGAATGTATTCTTTGAATTCCCAATAATAGAACTTAGGAATCAAATAAATTCAGGCAGTATTTTATATGAATCTCTTGTTATCTCATTACCTGATATCTGAAACTCAATATTTGGATAATGCAATATACCTAAGTATTTAAACTTGCCATCCAAATGAACATTACTTTGATTCAAGAAAAAAGATACAATATGAATAGTAGGTCATTCCTGTATATATAAATATTAGGATTTGCCTTGGATAGTAGGAATATGGTCTGCTTTTTCCTTGTTTCTATATTTATCAAAATTTATAATGAATAGTAATTTTTTTGTGTTGATAGAGAAATAACACTTGAGAGGAAGGGAGAATTTCATAATAGACTAGATCGGTTGGCAACATAATTCATTATACTGTCAGTCCCTTCATGCTTTCTGACATCTCTTTTCTCATCTCTAAAGTATATCCAAATCTGTTATGTTTGTACCTTACCTATGTCTACATTAGGCTGATACTCTCTGTGTGTCTCCAACTGCAGAATATGCTGGGATATAAGCTGCAGTTGGGCTATACAAAAGAATTTAGAGACCATTATGCTAAAAGGCAAAGAATCTGATGGAAGTTCTGAAAATCTTTCCAGGACTTGATAGGCCCTTTCATCTGAAGAGTCAGAGGAAAGTCCTGTACAGTTTCCAGGAAATTGATTCTGGCAAGGAGCTAAATGGTCAAAGGCTGAGATACTCTATTTAGAAGATATGCAACTGAAAAACACTTGTCCTGTTGATAAGAATGAATGCCAGTTAGATACATTTTCTCATTTGTCCTTTATAAGAAGTTGTCAAAAGCAAAACAAATGAAACATTATTTCAAATAAGAAACATTTCCACTTAATATAGGCAAGCCAGAATCCAAGAAACAATTGATAAATAATATCTATTCACTTATGACCCACTCCATCTTTGCACATAAAGAACAATCAATACTGTAATTCAACAATGAAAATAAACCATGAGGATAAATCTTGTACTTAATTTAGTAAGTACATAAATTAATAAATACATATGGGCTAGGGACAAATAGAAGGTAAATTTAATTCGAAACCAAAGGTAAAATGACTACTCAAGAAAGCTTTCCATAAAAATGGGTACAATTTCTAAAGGAAAGCAGCAGCAACATTTGCTCTGATTGTAGTTAAAACAAATAAGAAAACAAAAGATCCATCACATCCCTGAGAAAATAAACAGGGAACTCAAGAGAAACAGATCTTCTGAGGTACTAATCTACTTGGGAGTTATCCCTTGATGGAATCACTAATAGTTGTAATGAGAATCTATGTCTTCTGAGAGCATGATGTTCACAGCAACAAGAGCTGTGACCTGTAAACCAGTATTCTACACACAATTCTGTAACATTATCCTATTCTTGATTTTTAACATGTGAACATCTTACCATATAAAGGAGATGAAAATCATATGAAAACTTCTATACTATTCTTCATGGTAATTGAAATGATACTACATTTTACTTGGTTTTGTCAGGCATATGTAAAATATTTTGTATTCAACATTATATTTATTATTTTGTGTCCACCAGCATAACAATTAAGAACATGGAATTTAGAGTTACATCACCTGGTTTTAAATTTTAACTTTGACAATTAATACCTGCATGACACCAAGAAACTAACATTATTTTTGCATAACTTAGTTTGTTCATTGATAGGGATATTAATAACTTCTACTTCATAGGGTTTTATGATAAATTAAAATGATACCAAAAAAATGCTTTAAAATATCTGAAACTTTTTGTTTTAATTTTCTTTAGTATATTTCTTTAAGTAGGCTCCACATCCAATGTGGGACTTGAATTCATGATCCTGAGATCAAGAGTCACATGCTCTACTGACTGAGCCAGCCAGGTGTTCCGTATCTGAAATATTTTAAGTGTTCAATAAGTAATAGATTAACATAATAATGATGATGATGATTTTTAAAAATCATTATAAAGTTACTGGTTAATTCTCACAATATCTCTATACAACATTGTGGGTAAGAAAGCTATTCTTTTCATGTTACCAAACATGGAAACAAAGACTCACATAACCATGTGTTGCTCAAAGTGACACTTGGATTAATATCAGGAATAGACAAGAATCAATGGGAATTCATGGCCTGTTTGCTTCTAGAATTCTTTAGGTGTGGTATTGCTAAATCACATGTTTTCTTTTTCACACAGTGCAGTGCTGGTTACCAGCAAAACACAAGAGAGTGGATCTACCATCGTCCCAGGAGGCAGTGGTGGAAGCAATCGATGGTGCTATGGTTGCTATAGATCTATATGTGTAACTCACTGCTCATATTACCTAACTTCTCCAATTAGGGAGTGGGCTTCCTAATCTTTAGTCCTCCTTTTCCAGTCCAGTTTTTCCTCCCTTTGCACAGTTTCTAGGACCTGTTACTAAATGTTTTCCTGATGTAAAACTGCAGCCCAGGCAAGGGACTACACCATAGCAATGGCTGGGATATAATAGATCAGTTGAAATTTTATCTCCAAACTCTAGTCTAGTGAGATTTTCTGACCACTTGCTATACCCACTTAGCCATGGAAAAAACAAGATCTATACATGGATACTTCTCCACCCAATCTAGGCACTCATTCCAGGCTCAACATCTCCCCTGACACATATCACTTTGCTTATGTAACTAGTAGTATATACTCTCCTGCTTTTCTCATATTCACTTCCATTTTCTAGCAAGGTGTTCAGAATATGCTCTATATTTAATATATCCTTCATGAGCACATGCATATTTAAATCAGCATGATGAACTGTGTAACTAAAACCTGCTGGTCTCAATTTCTGCTTAGCACAGAATGGAACAAATCTGAAAGAGGAAGGGATGAGGAGATGAATGTGGCACTTGAACCATTCTGGCTCTAAAGAGCCTTAACAAAGGTTGTTAACCTTTATTCCTGCCTATTAAAATTATCTTTGCCAAATGATTATTTTAGAAGCCTAGTGGCAGGTGTATTGCTTCTAGCTCACTGATCCTGCAGGGAAACCCACTATCCCACAGCTGGCTTTGCGACTTGTACCATAGATTAAATTGCTTGGTTAGAGGGGAAATCAATTGCTATTTTTACAAAAACTTCACAAAATGCTTGCAATCTACAATCTAATCAAAATCTAAAAGCCCCTTGTAGATTAGTTTTATTGGCTCGCTCTATACTGCAGAACTGATGACATTTCTCACAAAACTCTGTGGTGCCTCATTTCTTTCAACTACAGGGCTGATTTTCCTGATACTTACCAGGAGGAAATGAGTCCTTGAACAGTTGTTCATCTTCAGGGTATTATTTTTTTATCCTTTTTTTTAAATGCAGCCAAATTATTTGTTTCTTATATGCAACATTCTATTTCTACAGACATTTACACAAATTTATTCATGGCAGTGTATAGAAATCACAAGTCACCTATCAGCAAAAATAATTGCTTATCACTTTGGAATCACTTAAAAGAGCACCAAACACTCATTCAATAAATATTTACTGAATACCTACCTTGTGTTAGACAAATGGATTATAGGAGTTGAAGAAAATGGATAAAAACTCACTTTTAGAGTGTCGAAGAGAGATTCAACCCATTCACTATTTTCCCCTAAATATATGAATGAAACTTATACATATATATGACATTTATAAACATATATATGCACATAATATACATATTTCATAGCACACAACTACTATATTCTATAACATATATACACATTATATATAATGCATTGACTTGTTAATGAATTATTTAGTACTTAATTACAGCTCACAACATAGGGACTACCTCCTCAACCTCCCACTCACTCATGTGATTGTGCACACTATGGTAGTCAAATTATTTACACTCTTTCTCCATAGCCCTCAATGACTTTCTAAGTAACAAATGGGTTGAATTCACACTACTTGAAATTTTAAAAGGGAGATTGTTTTCTTTTGTGTTAGTGTAAACATGTTTTGTCATAAGCTTTAAGCTTTTTAAGTTTGGGCAATGTTCACAGTGTTGGCACACTCGTTACTGACCAGGGCCAGATTTAATTTAGATACTTTTAAAGTAAAGTTAATAGGAACTTTCTGCAACTGTATTTCAATGTCAGCACTTCATACCCAACTGATTGGATTATAAACGACTGAAGAAAGTACAAGTATTGCAAACGTTTATTTGAAATGTAAATATCTTTTTTTTGCAATGCCTTCCTTCCATGACAGAAATAAACTTCAAATAAAGCTTTATGCATGCACTGCAATGGAAGGATATATTTTAAATACTGAGTCTTGATGTGATTAAATGATCATTTCCAAACCACAACATTATAATGGTAACAAAGAAAAAATAAGTGACTAATTGATATGTGACACAGGAAGACTAAAGAGACAGATGGTTCCTATACAATGGCCAAAAAATTGAGAGTACTTGTTCTAGTCTGAGAGTTTTCTGCTGAGTTAGATCATTGTGAGATTCTAGGTTCTACTTAGAACCCAAGTCTCCTTTGCTTAATTGTTTAATACTTAACTTCCTCTAGCAGAAAACGTTGCCCTTTTTCCTTGAAATAACTCTTCTAGTTTTTTTGGTATATAGACAAAAGCTGCATTAAAATATTGAATTTGGGAATAGTTCTAAACATTACCTCAGCTTTTCACTAACTTTGGAGTCCATGGAAACAGACAAATTTTGTTTTGGTAGTGTTCCTCTCTGTTTCATTACCTCATATTTGTCCGCTCTGTTAGTTCCAGTCACCTAGCACAATGACAATGATACTCTGATTAGTTGTGCAAAGTCATCATTAATTGATAGCCCACCACACCATGCCAAACCACTACTCCCTCCATTTTTTGAATAACCTTAGCATCTCAATATCATCATGTCCATTTTTACAGCTTAGATTTTAATGTTGAATGAAATCAAATACTATTCTGATAGTCAAATAAGACTAAGTGAAGAAACTGTTAATCAACTTTAAATCTTTCTGCCTCTGGAATCTGCTTTTTACCAAAATATACTCATTTATGTTTTTTATATATATAAATATATATATATAATTTTGATTTGCCAACATATAGTATAACACCCAGCGCTCATCCCATCAAGTGCCCTCCTCAGTGTCTATTACCCAGTCACCCTGGTGCCAGCCTCCCCTTCCACTACCCCTTGTTTGTTTTCCAGAGTTAGAAGTCTTTCATGTTTTGTCACCCTCTCTAATTTTTCCCACTCATTTTCCCTCCTTTCCCCTATAATCCCTTTCACTATTTCTTATATTGCCCATATGAGTGAAACCATATAATGATTGTCCTTCTGTGATTGACTTACTTCACTCAGCATAATACCTTCCAGTTCTATCCACGTTGAAGCAAATAGTGGATATTCATTGTCCTTTCTAATGGCTGAGTAATATTCCATTGTATATATAGACCACATCTTTATCCATTCATTGGTTGATGGACATCGAGGCTCCTTCCACAATTTGGCTATTGTGGATATTGCTGCTATAAACACTGGGGTGAGAATGTCCTGGTGTTTCATTACATCTGTACCTTTGGGGTAAATACACAGTAGTGCAATTGCTGGGTCATAGGTTGGCTTTATTTTTAACTCTTTGAGGAACCTCCACACAGTTTTCCAGAATGGCTGTACCAATCCACATTCCCACCAACAGTGCAAGAAGGTTCCCCCTTCTCCACATCCTCGCCAACATTTGTTGTTTCCTGTCTTGTTAATTTTCACCATTCTCACTGGTGTGAGGTGGTATCCGATTGTGGTTTTGATTTGTATTTCCCTGATGGCAAGTGATGCGGAGCATTTTCTCATGCACTTGTTGGCATCTAGAAGACGTCTATGTCTGGTGAAATTTCTGTTCATGTCTTTTCCCATTTCATGATTGGATTGCTTGTTCCTTTGCTGTTGAGTTTAATAAGTGCTTTATAGATCTTGGATACTAGCCCTTTATCTGATAGATCATTTGCTAATATCTTCTCCCATTCAGTAGGTTATCTTTTAGTTTTGTTGATTGTATCTTTTGCTGTGCAGAAGCTTTTTATCTTAAGTCCCAATAATTCATTTTTGCTTTTGTTTCTCTTGCCTTCATAGATGTATCTTGCAAGAAGTTGCTGTGGCCAAGTTCAAAAGGGGTGTTGCCTGTGTTCTCCTTTAGGATTTTGATGGATTCTTCTGTCACGTTTAGATCTTTCATCCATTTTGAGTGTATCTTTGTGTATGGTATAAGAGAATGGTCTAGTTTCATTCTTCTGCATGTGGCTGTCCAATTTTCCCAACACCATTTATTGAAGAGACTGTCCTTTTTTCTAGTGGATGTTCTTTCCTGCCTTGTTGAATATTAGTTGACCATAGAGTTGAGGGCCCATTTCTGGGTTCTCTATTCTGTTCCATTAATCTCTGTGTCTGTTTTTGTGCAAATACCACACTGTCTTGATAATCACAGCTTTGTGATACAACTTGAAATTCGGCATTGTGATGCCCCCGGCTTTGGTTTTCTTTTTCATTATTCCCCTGGCTATTTGGGGTCTTTTCTGATTCCGTACAAAGCTTACAATTATTTTTTCTATTTAGCTTTTATTGAGTGATTAATACCTGGCTTGGTTTATGACATGCTGCAGCAACATAATGGTGAGCAAAACAGGCCCTAAGCACCCATAAAGTTAGAGCAAATTTATTATTCTTCCCACTGGCATTTTTATTTCATATGGCGTCTTAAAGTAGTATGCTAACCCAATATATTGCATCTATAAAACCACAATTTTAACCTCGATGGAATAGAAACATTTGGGAATTTTTGGTTGCTGTTTATTTGTTGGATCTAAATTCGAATTCACAAGTTTTTATTCTGCCCTTTGACCAAAATCATTCTTGCTGAATTTGCTCAACAATGTGGAAAGAGTATATCGACCTCTTATAATGTAAGAGGCATAGTTTTCCAATTATTATACCAGAAACTCACCACCTGGAAGATTGATCGGGTTCTTATAATCTTTTGAAGGGCAATTTATTACAGTTATATTTCTTTATCTTTTAGCCAATTAATATATTTTTACTACATAAAGCTTTAGTAAAGCATGGAAAACCTGGAGGCCAATCTTGAACTCTATAATTCTCTTATAAATAAAAACTTATTCATGTTTTGCCTGATGCAGCATTATGTTATATATGATGCCTAATGACATAAATGTAACTATTTAGCATAAGCCTATTTATCATGAATGATTCACTTAATTATCCTAATACTAAAACAGTGTAAACAGCAATAACCACTATAATTTTCAAATTTGGATGCATAAATGAAAATCTCACTGAAAAAGTATTCTTTGGATTCAAAATCATGCCAATATCTTAAAATAATTGAAATAATTACTGGACCAGTGATGTCCTCTTGTTTGCCCATTGTAAATTTGCAAATGTAGAAAATATTGAGGGATAGTCTGATTATGGGTTTATGTGTGAATGTTTGTGGTGGTGGGAGCTACCCAAAGTACTTCAGCTACAGCCACGTGGATACAATTTGTGAACTGTGGGAGATTCACGAAGGTTATTCATAATATTGTGTTATCTGTAATCCAGGAAATTTGTTCAGGAGAAAAAAAGTAAGATGATTAAGTACATAAATGAATACCTCTACAAGCACATACAAGTAATCACACGCTAAGGATCAAATATAAACACCTATACAGAGTTTTCTATCTTCTAACAGCTCAAGTACAGAGCTCTCTATTTTATAACAGCTCAAGTTATTCTGCCTGTGAAAAACAAATAAGCTACGTTTACATGAATCTAGTATAAAATTTAATTAAGCATTTTGCCTATTTACCATAGCTAGATTTTAGTGAACTAGTAATGACATTCAGTATACAATGGATATATACACATTGCATATTATATATAAATAGGCCTATTTAGAATAGAAATTTAGAATAATCACAGATAGAGAAAAGTGTACCATTCTAAATTTTAAGTAAACTTGTCTTTTTATTATAATAATGTTATAAGTAATTCCCAATATGTAGACAGCAGCCTGTACATGACTTAAGGAGATGACAGGTTATAAAACATAATACTTGGAATGCCTAGGTGGCTCAGCAGTTGAGCGTCTGCCTTTAGCTCAGGGCCTGATCTCAGAGTCCTGGGATCAAGACCCACACTGGGCTTCCTGCATGGAGCCTGCTTCTCCCTCTGCCTATGTCTCTGTCTACCTCTCTCTCTGTGTCTCTCATGAATAAATAAATAAATACATAAATAAATAAATAAATAAATAAATAAATAAATAAATAAATAATCTTTTAAAAACCTAATACTCCTATGAGGAAAATGATTTCATTCTAGGCAGCAAGAGATTTCTGTGTGTGGAAATACAATGTTCTCTTAACACTGCCAGCAAATATCAGTGTGATTCTTTGTTCCATAACTAAACTTAATTCCATCAAGAAAGCTCTCACAAATAATGGTTGTGGGCAAATATGGAGGGGAGACTGTTCATTATATTCCAACTTATGTGAACTGGGCAAAGGTTTTAACTGGCATTTATAAAAACACTTCTCCATTAAAGAACAGGGGAATGAGAGAGAGAGAGAGAGAGAGAGAGAGGGGGAGAGAGAGAGATTCTGAATTCTAAAGAAACAATTCATAAATCTTTAAAACAATACTGAGTACTTCAAAGTAGTTAGAATAAATAGGTTAAACTGGGACTGATGAGATAAGGGTCTTTAAAGAGGACAAATAAAAGCTTGTTTGAGGTTTTCCAATATGTAATCTGCTTGTATTCCAAAAGTACGAAAACCTTTGTAATTAAATACTTCTGCTCTATTTCTTTTCTTTTTTTTAAAGATTTATTTATTTATTTATTTATTTATTTATTTATTTATTTATTAGAGAGAGAGAGAGAGAGAGAGGCAGAGGCACAGGAAGAGGGAGAAGCAGGCTCCATGCTGGGAGCCAGACGTGGGACTCGATCCCAGGACCCCAGGATCGCCCTCTGGGCCAAAGGCAGGCGCTAAACCACTGAGCCACCCAGGGATGCCCTGCTCTATTTCTTTTAATGAATATTTTTCCTTTCTAAAAAATACCAGATTTAGGTAGCTGTTCATGAATATATTAGACTCATTTATCTTAGAGAAACTTGAAGAGTTTTAGCTTGCTATCTCTTTTAATTATAGAAATTAACCAAGAGAACTGTTTGAATAATAGATGTTTACTATCTATCAACTGGAGACTTAAAACATAGAATACAGAATTTCACCTATTTTCTTCTGATCTGTTTCTTACTAATGAAATCTGTGTTTTGCTTACTTAGATTATTTTAATGGAACACAACTCAAAGACTACCTTTCTTTATTCCTTACCTCCTTAAGATTTTATTGATCCTATGGCCCAGGAATGGGAGAAATGAGTGTTACAGTCCATGAACATGGTTGTCCATACATTTATTTTTTTAAATGGCACTTAATAATGCTTTAGATATGTCTGTAGATTTATTTATAACTATCATTGTTTATTATCCTCTTATGTATAGTATATGTTTACTATTTACCTAATAACATTTTTGATAATATAAGTAAATACATGTAACTTTTGTATCAACTCAGTTTATACATCTGTATCCAGTTCAGCTTGCTTAATTAACTTATTAGGCATAATTAGTTAATTAAGCAATCCAAGGTTGCTTGGGTTTCTCTTTGAATATGAATAATATTTCATTTTATGTACATATACTACATTTTGCTCATCTATTTATCTTCCCATGGACACTTGGACTGCTTCCTATTTTAGCTATTGTGAATAATGCTGCTATGAACATGGGTGTGGAAATACCTCTTTGAGATCCTGCTTTCACTTATTTTGGTTATAAAACCAGAAACAGAATTGATAGATTGCTTGGTAGTTCTATTTTTAATTTTTTGAGAAGCAATCATATTGTCTGCCACACTGTTGGCTCTATTATTTTACATATCTACCTCGTATTAGTGTGTGAGGGTTATAATTTTTCCACAGCCTCACCAGTATTTGCTCTTTTTTTTGTCATTTGTTACAAAAAACTTTTTTAGTAGTAGCCACCCTAATGAGTGTGAAGTGGTATCTCATAGTTTTCATTTGTATTTTCTGAATAAATAGCAACGATGAGCATTTTTTGGTGTGATTACAGGCCATGTGTATATCTTTCTTTAGAGAAATATTCAAGTCCTTTGCTCACTTTTGAATTGGGTTGCTTTTTGTTGTTGGATTTTCGGAGTTTGCTATCTACTTGGATATTAATCTTTTACAATCTATGACTTGCAAAATATTTTCTCTTATTCTGTGGATTGCCTTTTTACTCTAATAGTGCCTTTTGGTGCACAAAATGTTAATATTTTCATGTAATTAAATGTAATTTCATCTAATCCAGTTTGTCTATTTTTTTTCTTTTGTTGCCTGTGCCTTTGTTATCATATCTAAGAAATTATTGACAGGCCTAATGCCATGAAGCTTTTACACTAATGTTTTCTTCTAAGAATTTTATCGTGTAAGTTGTAATTTATGTCTTAGATGATTTTGAGTAGTTTTATATGTAGTATTTGATAAGTATGAAAATAATTTCTTTTGCATGTGGATATCCAGTTTTCCCAGCAACATTATTGAAAAGATAGTGCTATTGTCATTGAATATTCTTGACACCTTCGTCAAAAATTACTTGACCCATTTATGTGATGGTTTGTTCCTGTTCTATTTTATTCTATGGATCTGTACATCTACTTTTATCTGCAGCCACACTGTTTTGATACTGTAGCTTTGCAGTATATGAAATTTAAATTATGATTTAAATTATAAATCATTTAACTTTGTTATTGTTATTATATTTTTTAAATGTTATTTTGGGGAGGGATCCCTGGGTGGCGCAGCGGTTTGGCGCCTGCCTTTGGCCCAGGGCGCGATCCTGGAGACCCGGGATCGAATCCCACATCGGGCTCCCGGTGCATGGAGCCTGCTTCTCCCTCTGTCTGTGTCTCTGCCTCTCTCTCTCTCTCTCTCTCTCTCTCTTTCTCTCTCTATGACTATCATAAATAAATAAAATTTTTAAAAAAAATGTTATTTTGGGTATTTGGGGTCACTTGAGGTTCTATATGAATTTTAGAATGAGTTATCTTATTTTTGCAAAAGTATGATGGGTTTTGATAAGGACTGCACTGCATCTGTAGATCACAATATTATCTTCCAATCCATGAACATGGAATGTATTTCTATTTAATATATTTTTACGTCTTTCAGCAATATTTTATAGTATTCATTGTACAAATTTTGAACACTTTGATTAAATTAATTTGCAAATATTTTATTATTTTGGATGCTATTATGCATATAATTATTTCCATAATTTCCTTTCCAGATTGTTCATTATTAGTGTATAGAAATACAATTTTTTTTTGCATGTTGACTTTGTATCCTGCTACTTTGTAGCAGAATAAATTTATTAGTTCTAACAGTTTTTTTTTTAATCTTGGGGAGTCTCTACATATAAAATCATATCATCTGTAAACAGGGATAATTTTGCTTCTTTCTTTCCAACTTGGATATATTTTCTTTTTTCCTTCCTTCCTTCCTTCCTTCCTTCCTTCCTTCCTTCCTTCCTTCCCTCCTTTCTTTCTTCTTTTTCTCTTTCTGTTTTTTTCCATTCTGATTAGAACTTCCAGTATGATGTTGAATAGAGGTGGTAGAAGTAGGTCAGATGTTAGAAGAAAAACATTTTTTTTTAATAAATTTATTTTTTATTGTTGTTCAATTTACCAACATACAGAATAACACCCAGTGCTCATCCTGTCAGGTGCCCCCCTCAGTACCCGTCACCCATTCACCCACACCCCCCACCCTCCTCCCCTTCCACCACCCCTAGATCGTTTCCCAGAGTTAGGAGTCTTTATGTTCTGTCTCCCTTTCTGATATTTCCCACACATTTCTTCTCCCTTCCCTTCTATTCCCTTTCACTATTATTTATATTCCCCAAATGAATGAGAACATATAATGTTTGTCCTTCTCCGATTGACTTACTTCACTCAGCATAATACCCTCCAGTTCCATCCACATTGAAGCAAATGGTGGGTATTTGTCGTTTCTAAGTAATATTCCATTGTATACATAAACCACATCTTCTTTATCCATTCATCTTTCGATGGACACCGAGGCTCCTTCCACAGTTTGGCTATTGTGGACATTGCTGCTAGAAACATCTGGGTGCAGGTGTCCCGGCGTTTCATTGCATCTGTATCTTTGGGGTAAATCCCCAACAGTGCAATTGCTGGATCGTAGGGCAGGTCTATTTTTTTTTAATTTTTTTTTTTTTATTTATGATAGTTACAGAGAGAGAGAGAGAGAGAGGCAGAGACACAGGCAGAGGGAGAAGCAGGCTCCATGCACCGGGAGTCCGACGCGGGATTCGAACCCGGGTCTCCAGGATCGCACCCTGGGCCAAAGACAGGCGCTAAACCGCTGCACCACCCAGGGATCCCCCTTTATTTTTAACTCTTTGAGGAACCTCCACACAGTTTTCCAGAGTGGCTGCACCAGTTCACATTCCCACCAACAGTGTAAGAGGGTTCCCTTTTCTCCGCATCCTCTCCAACATTTGTAGTTTCCTGCCTTGTTAATTTTCCCCATTCTCACTGGTGTGAGGTGGTATCTCATTGTGGTTTTGATTTGTATTTCCCTGATGGCAAGTGATACAGAGCATTTTCTCATGTGCATGTTGGCCATGTCTATGTCTTCCTCTGTGAGATTTCTCTTCATGTCTTTTGCTCATTTCATGATTGGATTGTTTGTTTCTTTGGTGTTGAGTTTAATAAGTGCTTTATAGATCTTGGAAACTAGCCCTTTATCTGATACGTCATTTGCAAATATCTTCTCCCATTCTGTAGGTTGTCTTTTAGTTTTGTTGACTGTATCCTTTGCTGTGCAAATGCTTCTTATCTTGATGAAGTCCCAATAGTTCATTTTTGCTTTTGTTTCTTTTGCCTTCATGGATGTATCTTGCAAGAAGTTACTGTGGCTGAGTTCAAAAAGGGTGTTGCCTGTGTTCTCCTCTAGGATTTTGATGGACTCTTGTCTCACATTTAGATCTTTCATCCATTTTGAGTTTATCTTCAATAAATGGTGCTGGGAAAATTGGACATTCTCATGCAGAAGAATGAAACTAGACCACTCTCTTTCACCATACACAAAGAAGAAAAACTTTCATTTGAGACTAGATATTAGAAGAAAAAACTGTTTTTTATATGTGGCTTGTATTACAGTTAGTTAATTTTTTCTATTTCTAGTTGATTTTAGTGTTTTTTATCATGAAAGTTTTGAACCAAATTTTTGTTGAAATTCTCCATGGTTTCATCTGTTTTGTTGATATCTTTATTTTCTTTAACATAAATGACTATTTTAAGGCCTTTGTGATAACAAAAGGGATCAAATAATTTTAAAATTTTTATTATATCTCCCTTCTTTTCATAAGTTTAGTAATGCTTAGGTTTTCATTGGATGTTTTTCCTTTATAAAATAACTGTAAACATTCTGGATGATATCTTCTACCAGAGATGAATCTCTTTCTTTTTGTCAGTCATAGTGAAGAACTCATTCCTTCAAGATTTGAGCTGAGTTGGGCTTAGTTTAAGTTTTAATCTATCCATTACTGGTTTATTAAAGTTTATTTCTTTTTTGTTATTTTATCTTAACGTTTATTTTTAGTCTCTTAACTGAGAGTTAGTGTGTCTCTTTATCTTTGCCTTAAAAGACTGAAATATTCACTTCTGTTTGGTGGAAAATTTAACCTTAGCTCTTTAAATCCATGCCTCTAATTGTGTGTTTGAATTGAAGAACACTTCTCCTTCCAGAAATATATGGTCTTCTAAGCACTGTAGGCTAGTTTCAGTTTAACTTTTGAAAGCCATAGCCTATGAGGTGCATGGGTGGCTCAGTTGGTTAAATGTCTGCCTTCAGCTCAAGTCATGATCCCAGAACCCTGGGATCTAGTGGGCATTGGCTTTCTGCCCAGCGGGAAGTCTGCTTCTCCTTCTCCCTCTTCCCCCTGCTCATGCTGCTTTCTATCTCTTTCTCTCTCAAATAAATAAATAAAATAAAAAACTGAAAAAGCCTTGGCCTAGTCCTCTGCATACTTCCATAAGCAGCCATGGACTCAGCAAATCTTTCATGAGGAGGTAAAAGTGTTTCTGTGCTTCCCCAAGTTTCCAGATCGTCAGGCAAAGCCCACACAACTACTTAAGTTCCTGATTTTTTTTTTCCATTTATAGTTCCTCTGAATGAGAAAACAAAATCCTTAGCCTGCACTCAGCGTCAACACATTCTTCCAGTCAGAACATTGCAAGTAATTGCCCATCTCAGAACAACTTTCCTCTTTCTTGGATTTGAATGATCTTGTCTTCATTGCTTCCATTGATCTCTAATAACTTTATAGTGAGGCTTTGTAATTTATCTACTTCTCATTGTGACAGCATAATGCTGCTATTCTTTCTACATTCTACCTAAAACTTGCAATCCATAAACTTGATCATTTTAAATGTTATATATGTGATTTCTTGTTTATTCTGAATTGTCTTTGCATCGTTTATCACTTTCTCTTTCTCTAATAATTCAACATTTCCTAGGTCTGTGTTTCTAAATCTAAATCTTTTTAAACGTATATTTGGCATCAGGGAAATATAAATCAAAACTACAATGAGATATCACCTCACACCTGTCAGAATGGCTAAAATCAACAACACATGAAACAATAGGGACTGGAAAGAGGGTACAAAGGGGTACCCTTTTACACTCTTGGAGGAATGCAAATTGGTGCAGTTGCTCTGGAAAACAGTATGGAGGTTTCCCATAATAATGGGGAAGCATTATCTACAATAGTGAAATTATGGAAAGAGACCAAATGTCTCTCTCTCTCTCCATATACATGATATTATATATATATATATATAATTATATATAATTATATGTAATATTATATATATACTTGAATATTACTCAGCCATAAAAAAGAGTGAAATCATGTCATTTGCAATAACATGGATGTAAGGAGCTAGAAAATATTATGCTAAGTGAAATGAGTCAGTCAAAGAAAGACAAATACCATATGATTTCACTTGTATGAGGAATTTAGGACCCCAAATAAATGAACATGGAGGGGGAAAAAAAGAGAGAGGCAAACCCAGACTCTTAAATATAGAGCACAAACTGATGGTTACTGGACGGGAAGTGGGTGGGGGGATGAGTAAAATAGGTGATGGGGATTAAGGAGAATACTTGTTATGAATGATGGGTGTTATCTGTAAGTGATGAATCACTAAACTCTATACCTTAAACTAATATTGTCCTGTATGTTAATTAGCTGGGATTTAAATAAAAACTTGGAAAAACAAAATATTTTGATATTATACATTTTCTTTTTGTATTTTGCTCTGATTTAAATAGATACCTGCAATTTTCTCCCTACATGCTTTGTATTTCCTTTAGCTTGCTCTTTTTGCTCTTTTTCCATCTTTTGAGTTCAGTTTATTTACTTTCACCATTTTTCTTTCTTTATAAATGTATTTAAATCGGTATAGGGGGATGCCTGGATCTCAGGGTTGTGCATCTACCTTTGGCTCAGGGCGTGATCTTGGAGTCCTAGGATCGAGTCCCATATTGGGCTTCCTGCATGGAGTTTGCTTCTCCCTCTGCCTATGTCTCTCTGCCTCTCTCTCTCTCTGTGTGTCTCATGAATAAATAAATAAAATCTTTAAAAATCAATCAATCAGTCTAGGGTCTAGAATGTACTGGATATATAACAGATGTTCAAACAAATCATCTCAAATATAGATACAAATATGATCAAAGAAAGGTATTACTTAAACCATACTACCTTCCACAATTTTATGTCTGCTTTTGATCCTTGACATATCTTCCAAGTAACTATTTCAAATGAAGATCTTAAACTAGACACTCATTTAATAAATAAGACCTTCCACAGTCAAAATCACCTATATTAATGACATAATATAACTTATTTACAAGCATACATATTTATATATATATACATTTGATGTATGTATATATATATGTAGTTATATATATCTCATAATATACATCAAATTTTGAAATTCAAAAGTTTTGGAAGTAGTTTTTCATGAAGTCATGAATATATATATATATTTCTTTTATAATTAATTTAATAATTTAATTCCATACTAATTAATGTAGTGTTATTAATTAACTAATTTGATTATTTGTGAGAACTACTATAATTTAATAAAATTTTACTGACTCTTGTTTGACATTGTATTAAGCAATAAGTAACTTTTTTAAAATTTAGTGTCTAGGGATCCCTGCGTGGCGCAGTGGTTTGGCGCTTGCCTTTGGCCCAGGGCGCGATCCTGGAGACCCGGGATCGAATCCCACATCAGGCTCCCGGTGCATGGAGCCTGCTTCTCCCTCTGCCTGTGTCTCTGCCTCTCTCTCTCTCTCTGTGACTATCATAAATAAATAGAAATTAAAAAAAAATTTATAAAAAAATAAAAAATAAAAAAAAAATTTAGTGTCTAAATTTACATGATTTCATTAGAGGCATTTCATCATAGAAAAGGAACTGGGAAAAAAAAAGTAAAGGAACTGAGAGATCAATTAATAAATTTAGAGTAGCTACAGGATTTATTTGAGATGATATTTATTTTATCCATTCAGGTTAGAGTACTTTTTTTGCCATTTAAACTGGAGACTAATTGAGTGTTTAAATATAAAAAGATTAGTATTTCTTCCTCATTTCTACAATGGTTTGACCATGAAATAAAAATGTCATCCATCTGACTACTTCAACTTTGCTCTGGAAGAACTATCATTATAAATCCATTATTTTATTTAATATTTTTATAATAATTTAATTTTTCAACTCAAGATGATTATTAATCACTTATAATTCTTTAGTCATTGTGCCAGATGAGGCAAAAATGAAGATTAAAAATATGTAAGCTGTTAGGCAAGTTACCTACAAGCTGGATTTTTGTCAGATATCAGGAGCTCACAACTGAATACTGTCTAGAAATGGACACTGTAATTACTGACATCCCTCTGACATGTTGTCAGTTAGCAATATTGGATTTTTTGTTTGGGTCTCTTGTAAATTAAGGAACTGGAACAGGGACTGGAATTTCAGACAAATGCAGAACTTACCTCAGGCATAAAGTTTCAGTGGTCCCCAAAATCAGTAATCACAATAAGCAATAACTTATATACAGTATTTAAAACAGTTCAAAATGAATGTAAAAAAAAAAAATCACAGTCAATAAAATAAAAGTCCTAATAGATTGGACACAGCAGTGTCATACAGAACAGTAAATGAGTCTAAGGCAAAACAAACCAAAAAAACTATGGACCTCTATAACCATGTTTCATCTAGTTTTAGTTTTTTCAGAACATTAAAGTAGAAGAAGTTGACTTCAAAAATATTATTGATAAATTTGTTTTCAAGAAGGTCAGATAAAATTATAATAAAAAGTAAAATACTGAGGGCGTCACTTGACGGGATGAGCACTGGGTGTTTTTCTGTATGTTGGTAAATTGAACACCAATAAAAATTAATTTATAAAAAAAGTAAAATAACAATATATTATACTTCAATATAAATAAAATATTTTAAAACACTAATATTGTAAATTTTAATATACTAACTTTTCATCAAAAAATTTTTTATTGATTTACTTAACAGAGAGAGAGAGGAGAGCATAAGCAGGTGGGGCATCAGAGGGAGAGGGAGAAGCAGGTTCCCTGCTGAGCAGGAAGCCTGACATGGGATTTGATATCAGGACTCCAGGATCATGGCCTGAGCTGAAGGCAGCAGCTTAACAGACTGAACCACCCAGGCACCTTGACTTTTCAATTTTTAAACAACTCTCAAATCCTGTTATTATTCCTGTTTAGAAGCAAATAAAATTCATATCAAGCAAATTTCTAATATGCCTTCTGAGAGATAAACAATCCCTATTTACTTGTTGAGGTAAGACAGGAGAGATTCTTTCCACAACGCACTTTCTGCTTTCTCTGTCTCCACTTCTCACTCAGAAAGCCAACTACTCCTTTCTATGTTTAGTCAATTCTATTATCATGTATTAAAAACCACAACTTAAGGAGACATTGTTCAGTGAATGGTAAGCATAGCACTATTAGAATATTTAAGGTGATATTATGAGACAGAATATTTATTTTTTTTTTAATTTTTATTTATTTATGATAGTCATAGAGAGAGAGAGAGAGAGAGAGAGGCAGAGACACAGGCGGAGGGAGAAGCAGGCTCCATGCACCAGGAGCCTGATGTGGGATTTGATCCTGGGTCTCCAGGATCGCGCCCTGGGCCAAAGGCAGGCGCCAAACCGCTGCGCCACCCAGGGATCCCGAGACAGAATATTTATTATACACTTAGGATCAATTATGTACAAAATATAAGCATAGTCATGGAGAGGAAAAAGATATTGGGAAAAGTGATAAAATAATTTGAAAATACTTTCAAATAGTTGTGGAATTCTTTCTCTAAAACTCAAATTATGAAGTGTGTCAATGACTTTAGGATGATAAGTCATGAATAGAAAGAGTGGATAAAGAAAACAATTATATAATATTTGGGTGAAACGAGCTAGTCAGAAAGGAGTAAGATATAAGGGATACTATATGTCTAAGCTAACCTGATGAAAGAAATTTATAGTACAGAGAGGATATTGGTCAGCAGGGAATATACTGCCAAGTTAGATAAATAAGTAATTCACAGATAATTCACAGTCATAATCATGATTATCAATATCATCATCATCATAATTGGTACAATTTTTGAGAGCCCACTGTGGGTCAGAGAGAGTGCCAAGCTTTGAAGTATATACAATGGAGTCAGTGTTATTACCTTCTCTACTTTTCACAGAAAAAATGGAAACTCAGAAATATTAAAAACTGCTCAAAATAATATTAAGAGTTGAGGTTGGAAACTCAGACTTTATCTATGAAAGGCAACTCTCTAACACACGGAAGAGAAGTATCAAAAGGAATTCACTATCACATGTAGAATTAAACTAAAAGAGTCATAGTAACACTTACCATTTGTGTGAACTCCTTATAAATACTATATCATTTATCCTGTGCCATATTAGGAGAGCATCAGAAAACATTATCCACTTCATCAAACTCCAACCAGATAGTGTTTAACCTATTTCTACATTTTGCTAGACTCGGTCCCCATTCCAAGCTTTGGTGTCCTCTATAAGTTTTCTTAGTTCTCACCTGTTTGTTTGTTTCTTATGGTGGTTCTAAATGCACAATAATATGAAATAATTTGTGTGTTCTATCAAAAATTACGCTGGCTTTTAAGATTCTCATTGCATAGTTAAAGAACGATAGTATAGCATAGATTAAGGAGCAAGGATTTTGTGGTCAAATGTGTGTGAATCCTACCTCTGCCATTTCCAGTTCTAGAATTTTGAGCCATTATTTTAATAAAACAGCAAACAACAAAAATCTCTGGCTTTTAATTCTCTCTTCTACAAAATAAGTGTCGGTTAGTTTTATTTTATTTATTTATTTAAAAAAAATGTTTTTGTTGGTTAGTTTTAATAATGATTGTATAGCTTCTAACATAATGTCAAGTTATCTGCATGCATAGTAAACAATAGCTATTAGTAGTAACAACAATATTACCTATGTCAAATCTGTGATAAACTAAAGTTTAATAAAGTATTTAGAAAAGAAACATAATTTAATATTTATATCAAAACAAATTCAGCCCAATAGTTTAGCTTGTAATTAATTAATCTGAAAACAAAACTATAAACTTTATGTGAAGTCATTAGAGTCTTTGATATGTAACTTAGTATCCGTCTTGAATTCATGGCATTCTAATCCCATTACATTATGTTAAAAACCAGATTAGAGGGAAGCCTGGGTGGCTCAGGGGTTTAGTGCCACCTTACTGCCCAGGGCGTGATCCTGGAGACCCAGGATCAAGTCCCACGTTGGGTTCCCTGCATGGAGCCTGCTTCTCCCTCTGCCTGTGTCTCTGCCTTTTTCTGTCTGTCATGAATAAATAAAACCTTAAAAAAAGAAAAAAAGAAAACCAACAACCCAATTAAAAAGTTAAAAAAAAAAACAGATTAGAAAAGTTATTTGAAAACTAGACCAGCAACATAATTTCTCATGGATCACCAGAGAACAAAGGGATATAATTACTATTACAGACATTGCATTTGTTTTTAGGTAAACAAATGGGCTTTTGAATTACATAGACATAATACAAATTCCAAATCTAGTCAACAACTTCATGTGTAACTGTGCAATTTATTTACTTTATCTCAGCCTTTCTTGTTTTGAGAAGTTGAGATTTTCTAGCATTTATAACAAAGGCTTGCTGTGAAATAATAGATTATGCACATTGTAAATATTAACTATCAATATCATAATTTCCGGGGTACCTGGGTGGCTCAGACGGTTGAGGGTCTGACTCTTGATTTCGGCTTCTTCGGGGTCTTGGAATGGAGTCCCGACATCTGGCTGCAAGCTCAGCATGGAGTCTGTCCCTTTCTGATCTTTCTTCCTGCCATGTTCTCTGTATCAAATCAATATATATATATTCAACATCACCTTCATCATCCTTCTAAGTATTGTTATCAATGTTGCAAGCTTGAATTTAAGACTATTTCAGGTTAATATGCAATGAATAGTATTTGGCCAGATATGATTTTTAAATGATGTCTTCTTTTTTTTTTTAAAGATTTTATTTATTCTTTCATGAGACACAGAGAGATAGAGAGAGGCAGAGACAGGCAGAGAGAGAAGCAGGCTTCATGCAGGAAGCCTGATGTGGGACTTGATCCTTAACCCCAGAATCATACCCTGAACCAAAGACAGATGCTCAACCTCTGAGCCATCCATGCATCCCTAAATGATATCTTCTTGAATAATACATGAACATTTCAGGAATGAAGCAATCTACTTTATAAAATATACTGATTGGATCATTTGTTTAGCTGTTCTAGCTGGAAATAATAAGCAGTTTGGATAAGTCTAAACCTTTCTAAACATTCTATTTTTTTCATTTCCCAATGAATGTTGTTTCATTAACAAACAATGGATGCATTAAGATATTCACTTACTTGTAAGGAGACATTGCATTACATAAGGTTTCTCCTGGCTTAATTAACTTTCTATTTTACCAGACCTGCAAAATATACTCTTCTCCCAAGTCTCCAAACAAATATTAAATGTCATGAATTTTTCATTTCTTTACATTATTCCAGCCACTTAAAAGATTATAAATTGAATTGAGTAGTTGTTTAGTACTATGAATTTTTAAAACCCATACAGATGATTTTTCATCCTGTGTTAGGATAGATTGTAATCTGATTTTAGAAATTACTGATTCTGAATGTATCCAGATATTTTCATATGATCATCCTAAGATGGGAAAAATCATGATTTCAGGGCCCATATTATCATTTTTCACACAAAGAGATTTTCAAGCAGCTTTTATTGAATTTGTAATATATGCCATAGTATGTGTTAGATGCTGGAGCATTATATTTTCATGTTTTACACTTGACGTTAACATTTTCTTTTTCTTTTTTTTTTTCTTTTTGTTTCAGTGGTAGAATTTAGTGATTCAACACTTGTATACAAACCCAGTGCTCATCACAAGTGCACTCCTTAATACCCATCACCTATTTAAACCATATCCTCACCTGGTTTCCTTTGCTAACCAACAGTTTGCCATCTATTGTTAAGAATCTGTTTCTTGGTTTGTCTCTCTCTTTTTCCCTTACAATTGTTTGGTTTCTTAAATTACACATAAGAATGAAATTATATGGTAGTTTTCTTTCTCTGTCTGACTTACTTCACTTAGCATGATACTCTTGCTCCAATCACATTATTGCAAATGGCAAGATTTCATTCTTTTTTATGGCTGAGTAATATTATATTTTATATAATATATAAATATATAAACATATACATACATATATATTGCTTTTTTATTTTTTCATCAGTAGATGAATGGGCTCTATCCATAATTTCCTTATTGTTGATAATGTTGCTATAAACATAGGGGTACATGTATCACTTCAATTTAGTATTTTTGTATCCTTTGGGCAAATACATAGTAGTGCAATTGCTGAATGAGAAGTAGTTCTATTTCTAAGTTTTTGATGAACCTCTCTTCTGTTTCCCATCCTGGGGTGCATCAGTTTGCCATCCCACCAACAGTGGATGGGGTCTCCCCTTTCTCCACATCTTCATCAGCACCTGTTGTTTCTTGTACTGTTCATTTTAGTTGTTCTGACAGGTGCAAAGTAATATCTCTTTACAGATTTGATTTGTATTTCCCTGATAATCAGTGATATTGAGCATCTTTTCATGTGTCCTTTGGTCATCTGTATGTCTTTGGAAAAATATCTATTCATGTCTTCTGCCCATTTTTTAACTAAATTACATGTGTTTTGGATGTTGAGTTTTTCTAAGTTCTTCATATTTTGGATACTAACCGTTTAAAGATATGTCATTTGGAAATATCTTCTCCCATTCTGTAAGCTGCTTTTTGGTTTTGCTTTTTGTTTCCTTCACTGTGCAGAAACTTTTTATCTTGATGAAGTCCTAGTAGTTTTCCTTTGCTTTTGTTTCCCTTGACTCTGGGGACTTATCTAGAAAAAGGTTGTAATGCCAATGTCAAAGAGGTTGCTGCCTGGATTCTCCTCTAAGATTTTGATGGTTTCCTGTCTCACATAAAGGTCATTCATCCATTTTTAATTTATTTCTGTGTGTGGTATAAGAAAGTGGTCTAGTGTCATTCTTTCGCATGTGGCTCTCTAGTTTTCCCACACCATTTGTTGGAGAGATTGTCTTTTTCCCATTGGATATCCTTTCCTGCATTGTCAAAAGTTCATTAACCAGTTGTGGATTCGTCTCTGGGTTTTCTATTCTATTCCATTGATTTATGGGTCTTTTTTTTTTTGCCCGTGCTATGTTTGACATTAGCATTTTCTTTTTTTTTAAAAGATTTTATTTATTTATTCATGAGAAACACACAGAGAGAGGCAGAGACATACAGAGGGAGAAGCAGTATCCATGCAGGGAGCCCAATGTGGCACTCGATTCCGGATCCCATGATCACACCCTGAGCCAAAGGCAGATGTTCAACCACTGAGCCACCCAGGTGTCCCTGATACTAGCATTTCAATTAGTTTGTGCTAAGGGTTTAATTCAATAAATAAGTAAATAAATATTTGAATTTATTATGCAACATTTTTATATTTTATATTAACATTTTGACAAGACACTGTAATTCTTTTTCTTCCATTTGATCACTAGTTCATTTCAGTTCATATATGTTTGTGTATATAAATAAAGTGTAGTAGAATTTCTGTACAAACTAAAAGCACAGTATTTGGTCCATAAGTAAATAGCCTTTTCATTTCTATACACTAACAATGAGACTGAAGAAAGAGAAATTAAGGAGACAATCCCATTTACAATTGCACCCAAAAGCATAAGATACCTAGGAATAAACCTAACCAAAGAGGTAAAAGATCTATACCCTAAAAACTAGAGAACACTTCTGAAAGAAATAGAGGAAGACACAAAGAGATGGAAAAATATTCCATGCTCATGGATTGGCAGAATTAATATTGTAAAAATGTCAATGTTACCCAGGGCAATTTACACGTTTAATGCAATCCCTATCAAAATACCATGGACTTTCTTCAGAGAGTTAGAACAAATTTTTTTTTAAATTTTATTTATTTATGATAGGCACACAGTGAGAGAGAGAGAAGCAGAGACATAGGCAGAGGAAGAAGCAGGCTCCATGCACCGGGAGCCCCACGTGGGATTCGATCCCGGGTCTCCAGGATCGCGCCCCGGGCCAAAGGCAGGCGCCAAACCGCTGCGCCACCCAGGGATCCCTAGAACAAATTATTTTAAGATTTGTGTGGAATCAGAAAAGACCCCGAATAGCTAGGGGAATTTTAAAAAAGAGAACCATAGCTGGGGGCATCACAATGCCAGATTTCAGCTTGTACTACAAAGCTGTGGTCATCAAGACAGTGTGGTACTGGCACAAAAACAGACACATAGATCAATGGAACAGAATAGAGAACCCAGAAGTGGACCCTGAAATGTACGGTCATCTAATATTCGATAAAGGAGGAAAGACTATCCATTGGAAGAAAGACAGTCTCTTCAATAAATGGTGCTGGGAAAATTGGACATCCACATGCAGAAGAATGAAACTGGACCACTCTCTTTCACCATACACAAAGATAAACTCAAAATGGATGAGAGATCTAAATGTGAGACAAGAGTCCATCAAAATCATAGAAGAGAACACAGGCAACACCCTTTTTGAACTCAGCCACAGTAACTTCTTGCAAGATACATCCATGAAGGCAAGAGAAACAAAAGCAAAAATGAACTATTGGGACTTCATCAAGAGAAGAAGCTTTTGCACAGCAAAGGATACAGTCAACAAAACTAAAAGACAACCTACAGAATGGGAGAAGATATTTGCAAATGACATATCAGATAAAGGGCTAGTTTCCAAAATCTATAAAGCGCTTATTAAACTCAACACCAAAGAAACAAACAATCCAATCATGAAATGGGCAAAAGACATGAAGAGAAATCTCACAGAGGAAGACATAGACATGGCCAACAAGCACATGAGAAAATGCTCTGCATCACTTGCCATCAGGGAAATACAAATCAAAACCACAATGAGATACCACCTCACACCAGTGAGAATGGGGAAAATTAACAAGGCAGAAAACTACAAATGTTGGAGAGGATGCCGAGAGAAGGGAACCCTCTTACACTGTTGGTGGGAATGTGAACTGGTGCAGCCACTCTGGAAAACTGTGTGGAGGTTCCTCAAAGAGTTAAAAATAGACCTACCCTATGACCCAGCAATTGCACTGTTGGGGATTTACCCCAAAGATTCAGATGCAATGAAACATCGGGACACCTGCACCCCGATGTTTCTAGCAGCAATGTCCACAATAGCCAAACTGTGGAAGGAGCTTCGGTGTCCACCGAAAGATGAATGGATAAAGAAGATGTGGTCTATGTATACAATGGAATATTACTCAGCCATTAGAAACGACAAATACCCACCATTTGCTTCAACGTGGATGGAACTGGAGGGTATTATGCTGAGAGAAGTAAGTCAATCGGAGAAGGACAAACAGTGTATGTTCTCATTCATTTGGGGAATATAAATAATAGTGAAAGGGAATATAAAGGAAGGGAGAAGAAATGTTGGGAAATATCAGGAAGGGAGACAGAACATAAAGACTCCTAACTCGGGGAAACGAACTAGGGGTGGTGGAAGGGGAGGAGGGCGGGTGTTGGAGGGGAATGGGTGACGGGCACTGAGGTGGACACTTGACGGGATGAGCACTGGGTGTTTTTCTGTATGTTGGTAAATTGAACACCAATAAAAATTAATTAAAAAAATAAATAAATAAATAGCCTTTTAGTAGTAAAAGAGTCACATCTGGCAACTATGCTCTGTTTCAATAAAAATAAATACATAAAGCAGGAAAATAAAATCAAATGTCTAAACAGCATGATTGCTTCTGTATTTCTTTTGAGCTTTAGATATTTTTCTCTAAAAATTAACCAAATAATTTCTTGGCTCCTTACTCTGAAGACCCCAAATGGATCCTTCTATTATGAAGTACTTGCAACAGCTTCTTTGACCCTGGTTGACTTTCCTGGTCCTATTTCTGTCTTATTCAAAACCTCTAGGACTCACTCTGCTTCCTTACCTCTTTATTACTGTCAACCTTCAACTCTATGCACTGGCATTCCTCGCCCCCAGGACCAGCTGTGATACAGGAATCTATTTATCTTCCTTTTTGGCTGTGGAATTTTTTTTCTGCCAATGAAACAAAAGAAACTAGAAAGTAATTTTTCTACATTACTCCTGATAATATTCTGATCCCATCTATCTTCTTTTTCCAAATTAAATGAAAAATCACATGGACTATCTAAATTTCAGATAGATAAAATGTTCAATATCATTTTCCCTTAGATCAGATTCTACCTTAAATATTTTAAATAAGCAAACAAACAAAAATAAAAAGCAACAACAACAAATCCAGAGGCTTATACAGTCCCCAAAGGTCTTGCATCTAACCTCTTAGTCATCACTCACGATGCCCCTGGTGCACGTAATTCTATTTGGTCAGGGACTGCTTTGCATTGTGATGCTACACTCTACCATCATGGAAAGCCGCTCAAGTGTTTCTCACCCTGAGACTCCACTGTAGCATTCAAACTTAGAGGAGGTAGAATCTTTCTTCTTAATATCAAACGAAAAAACAAGAAGCCTATTTTTAAAGAGGTCTACTTTTAACTCTTGAAACACAAATGGTTAATCCCATTGTTTTTCCTTAATAGGGGATCTAGTACATTCTTTCTAATGGTGGTAATCTTAAATTCTGAAACCTTCTTTGTAAAGACAGGTATCCTTAATTTCTATAATAGCTTCACAAAAGAAATTTCTTTTCCTATTTTACGTTGAAAGGGAAAGGGGAACAAGTGCATGTTTATTCTTTACTAAAGCATTCTGCTAAAAACAAACAACAAACAAGAAACCCACCAAAAGCCTTTTGTTTTAAGGCTTTTAATTTTATATGTAATGGAAATGGATATAAGATTAGTTAGCTTCAAGGATATCATTACTGCATTAAATAAAAGCTTATCGTTTAAGGGAACAATTCTGGTGTTGAAAGATATATTTTCAACTGCTCCCTTACTATGTCACAGAAACTAAAGGATTAAATCTCTTTTACTTGGTTCCTTAATACATAAAACTGACATTACTTCACTCACAGTATTTGGTTCTAATTACATTGTTTTATTAATTCTAAGTCATATGGTTTAATTCTTTCATATTTTAACATCTCTGGAAGATATCTTTGTATAATCAATATGAGAGAGAAGAATTATGAAATAAGCAAAAATAGAACATCCTGTAATTTGATAAAATATGATACATGAGATAATGTATAAAATGGAAACATCTTTTAAAAGATTTTATTTATTTATTCATGAATGACACAGAGAGAGAGAGAGAGAGAGAAAGAGGCAGAGACACAGGCAGAGGGAGAAGCAGGATCCATGCAGGGAGCCTGATGTGGGACTTGATTCCGGGTTTCCAGGATCAGGCCCTGGGCTGAAAGAAGCACTAAACCACTGAGCCCCCCAGGCTGCCCTAAAATGGAAATTTTATACATTAAATTAAGAGCTAGGCTTTGGAAAGAAAGTGTCTAGAATAAAACCCCACTTTTGTCTCTCACTAGCTATATGACCATGGAAAGACTACTAAACTATTTTAGACCTATTTTTTGTACTTGTGAAACACTAATGATATAAACAATAAATGCTTACTTCATTGTTCTCAGCAGAAATGATGTGATGTTTAGAAATTTCTAACATATAATCAATGTTAATGAAAATATTTTTCAAGATTTTATTTATTTATTTATTTATTTATTTATTTATTTATTTATTCCTGAGAGACACAGAGAGAGAGGCAGAGACACAGGCAGAGGGAGAAGCAGGCTTCATGCAGGGAGCCTGATGTGGGACTCATCCCAGGACTCCAGGATCATGCCCTGGGCCAAAGGCAGGCACTAAACTGCCGAGCCACCCAGGGATTCCATGTTCATGAAAATTTAGCTGGTTTTAGTAAAGTGAAAATAAAATAAAATCCATTTTGAATTTCAGGTATCAGATTTGTTTTTAGAAACAAATTAGCTAGGGGGCACCTGGGTGGCTCAATTGAGCCCCGCATTGGGCTCCCTGCTCAGTGGAGAGTCTGCTTACCCCTCTCCCTCTGCTGCTCCCCCTACTTGCTCCCTCTCTCTCTCTCTGCCACCTCTCAAATAAATATATAAAATCTTAAAAAGAAAAGTAAAAAAACAAATTGGCTATTACTCCACATTCTCTAAGATTATACTAACTTCCTCTGTGAAATTCCCCTTCAAGCCAGTGATGCAATTGAAGCAAAGCATTACATTTAAACTTCTATTCATTCAGTCACTTTCACTGAATAAATCTCAGAATTTCCATGGACTTTTAAATGGTGAAATGTATTTCAGAAATACATACATGTCTATCTAATATATGTATTAGACCAATTTTTGGTAGAAATGATAGACTGGTAGAATTTGATAAAACAGATCAAATTTTTCTTTTATTTGCATGGTATAAAGGTAGAAAACCTCTTTAAATAAATAAGATCACTTTCTAGAAATTTACATTTAAAACAGACGGGCCTGAGGCTTTCTTCTCTAGAAAGTACTGCTTTATTTTCTCCCTGTATAAACCAGGTTTCCTAAGTGCCTCCTGTCCCATCATTTAGAGATTTGTAGTCAGGGATCTTTCCATGGTTATATATATAATCTTTCCATGGTTATATATCTAGTCAGAGACAAAAGTGGGATTTTATTCTAGACATTCCCTTTCCAAAGCCTAGCTCTTAATTTCCATTCTGTACATTATCTCATATATCATATTTTATCAAATTATAGGATGTTCTATTTTTGCTTATTTCATAATTCTTCTCTCTCATGTTGATTATAAAAAGATACCTTCCAGAGATGTTAAAATAAGAAAGAATTAAACCATATGTTTTAGTTTTGGATTGAAAGAAACTGTATGTATTCTATACAACTAAAGTGGGAGAAATCCTCAGTTTTCAAACATCCTGAAATTTGTACACCCATCTATATTAGTGTCCTATGGATGCAAAGTGCCACACAAGGGGAAGCTTAAAAGAACAAAAAATAATTATATCACATTTCTGGATGCTAGAAGTCTGAAATCACAGTGTTCACAGAACCATGCCATCTGAAGGCTCTAAGAGAATACCCTTCCTGCCTTTTCCAGCGTTTGGTAGACTCACATCTTGGTTTCTAGATGCATTATTTCAATCTGTTCTCTTCCTCTGTCTTCGCATGACATCTCCCTTGTGTCTCTTGTGTGTTTACATGGCCATCTACTTGTAAGGATTCCAGTCGTACTGGATTGTGGTGCTACCTTATTCCAGTATAACCTCATTTGAATTTAACTAATTATATCTACAAAGACCATATTTCCAGTTAAAATCAAATTTTGAGGTACTAGAGCATGGACTTCAGTGCATATGTTTTTGGGAGGACATATTCACCTATAAACTATAATACTATAACATTATCATAGAGATATATGTCCTATAGTAATTTTAAGAACTATCATATTTTATAATATGGCTAAAGCATCACTTGGGCCTTTGGATCTATTGAATTCTGTATACCTAATATGTATAGCCTAATATGTAACTAAGAAACCCAAACCATATATCAACATAGTCCAAACTTATGTGAGAGTCCCATATACAAATGTGAGGCGCAATTTATACCTACATTTTATGTACAATTCCCCTCTCCCTATAATGACATAAATTGACTTCCTTCAATGTGATTATACAAAAATATCCTTACTTTATTGCTTACTGCATAGGAAAAAAAATGTTGCAGATATATGTTGTCTGGAGTTTATGAGTACTATTTCATCAATTTTTGTTACAAAGCCTTTCTGGATCATTTCTAAGATTCATTTAAACAGACCATGCTGAAGTGTCTTTCCAGTTCTTTAGTCTCTCAATTTCAAAAACTTCCCCTTGATTATACTTGACCAGAAATTCACATATTTATATCAGGAACCTATCCTTACCAGTAATACACCATCTCCAAAATCTGCTTCAAAAATCTCCCCTCTCCAATCATCACCTCTGCTTCCAATTCACTTACGGAAGACACACCTGGGTGCAATTTTGCCTTAATAAGCATATTCATGGTGTGGTCTTTCTGGCCACTGAACGAAACTCCCTGCCTTCCCAGCCTGAACAAAACTCCCAAGCTTAATTAGAACCAACTACTCATTCTACTGGCCTTTCTCTTAAATACTTAAGGATTACTAAAGAAAATAATAAAAATGGATTGAACTATAATATTTAACTTCATGATTCAAAGCCTCAACTGGATATTGAACTCTGCAATGGTTCAATACCATTTTCTTCATAAATTCAAATTCCCACTTTCTGTAATGTTTACTGTACTAATTCTCCTTCCTCCTCAACCTATCCATGCTTTTCTGACCACATGCTCAGCTGATGCCCTGGCCTCATAATTCACTAGTGATGTAGAATCCATCTGATGGAATTTATTCCTCCTTCACATTACAAAATCCAAAAACCAACTTCTATCAGTAGTATTGTACCAGTAGTTCTATCTCTGACTTTGATCTATTTTCTTCTCAAATAACCTTCAATTTCTGTACCTCTCTACAAGATCACTCACTTTCACATAAAAACCTGTCCTAAAACCTACTTTTTAGATGAAAAGGGAAGTAAAATGAATAAAATTGCAAAAGGAAACAAGGAAACATCAATAAAGCAACTCTACCTTAATATCTATTTCCATGTACCCTATTTCTTTTATCTTGAGACAAGTTATCAACATAATCTTAGAATCTTCACCTTTCATTCATCATTTGAAAAAAATATTTTTTACTGTTTTTTTTTAATTTAAAAAACAGTATTTTTTGAAACATGATGGTAAAGATTCTTATCATTACCAAATATTCTCTTAGCAAATCTTTACATGGAAGACACTTGTAAATATTTTCTGGCTGTTTGTCAGGATGAAAGAAAATTAGTTCCAATGACTAACTAGCCACTCTTTGCCACAGCAGCTTATTGAAAGTTCATATATATGAAATCTGAAATCATTATAACTATGAAAGAAATGTAACAAAGCTAAACTGAGCCAGGATCTAAAATGTTTAAGTATAAGGGACCTGGAATTCTGTATGTTACTACATTAAGGAGCAATGAAACAGGGTCTAGTTTAATATTCAAAGCTCTGTGATTTAAGCAGAGGTAGGAGGGTGCAGAGTTTGAGAGTAGCAATGAGAAATTAAAGGATGCAATGCTCAACATCAAACCCAAAAGTCCAAGGGGTATAAAGTACAAAAGTCATCACTTGGGGGGAGGCACGTTATAGAGAAAATGATGTTCTCAGAAAACTTAGAGGATGACTGGGAAAGAAAAATCAGAAAAAAATGAAGATACGGGAAAATTCATAATATGGAGAATGTTGGCGGAAGGTGCTAAAGTGGGGGAATGTATAGAGCAACATAGGAGCTAGGGTAAGTAGAGAGTCTATAGAGACATGGTCAGTTTGTGGAGGAAGGTGTGGATGAGGAATAACCTGAGAGACCTAGAGTTCTCTGTGATGTCTTATAAGGGCGGGAAAAAAATCTAGAAATTATTCCTAATGGCTCTGAGGCAAAATGTGCTTGTGAGGTAGTGGAAGAGTAGGTGTCTTGATGTTTCATGCAGTATCCACTTTGTTTTCCACTTGGCTTCTACTGATGGAGGTCTCCAGGTTAGAATATGTATGATACAACGAAAAAACAGAGCCCACTCTTTGACCCTTGTAAAAAATCAACTACATATTCCTCAATTCAATTTATTGATTTGGATCATTTTATGAAGAATTCCAAATATCAAATTATCCATGCATCCCTGGAGTTAAAAACATAATTTCATTTTTAGTGCACCAAGCTTGTTCACATATCTAGGGATGTGTGTGTGTGTGTGTGTGTGTGTGTGTGTGTGTTTGTGATATTGATATTTTACTAGATTCTTTTTTTTAAAAAAGTTATTTATTCATGAGACACAGAGAGAGACAGAGACATAGGCAGAGGGAGAAGCAGGTTCCTCTCAGGAGCTCGATGCAGGACTCGATCCCAGGATCACACCCTGTGCCAAAGGCAGATGCTTAACTGCTGAGCCACCCAGGCATCCCTGATATTTTACTAGATTCTATTTGTAATTATTTTATTTACAATACTTTAATTTGTAAAAAATATTTATATAGTTTTTTTACTTTCTTCGTGAAAAGATAACTATATTTTCTTTGGTCATGAATCATTTACAGGATGTTAGCACTATCTCAGTTGCTTGCAAATAAGAAATAAGTGATATGATTTTCATGTACTCTTGGCAAACTTTAATTAATATTCTAATATTTTCTATAACAGTAGGTTTTTTCAAGTTTTCCTCTACTTAGATTAATTTTTATATTTTATATTCTATCATGAAACCATCTATTTCCTCTCAGATGTCAAATATTTTCCCATGGAATTTTTTTTAAAGATTTTATTTATTTAGTCATGAGAGACACAGAGAGAGGCAGAGACGCAGGCAGAGGGAGAAGCAGGCTCCATGCAGGGAGCCCAACATGGGACTCGATCCCAGGTCTCCAGGATCACACCCTGGGCTGAAGGCAGGTGCTAAACCTCTGAGCCACCCAGGGATCCCCTTTTCCCATGGAATTATATGTAACGTCCTTTTATAATTATGTTAGCTTCTTTTATATGAGTGGTTATTTCTCTTTCCTCATTCCTAATTTTATCTATCTCTGATCTCTTTTTTTGTTCCCGTATCATGTTAGTAAAAGCTTATCTTTCTGGTCTTGACTTAACATGAATTCAATTTTAGATTGTTTGCTTATTGCAATAATTCTATATTTAGTTTTTTTATTTATTTCTATTCCTTCATTTGTTTTTATTTTTTAACTTTATTATACAAATATGAGGAATAGGTGTTTTAAAAATAGTTTCTTTTGTGTAATGAATGTAAAAATGCTTTTTGGACATAGCAGACACCAAAAGAAAAAAAAAAGGCTGCCAGATAGTAAAGAAGAAGTCAAGCTTTCACTGTTTGCAGATGACATGATAATCTATATAGAAAATCTGAAAGACCTCACCAGAAAACTGTTACAACTGAAAAATAAATTCAGTAAAATCATAGAATACAAAATCAATGCAAACAACTCTATTGTGTTTCTATAAACCAATAGTGAAGCAGTAGAAAAATACATTAAGAAAACAATCTCATATATAATTGCATCAAAAATAATAAGATATGTAGAAATAAACCCAACCAAAGATGTTAAAGATTTCTAGTCTAAAAGCTATGAAGCACTGATGAAAGAAATTGAATATGACACATGAAGTGAAAAGACATCTTATGCTCATGAATTGGAAGAAAAAATATTGTTAAACTGTATATACTACTCAAAGCAATCTGCACATTTGAAGCAATCCTTATCAAAATACCACTGGCATTTTTCACAAAACCAGAACAAGCAATCCTAAAATTTGTATGGAAGCACAGAAGACCCTGAATGGCCAAAACCATTTGTTAAAGCAAATCATAGCTGCAGGTATCACAATTCCAGACTTCAAGTCATAATACAAAACTGTAGTGATCAAAGTAGCATGTTACTGGTGCTAAAACAGACACATAAATCAATGAAACATAACAGAAAACCCAGAAATAAACCCACAATTACATGGCCAATTAATCTTCAACAAAGCAGCAAAGAATATCCAATGGAAAAAAGTCTCTAACAAATGATGTTGGGAAAACTAGAGAGTCATATGCAAAAGAATGAAACTGGAACACTTTCTTATACCACACACAAAAATAAATTAGAAATGAATGAAAGACTTAAATGTGTGACAAGAAACCATCAAAATCCTAGAAGAAAGAACAGGTAGTAAGTTCTCTGACACTGGCCAAAGCAACTTTTTTTTTCTAGTTAAGTCCCCAGATGCAAAGGAAGCAGTAGCAAAAATAAACAACTTCACCAGAATAAAAAGCTTCTGCACAGTGGAGGAAACAATCAACAAAACTAAAAGTCAACTTACATAATGCAAGAAGATATTTACAAATGACATATTTGAATAAAGGGTTAGTATCCAAAATATATAAAGAACTTATAAAACTCAACATCCCCAAAACAAATAAACTAAAAATGGGTAGAAAACATGAACAGATATTTCTTCAAAGAAGACATCCAGATGGTAAACAGACACACGAAAAGATACTCAACATCACTTATCATCAGGGAAATGCAAACCAAAACTACAATGATTAGTTTAAAATAAATGATATATTTTTTCCTAGTTCATTTCCTATTTTAATTTGTTTTTTCTACATTTCTTTTTTGATAAAATGCTTATCTAAGAATGTGATTGAGACTTGCTTGTGGTTATATATATGTACATATGCATATATAACATATATATATATACACATATACATATATATAAATTTTTACATTATGATTAAGAATATGCTTTCCAAAATTTCTATATTTAAAATATTCTTCAGATTTTTTTTGGTATGGTAACTACATATATAGAGAAAAATAAATGAACCAAAAAACCCAAACTGTCCATGAGTAATATGTTAACATATTTATCTATTTAGTTGAATCTGTTGACTTTTGGGTTATTTTATACTCTTATTTCAGTAGTTACCAAATCTATTTGATTCAAAATAATGTATATGGTTAATTCCAGATATAATTCCATTTTATCTAATTCTCTTGACTTCTGATAAATTTTGCAATATATGATGTGTTGGCATGTTATCCATTGATATATATTTACAGCAATTGCATACTCATAAAGATGTATCTATTATTTTACAAAACATTTTTATCTTTATGAGAATTTTTAACCTTAAATTGGAGATAATAATGGTGACACCTGGGGCACCTGATTTATTTTAATTTTTCCACCAATAATCAGTGGAACCTAGATTGAAGTCCAGGTACTTTTGTGTTAAGAATCTATGTTCTCAGCCATTATACTTTTGGAAGAGCTTTGGTTTGGTTTTGTTTTGTTTTTAATTTCTCTCCCATAAATAAAGCTATGTTTTCTCAAAATAGTTTAGTAATTTTACTTTCAGAATGTTTATTCTCTTTCAATACATGATTTTAATTCGATAATATTATATATTCCCTGTTAATATATCACTATCAAGACTTTTCCTAGTAATCACTGCTCTCTTATCACTGCCCTCAAGGTTCTCTTTACACCCAGCCTAAGTGCATGTGAGGTTTTAGCAGAAATGGATGGCTTTGTGATGGAGTTGGAGCTGATGTTGTAGGTGTGGGGTGTTTGGCACCATTTCTATTCTCTTTTCAAGCCTTCAGGATATGGGCAAACACAGGGACCAAAGAGATGGTTCAGAGGACATATCTAACCAAAAAGGGCTAGGAAGAGAGAAAAAACTGGATCCTAGGGCAAAAGATTGCTACCAGTCCACACAAGAATGATTTAGAAGGGTGAAAAGAGGGTAGAACAGTAAGGTTTCTGTGAAGAAAAAAAATGCATGTCACATATTCACTTTATTTTTTATTTCCTAAAGACTTTATTTTTCCTGAGCAGTTTTAGACTCACACCAAAAATGAGAAGACTCTACCTTCCAAATATGCACAACTTTCTCATTATCAACATCTCCCACCAGAGTGCTGTATGAGTATACATTGATACAATATTATCATCCACAGTCTATCATTTACATTAAGATTCACTCTTGGTTTTATTCATCCTATGGGTTGGAAAAATGTGCAATGACATGTATTCATTATTACATCATCATACAGAATAGTCTCACTGCCCTAAATATCCTGTGATTCACTTCTTCACACAAGCCCTCACAACCACTGTCTCCATAGTTCTCCATCTTTTCCAAAGACATCATTAGCCTTTTCAGATTGGTTTCTTCCACTTAATAAATTGTCTTCAAGTTTCCTCTATGTAATTTCATAGCTTGGTGTCTCATTTATTTGCATTGAATTCAATTCTCTTTTTAGGAAGAGATTATAGGTCTGTTCTTAAAACTAGATCAATTAAAGTATGATGCTCACTGAACACCCTATACCACAGGTGGAGAAAGTGAGTTCGAACTCATATCCTGATGAGGTTACTTAATACTCTCAAAGGGATTTCAAAGCAAGTGATATACCCCTAAACTACATATTTAAATCATTTTCTTTCTATTACACCATGCATCATTTTTTTACCTTAACTTCCTTCTCAAATTATATGTGTGATATGTTTTAACATCAAACAATAATGTAAGAGTAAGAATATATATACCAAGACAAAAGAAGGGACTGGGCAGTTTGACTAGAGACTAGTGAAAATTAAGGACAAATATCATGAAGTCAATCATTTTTGAAAATAATTCTTTAGGCTCAAAGGCATCAATAAGTCTGTGGTAAAGAATGAGGTAGCTTGGTATTTCCTAGGAAGAGAAGTTTGTCTAAGCTGAATAGGATTGAGAGACATATGTCTAGGCAAAGAGCAATGCAGAAAAAGACATAAAAACAGTTTTTAAAGGATTTACATCACTAGGTAATACTATCTTTCTCTGAAGCTGGGAGTTTGGTATGTTCCAGAAAACCTAGAATGTGAGATGTCCATTCCTCACTTGGACAAATAAGGCAGATTTCATTCCAGGCCTGAATATCACATTTGGTACCAATGTTTAATACTCACCTCAGATTATTTGTTTATTACCAAGTGGAAACAGAATATCATGCTGTTCAACACAGCTTGAAATTGCTATCTTCCTTAGGCTTGTATCTCTTTACAGGCTTCATAGTGTATTTGTTTTTCTTATTTATCTTTTCCATCAGAACTATATGTATTCTTAGACTAGCAAATTCAACCTTCTTAGAAAACGTATTTTATTACACTACAAAGCTGATTACACCAATTAAAGCAGATTTATCCAGCAAAGCAAAAAGATGGATCAGCACAAATGGAAAAACTGATATCTCTAAACCTTCCCATACACTGACATATTTCTCATTATTCTATTCTGGAAAGAAAATAGCATTTTACTTTGAAATCTTACATTCATATAATTTGCACTAAATAAAGAACTGACTGAACATTGAAAAGTTACATTAAGGGATTCCTGGGTGGGCTCAGTGGTTTAGCACCTGCCTTCGGCCCAGGGCATGATCCTGGAGTCCCGGGATCGAGTTCCGCATCGGGATCCCTTCATGGAGCCTGCTTCTCCCTCTGCCGTGTCTCTGCCCCTCTCTCTGTTTCTCATGAATAAATGAATAAGATCTTAAAAAAAAAGAAAAGTTACACTGAAAAATACATATCATGCAACCAATAATTAAATTGTGGCTACTAATTTTTGGTTTAATAAAATAATATGAAAGAATTTGTATTACAAACCATGGCCATCATCATGACTTAACACTGTATGCTAAAACTTTTACTGGGTGCCCAAAAGGATCTCTTCAAATTTCTCTATAGACCTAGGATTATAGAGTTTGAAGATCAGCTCTGGGATAATGAAGAGTAGGCAAAGCTGATAAACCATAGACTTAGAGCGGAACTATAGCCATGTGGCCAAAATGGATCATGAGAAATAATGACGAGTAAGTAAGAGGGAGAATTAAAGATAGGCACTGGCTGGGTGACAGGCACACGAGAGTGCAAGTTCAGCTGTCTGATTGCAAAATGTTCTACTTTGAAGGTTTATGACTGGGCCCTGTGGTTTCCACTGCTTTTAAATGAATGGAAATAAGAATACCATGGCATCATACAATAGAGTTCTAACATAGTTTTTTTTTTTTTTTTAGCATTTTAGCATTCTTCCCCTATAAATTTATTTACAAGATTAAAAATAATTATAATATTTACTTTGTATTTTAAAACAATATTTTCTAAATTTTCCCCCTTTGCATCTGCAAGTGTTTAGAATATGGTAAACACTAAAATAGACTTTTTTAAAAAATGTTATCTTTAGCTAGTTTTGAAACTGACTGAAGGCCAGCCAGTTAATTTCCTTTCTTGACAGCCAATTACATCCATATTCCAAACACTCCCATCACGGTCATGGGGTTCTCATACTCTAGGCCAGTATGCATCATGCTTAAGTGCCCCAAGCCAGGTACCTGAAGGAGACAGTCACTAACCCCCTCTTCCAGAAATTATTCAAATCAGCTAGTCCCTAGGAGGCCCCAAAAAACCTACTTAACCTCACCCTATTTGTTATACATAATGTGCCCCCTACAGTTGCAACTTGACATTATCATGTCCCCAGATCAATACCTGGCAGCCTTCTCTTTTTGGGGGCTACATCAAAAAGTGTCTTTCATCCATTTAAATGTTATTGTTATGTTCCCCTATCAAAAATGTTTAATTCTTATAAATAAGTAAATCTTCCATGCTTGTGCATTTAATTCATGATTGATTAAGCACCTATCTGTGATTTTTCATTCCTGAGGGAAGTGGAATTTCAATTCCTAGAATAATGGCCAGTTTTGAAGTATCACATGTAAATACAGAGTCTGTAATATTGGAGAAGCAAATATAGGAATACTAGTGTTTGGTTTTCCAAGGACATTGAACTAAACAAACCAACCAACCTACCTTATTCCTCTTATCATACCCGTTGCAACTATGACGACCCAAGATCATAGGTTACAGAGACTGACCAGTGCCTCAAGGCACTCACAATTTAACAACAGCTTTCCATTGTACAATCATGCTCTACTTAACCATGGGCTTCATTCACTGACCTAGGAATCTACATATATATTTTCATAGGCTTTTTGAAATATCACATTCAATGTTTTCAGGTGGCAGATTGTCTTTTCTTTTGATTTCCTTATCACCGGAAAGGTTTTTCACAATATTTAGCTCACTGTATTGAGATAATTAATGTCTGCTAATACAATCTTAATAACTATACAGATCCAGAGGATGGACAGGGCCCAGAATTCCATAATACACTGATCAAGCTCTACTCTAGGAAAATTGCCAAAACTGCATGGCACTAATGTAAAATTATACATTCTTAGGGAAAGTGGCATAGCTAGCAATGAGGGGTAAACTCAAAGGGAATATGATGGCCAATCTCAACCTTTTGAAAGGGTAATTATAAAAAAGTGGTACTCATTCTGCTTCTGTTCCTAGATAATTTTTAAATGACATGTCATTTGGACAATGAGAAGGTCTGGGATTGCCAACATACTGTATTTTTTTTATAACATATAACAGTATTGCTGAGGAATATTATCAAAAAGAAGTGACTATCAATTTACTCTTGAGCTAGACCCGGATACGAGAGGCTCCTTGCCCTTCTTCTCTGCATAGAATGTGGTTTCTGTTTGCCCTCCCTTCTCCTAGAGGCTGCTCAACTCCAAAAACATAGTCTTGAGACAGTGATGTGGTGTTAAAAATACCTGCATGGGATATGTGATTGAACCTGGGTAGGGTCTCTAAAAACTTTTAAGATTGGGGGAGCAGGTGCAAGGAGCCATTCATCTTGCTACCACCCAAGACAAGCATAGTAGCATAGTATGTAAGTTCCCTTTGCTATTATTAAAATGGCCATTTACCAACCTGGACTGGCCAGCCTCTTTCTTTGATCTTTGCCCTCTGAGTACCAGGGCCAGTTTCAGATTTCACCAGGAGAGCTCCCCACATGATTGTAAATCAACAAGTACAAAAACCTTCAAAAGCAAAGAGTGGATTAAAATTGATAATCTTACTAAAATTTAGCTTTTGCTTTTAAGTCGTTCATTTCTGACTGTATTATACAAATCTTTATCTGACAGTGTTCGTCTTGGTTTTTGTTTTTGTTTTTAAATTTTTTTGGTGGGGGTTGCATTCAATACAATAAATCTGCTTTTGGTTCTACAGAACCCCTGATACAGATTCTATATGAACAGTAGAAATTCCAAAAAAATAATATGTCTACTCAAGCAGTTAATTGTTTTCAACACTATACTAGCAATAAAATGTTCTATATGTAATACTGTATTTTTAGAGCACACATAAACTGTCTTGGTTACAAAACTCAATAAAGTGCTTTATTCCCTGCCAGCTGGCATCTGTTCCAAAGAAAACCTGTTTAAATGTGCTGCTGTCTACACACAATCATTTTTTAATGCACCCTAATGTCCACTTTTATAACAAGCTTTGTTCCTGAGGTTGTTTCATTGAAGCAATATGCACTGGAAGTCATAAAAGAGAATTAGTAATGTAGACACAGAATGAAAAAACAGAATTTATTTGTTTGTAAATTGTGTCCTGTTTGACTGAGGTAGATATTTATGAATGATTTGTTAGATTTCAGTGTGATGTTCTGGGAGAGAGATGTGTGGGAGCATGTATTAGAGGCAAACATGTTTTCATATTTTACTTATTATCCAGTCATTCTCAATTTAATCTTTTAAACACTGTCTCTGATCTTAGGTGTGGCACCAATAGTTTTTGATTCTTTAAAAAAGTGGAAGTACACTTATCTGTGTATTGAAGGGATGATATTTTTTTTAAAAAAAATATTTATTTATTCAGAGAGAGAGAGAGAGAGAGAGGCAGAGACACAGGCAGAGGGAAAAGCAGGCTCCATACAAGGAGCCTGACATGGGACTCGATCCTGGGTCTCCAGGATCACGCCCTGGGCTGAAGGCGGCGCTAAACCGCTAAGCCACCCAGGCTACCCCAGGGATGATATTCTGAAACAAGTACAGATGTCCAGGATTTCATGAGAGCAAACTATTACTTTTTAATGTGATAAAAAAAACATTAATACAGCCTCCTTTCTTTCTTATTCATAAGGATTATAGATGCTAAATATTTACCAGGTTATGATGTAAACACTCTGTCCATATTCATTTTCTTTAGTGATTTGCTGATTTAAAAAAAAATGAATGAAACTGAAATTTCTTCACCATTGCTTGGGGAAATAATTTCAACATTTAAATGACCTTGATGTAGATTTTTTTTTATTCCAGGATTAAAAAATAACAGTTCTTTATTCACACACACGCACACGTCTGATGTGCAAACAAGCATGACTTTTAGTATGCAGTAAAAGTGAAACTAGTTTTAATTCCAGCTGCTCCTTAATATTTTTTTTTCCCCCAGTGGACTTTTTCTTTTGACCCCAGATGAAAACTCTTATAGTCTTTATGATTTTTATGCTCACTGTCAGGTATAATTTAAAAGCCCTTTAATCCCTTAAGTCAGAGAACACAGTCTTGGATTTAAAAAAAAAATAGAAATGACCAGACCCATATAATAACCAACAGTCATTTTTTATTCAAAGATAAAACTTCTCTTCCTTCTCCTTCTCAAAGACCTTCTGTAGTCAGGAGGCATCATAAAAGAGAAATTTACTTTCTTCATTAATCCCATATCTCTTCCTCCATCCTTATTAAAAATAGGAGTAAGACAAGACTTTAATCTGTTAAAAAAATTCTAATTGAGCTGGATTTATAATCTCTGGCCTAGAAACATACTTAAAATAAACTCATTTACTCAATAGTATTTTTGAAGCTTCTGATATTTTTTTTTTAATTATATCCTCTATAACTAGGATTTTTCCTGTAATGTGCTTGGATATTTTATTTATCACTTTTCTCAAGGGTTCTTTACCCCTTTTGCTAAATGCAGGATCCTAACATAGCATTACAGGTGAAACTTATTTTCTTGGTTTCACTTTATTGTGGTTTGTTGATACAGCATTTTTTTTTTTTTTAACAAATTGAAGGTTTGTGGCAACACTGCATTGAATGATTCAACTGACACTTTTTTCCAATGGAATTTGCTCACTTCTTGTTTCTCTGTCATTTGACACTGCCTTTTGGTAATTCTCACAATATTTCAAAAATTTTCATTACTGTTATATTTGTTAAGGTGATATGTGAAGTGATTATGACTCGCTGAAAGCTCAGATGATGGTTAACATTTTTTAGCAATAAAATATTTTTAATTAAGGTACATACATTTTTTAAACATAATGCTATTACACACTTAATAGACCACAGTAGAGTGAAAATATAGCTTTCATATGTGCTGGAAAACCAAAAAATTCATTTGACTCACTTTATTGTGATATTCATTTTATTCAAGTGGTCTGGAACTGAACAGGCGGTATCTCCAAGGTATGCCTGTACACTGCCAAGCCAGTTTTGTTCCTCTAGGTGGCCCTATTCCATAGGATGAAAGTCACTTTAGTGAGCTATTCTCATTCTTGGCCACATATGTCTTAACCACTAATATATCCTTGCCCCCCCCCCCCCCCCAAATAGCAGCTGCCCAGTCTGCCTGTGTTGGCTTATATATATCACAATACTTGGATTTTTCAACTTGGATACAAGAATTTACTCTTTCTCATAAATCAAATATTCTGTTTAAGCTCCACCTCCAAGGCTGAGGTAAGTACAGATAACTATCCCTGCTCCCTAAGTAGTTATCTACAACTTCTCCTTTAAAATAGTCACTCTCTTGACCATTTTATAACTTCAACATGGTTACCTTAAGAGCCAACTAATTTACTTTTAGTCACCGATTTTGAAACATCTTCATGGTGAACCTTTAGAATATAATAAGTATTATCTTTACTCATCAGTCAGAAGTGTTATAGGAATCATTGGCTCTTAATAAAAATTTAGATAAAACATGGGTTAGAAATAGAGTGTGGGTAATAATAGCTTCTTATATAGTGGTATCTTATGTGTGAAAATCACTTTCCTATTTCTTACTTTACTTAGGCTGGTAAACCTATATCAAGCTCAGGTTGATAGAGCATTTAACAACATAGGAAACATGTGCTCTAAATAATTGTCAATGAGAGTAATCCAAAATCACGTCTCATTAATATCTGCCAAATGATTGAGATTGAACTGATTGAGCTGGCTTTATAATCTCTGGCCTAGAAACATACCTAAAATAAACTCATTTACTCAATAAGTACTTTTGAAGTTTCTGGTATTATTTTTATTTTTGAATCATATCCTCTATAACTAGGATTTCCTGTAATGTGTTTGGATGATATTGTATTTATCACTTTTCTCACTGGTTCCTTACTACATATACACTTTTCTCACTGGTTTCTATATAGCAGTGTTTCTTGGATTCTCTCCAATGCTTACTCATTCTCTAATCTGTAAAGGCTACACTGAAGAAGATCTTTAGTTTTTATAGTTTATTTTTTACCATAGTTTACTTTTTATAGTTTATTTTTACAACAATCTAAGTATTGAATATGTGTTTTCAAAACATGCTGTGTCCTCTCGAGATTATGATAAATAACCATAACTTCTTCAAGATGAACATTGTAGCTATGTAATATTTAAAATCTCTCCTTACATTAGGGAAGATCACCAGACAACTGGAAAATAGAGGCTGTGTGCATTGATCCCTGGTATACTTTATAAATAGAATTGTGCTTTGACATATCCTAAAACTAACAGTAAGAGATAGAACAGGATTGCTTGTAGGTGACCCTTACACCCATTATATATGTTTAATTGACATTATTTTTTATTTTATAATAATTCATTTATGAAATATCCTTTATTTATTTTAGGCTCTAAAAGTAACTGTTGTACTTATATTGAGTAATCTGCATTGTTTTGTTTTGGTTTATGAATATTACAGATAATGTAATTTTCTAGGCTTCCTTTTTACATTGTATTCTAGAATGTTCAGAATATAATTTTGAGAATATACACAAAACATATACAAGATATCAAGATAATCATTTCCTACTTTAATCTCACTTTTAGGTTATTTTATTTTCACAACTTACATTTTCATCTTTTTCTTTCTTTCATCACATTGCGTGGATTTTTCATAATTTGCTATATGTCTTTTTAGAACATAATTGAATCTATTTAAAGAAATAATTATGCCTATTGTTTCACAACTGTGGTGTACAATGAGAAATTATTAAGCACACTGTATTGGAGCTAAAGTCAAAAAACTGTAACCACCCATAGCACTTATTTTTTCCAGAGAAACAGTCACAGATGAAAGTCTGCATACTTTTTTTGTGTGTCATATGACTCTGCTACTTTTATCTCTAATAACGTGATGAATAGTGTCAACATGACAACAGCAAAATTAATAGATTTTTATAGGGTCCAAGGATCTATAAGTTGTGTGACACCAAAACTTCATCCAATACATTTTGAAAATACATTGGATTTGACAGTGGAGTTTTGGTCTGTAACCATATATGAATACTTGCTTAGAAAATTTCACAAAGGGGTCTGTGTGGCAGAGAACCCATTCTGTTGTGAGAACTAACAGTTTGACCTGTCTCCATGATAGCAATATAACAGCATCATCGTCTTCAGACAATGCCATAGTCCCCAAAGCTAGTGCCTGGTCTAACTTAGACCTGTGCAGGTAATCTGGGCACTGTTTCTGTCTTTATCACTCTAAGTTTGATTCTCTTCTCCCTCCTGTATATTCTTGGAGTTGTCTAAAAAATAAAATATTTAGAGTGAACACTCACTAATAAATAAAACCCTGATTGATACAGTTGGTATATAACTAACCCAAATCTCCCTCTTGTAGAAGTAAGAGTATTATTAAGAGGCAGATGTTGGCAGAATCAGAACCAAAGCTAGAGAATTGGTGGTGCAAAGAGAGACAGCTGCAGAACCACTAGAGAAAAAAGTAGAGGATATTGCTGTCTGAGATCAACCAAAGTGACTGGACCACATGAGAGTCTGTGGTTGACTATAACTGTGCCATATCCTCTTATCTGAGAGTTATCCATGTTACATTATTTCCTCTGACCTTTGTGTTCCCATCTAAGTGGATACTTTTGCAGTAATAACCTGCATTCAAAAAAATGTTTTGATAGATTGCAAATTATCCCCATCTCATTTTGTGTTACACACACACACACACAATTACTTCCCTCATGTTCTTCTTTCTTTCTTTCTTTTTCTTTTCTTTCTTTTCTTTTCTTTTCTTTTCTTTTCTTTTCTTTTCTTTTCTTTTTTCTTTTCTTTTTTTCTTTTCTTTTCTTTTCTCTTTCTTTCTTTCTTTCTTTCTTTCTTTCTTTTTTTTATAATTTGAAATGAGAGAAGTATTTCTGATAGCTGGCCAGGGAACATAAGGACACATTTACTTATTCAGATTAGCAAATGTCTCTAGTGAAAGAGTTTATTTGTTTCTCTTTATTTATAGAAATGAAAGTCTTTCTAAAAAATATGAACCTTAAAATAAAACATATTGCTGTTTGTATTGTTTATTATCCCAGTTTTCCATCTCCTGCTGTATTACTACTCCGTTCTGAAATATTTAATATTTGTCTACATAGCTTTCTTTTTGCTGTCTTCAACAAATCTCTTTCCCCATGAGGTTTTATTTGGTTAATAACACCCTCTAAGTACTTAATGTGGCATTATGATTTGTTGCAAAGGTAGCCTGAACAGTGTTTGACCTCACATAGTTCTGTAGATCACTACTGATTTAAAGTGACAGACTAAATTCTCCACATTAGCCTGCACCACATTTTTAATACACCAATAAAACAGAATTACTTTAAAGGAAACGATTTTGTCAGTGCCTCTAAAGCAGTAAACAGAATGCAAATATCAGGGTACTTTTCCAAGTTATGGAGTATATACATCTACAAACCGAACTGTGCATCACAGAAATTCACTGCCTTGTACAGTATTTTGTAGGGAAAGAAAAAGCATAAGCACTCATATCAGGGAACTATTTAATGATGTTAAATATATCTAAAATTGTTTAAAAGAACATTTTTTTGTTTTGGTGAGGGGTATACATGTGTTTAATTTCCTTTTAACCAAGAGCTGCATACCCTGTAGGATGTTTTACAGTGTATTTAAACCCATGTCTACATTTTTTCAAATCGCAGAAGTACTGAGATAGGCATCCCAGAAACTACTGGGTTTCCTATGTCATTGCTCCCTTTTAGATTACAAGGATCCCATGACTATTTTTTATACTTTACTTATTCTGCTTCATTTCTCTGTTGTTGTGCACCACCCACCTCCCTCACTCCAGATTTGGTAATCTTGATAATCTGTTCATCTATATAAGTATTTTTAAATTTCATTAATGCTACTCTACTCCATTCTCATATTTACCTTTACATTTTTTCTTTTATAATAAATTTATTTTATTTTTCTTGCAGGTGCAAGAATCATTGTTGAAAATGAAATTCTTCTTTGATGAAATCATCACCCTGAAAATGACCTATCTTAAGAATTCAGCTGACATAGGTATGCTTGGCTAGCTCAATTGGTAGAGCAGGTAACTCTTGATCTCAAGGTCATGAGTTTGAGCCCCACATTAGGTGTTGAGATTACAAGAAAAAAAAAAAGACTTAAAAAAATTCAGCTGAGGCATTTGAGTGGCTCAATGGTTGAGCATCTGCCTTTGACTCAGGTCATGATCCTGGGGTCCTGGGATTGAGTCTAACTTCGGCCTCCCTGCATGGAGCCTGCTTGTCCCTCTGCCTATGTCTCTGCCCCTGTCTCTCTGTGTCTCCCATGAATAAATAAATAAAATCTTTAAAAAAGAAATCTAGCTGATGTCATCCTGGATGTGCCCCCTGGATTGCCCTGTCTTGTTCTGATAAGCTATGTAATAGCCAACTCACTTCTTTGACATGAATGACCTTGTCTATCCATAGTCAATACATTGTTTCACCAAATATATACTGAGTTCCTATAGAGAGCAATTCTTTCTGTCTAGATGAATAAGTGTGTCAGATTTTATTATAATTATTAGTTTCTAAATCTGTTTTTCTAAAGTCTATGAGCTCCTTGAGTCTATGAACCATATTTTTCTTCTATTCACAGTACCAAGGATCTATTTGAGAATGATCATTTGAAATAATCCTTTAATGCATAATTAATAGTACAGAATGAGTGTGGTATTTACCACAATATGCTAGATATACTAAGAATTCTCTATTCAAAAACACATGTCCTGTGCAAAATGTTGTGAAAGAAGACATCAGCATACATGGGGTTAGGTTACATGTAAGGTAAAATAATGAAGACAAAGTGACTGAAAAAGCACATATTTGAATAACTTGTTCCTTCACAGTATCTATCAACAATAGGTATACACTTCATATCTCTCTATTTCCACATCCTAATCACTTTGCCATCACCTATTGTAGCCTTTAAGTCTATATACTACTTTGTGTAAGTCTGTATTTCTCCTTTAGTCTTATGCAGAATCTCAACATTGATAACATATGCATCTAATTCAGTTAAGAAATTTGAACAACTCAAATTAGTTGGTGTGGAAGAGAACAAAAATCACCACAGAATCCTCCCATCCATGTATGCAGAACTCCAATATCACTTTGTCACTCCTCCCATCAAGCTGTAAAGTATAATTCTCCACCCTTCAAACCTGAGGTTCACAATTTTTCTTTCCTTATCCAATGGGACATTAGTGAATATGACCTGAAGAGAGGGTTGTAAAGCGCTTGCACACTGGAGTTTTCTTTTTTAACTTTCTTTGGAATCCTGGCATTGCACACGTAAAGGAAGGTTTAGGATAATCTATCGGCACACCAGAAACCACATGGAACCAACTCAAGCTCTTCCATCTGAACTCCTTTAGACCAAGCAGCCTGCCTACAGCTATATGTGTGAGTGAGTCATCCTGAATCATCAACCACACACAAGTTCAAGAATAAGAAATGCTTATAAGTAGCGGAATTGTAAGAAAAAAAATGTTTATTGCTTTAAGTAAATAAGTTTTCTTGATTTAAACTATTTCCCTCAACTAAGTAATGAATTCAGTTACTAAGTAGACAATCCGAGAAAGCAAAACAGTAACCATTTGTATTTATCAGTCTCATTATGCTACTGTTTCATTTACTATATTGGAAGATACTGTAAGCATTTTCCAGTGGCATTTGATCCTGTGCTGGATGTTGAAATGTATTATGAGGTTTATTACAAAAGAGAAACAGACATTTTATGCAGTGTTTTGGTTATTTAAGATATTTGAAAAATATGGTATCATTCTTTTCTCCCCATTTTAGAGTCAGATCTTTAGTTTTTAAATGTTTTTTGTAAAAGGTAGCTTAGATAGAATTTGAGAGATGCTTATTTTTCTGTTACTAAAGCTTTTACTTAGTAATATAGTTCAAATATTATTCTAATTATGTGAAAATCTAAAATAAAAATAGTAATGGCAAAGGCACTGTTAGCTATCCCTTGTTAAGTCTTTGCTATATGGTAACCAAGGACTATGCTGATGTATATAGTCTAGCTAATTTAATTGCTACAGGAATTAGCATCTCCAATAACACATAAGAAGTTGTGGATTAAGTAATTTATCAAATTCCATGTCATCATTGAGAGGTATAGCTAGGTTTTGAACAGTGCCTGTTTATGCCAAAGCCTGTGTTTTTAGCTATAATGATATGTATTCTGGTTCCCATTTATAGTAAACTTGCTCTTAAGTGTATTCTGAAAACAAAAATGAGCATGTCTTTTTTCATTTTCTGAAAATACATAATTTTTTTCTTTTGGTCAGAGATGTTTTAACGACTACAGCACAGCCTCTGATGTAGCCTGAGACTTATCTGCAATGAGTCAAATGTCTTTAGCACCAGAGATGATGCAGTGAGAAGGCAAATGAATGACTGATAAATAGTCCTCAAACTGAGGCCATTTTGGTGTCCATTCTTCCTTTGTCTGAATTTCATTCATTACTACTTATATTAATAATTTAACATGTATGAAATTTATCAGTGTAACATTATTTTCATAATGTTGGGAAATGAGCTGGAAAACAAGAACTAATACACAGTTTAGAAAGTTGTCTGAGATTATTTACAAATAAATATTAAACCTTAAACTAACCTCTTGTAACCAAATAAATGATCATCCTATTTTTTTCCAGAAAAAAGAAAGTTTCATGAAGATTTGCCCAAGTGTGTTAATCATTGGATGGCCTATGGAGTCAACAAAACATGTTTTGAAGTTAATTCTGATATTTATTAACTTTGTTATACCAGTTATTACATATTATTTTAAACTCTTAATTATATTATAATATTTTGATTATACTCTCCTATAAAAGACACTTATCTTGCAGGCTTAAAGATTATATGTAGAATAATCCTGATAAAATAGAACCGATTAATGGTAATTATTGTTATCAATAAGCCATGTTTGAAAAAAAAAAAAAAACTACTCTTCTTTGAACCTCTACAGATGAGTGAAAGAAAACCTGGCACTCTAGTATAAAGAAGAGAAAGAACCATATTATCTTGGGCAATGGGTCTACTCCTAAGCATCTTTTATTTATATTGGAAAATGTTTACAAACTATATACTTGTTGAGAGGAGAATATTACCCTGTATTTTCAAAGTCACCTGTCTTACTTGAGACAGAAGGATAGTGATGTTCCTGACGGTTATGGATTAAAATCTATTGTATAATCAGTGTAAATATAGCCAAAATTAAAATATAGATCAAAATTAATCTAGTAGGTAGACTTAGTTGATGTTTTAAAATAAATTAAGTTATAAAAATAATATTTGAAATATTTTATCCAATATTATAAGCCTAAGAGACTATTTAAATCTGAACATTTGGAACACCTGATTTACTCAGTGGTTGAGCATCTGCCTGTGACTCAGGTCATGATCCCAGGACCCGGGATCAAGTCCCACATCAGGCTCCCCAGGGGAGCCTGCTTCTCTCTCTGCTTATGTCTTGCCTCTCTCTGTCTCTCATGAATAAATACATAAAATCTTAAAAATATATAAATAAATCTGAACATTTGTCTACTGGCCTACAAAATGAGCCCTGAGCTTTTGGATATATGATCATAATTTATCAAAAATTCCACTATCTTTATTAGTGCCATTTTACAGAATTGACTAATCACTGGAATCCCATATAGATTGAATTCCAAACAATTCATTTAATATTTGAGAAATAGATCTTGAGGAATAGGTTTAAAATCTAGAGATAGAGAGAACCTTAGAACCTTACCTGTCTCATTAATTTTATAGACAAGAAAATTCAATCCTATGAATGCAAAATTATTTGTCCCAGTTTACCCAATATAGGAGGGTCATAGTTAGTATAAGAAGATAAAATTCATCTTTCAGAATTGGCCAACTTGTGATATTTTGCTATAGTAAAAAGATATTTACTTCTAGTAGAATTCTCTAGAATTCTAAATAAATAACTCTAATATTTTCAAGGCACTGGCTGGTTCAGTCAGCAGAGCATGTGACTTTTAATCTAGGGGTTGTGAGTTCAAGCCTCATGTTAGGCATGAAGCCTACTTACAAACAAAATTCTAATATCCTAAAATTTAATATAAACTGATGTCTTGACTACTTCTATGCAACATCATTAACTGTACCAAGTTTTCTATTGATTAAAAATTGTTTTTCTTTTACATTGTCATATTTTAATAAATTGGTCTTTTAACTAAATTTTGAAAGTCATTTATTTTTCCTATTGCCTTTTTTTGAACCTATTACATTAAGACATGGAGATATTGCAATATTCTTCTTTCTACTTGGTGTATTTCAGTCTCACCAAAGAGTCAGTTACAGTGTGCTAGGGACCCGTGATTTGTGTTCCTCTTTCTAGCTTGGGTAGCTATTTCCACTTATAAATGTGCCACCATTTCTGGAAGGGTTGCTATTATAACTGGGCACCCCCTTATCCTTAGGGCATGTATCATCCCTGATGCTCTGCAATAGTCATTGTCATTTTTTTTCTGGAAAAATAAGAAGACAGCTTCCTGGTATCCTGATGTGAGGTACATAAGAATGTCTACATCCTCATGGGTTACAATCTTTCGGGAAGGTTTCAAAGCTGCATTGCTATGCCTCAAAACCTAACAGAGATTTTATTTCAGTATGATGCTTCTTTCATATTTTGTCTATAATGCAATAAATCTCCTAGGAGAAAACTCAGATAAAAGAAGATTGCTTCAACAAGCTTAGGCAAGTTATCTTGGACTTGAAGCTAGGAAAAGCATGACACATTTTATTCTATATACCACCTGTCCAATCCCTCCTTGAACTGGATCTGATAATGATATCTCAGGAATGCAAGCTAGAGATTTCCTCTGTAGAATAAAAATTTATGCTAATTTTATTTATTTTTAAAAGAATATGATTTAGATTAGAGAAATAAATACAGTGTTGTTTTTTTTTGTACAACTGTATATGAATACGCATACATGCACGATGTACAAGGAATTATTTTAAGTCATGAATTTTAAAAAGAACTTCCTCAGAGAGATGAGAACAGATTTATAACCAGCTGGTGTCAGGCTATATTTGGCATGTGGTACCTAGATTTAGTTATCATCTTCAAAGCCCATGAATACCATTCTAACAACACTATTGTGCATGTAAGACAAATGGTCGGGGAATTCCTTTAAGCAATCTCAGGTGAGGAGAACAAGGTCAAATGTCATCACAATACACTGAAGTTTCTGAGGATTGAGTCCCTAACTAGGTTTCCTGAGGCAGCCAGAGCTGTTAGTGCTGCAGAGGAAGCCAATGGTATTTTGAAAGATGTGAGAGCAGCAAGTTGTTTTTCTGTATTTTTGTATGCCAGTATAGATACGTGGTTTCGTTAAATGAGAATATGTGAAATATTTTAAATTCTGAGAATCAGACTACTGGGGTAAAATGAGGTGCCTGTCTTCCCTTCCCAAACAGGCACCAATATGTGCTTTGTATATTTACTCATAAAGGGACCACCGTGCTCAAGTAGAATAGATACTGAGCTCCTGAGTCAGCACTCTACATCAAAATGTTCAAGGCCTCTTTCTCTCACCTCAGTAGCACTTACCATGAAGAAAATGGATTTTCTTCTATACCCTGGTAAGGAATTCCAATGTTTTATACTAGCTTCTCTGAAAAAATGCTTACTCTACTCAGCTCTGCCTCCTACTTCTCTCTCAGAGTTTCCCCCTATTGCTTTCTTCCTCTACACAGCTTGTTCTGCAACGATTAGGCCAGAGATCCACTTCTGATTCAACCTAAGCCAAATGGATACTCTTTCTCTGAAATTTGGATTAAAAACCCTCAAATTCCATTTGTTTCTAATAAAATCTGGGAATTACTTATTATTTTTTTTAATTAATTTTTATTGGTGTTCAATTTACCAACATACAGAAAAACACCCAGTGCTCATCCCGTCAAGTGTCCACCTCAGTGCCCGTCACCCATTCCCCTCCAACACCCGCCCTCCTCCCCTTCCACCACCCCTAGTTCGTTTCCCCGAGTTAGGAGTCTTTATGTTCTGTCTCCCTTCCTGATATTTCCCAACATTTCTTTTCCCTTACTTTATATTCCCTTTCACTATTATTCATTTTCCCCAAATGAATGAGAACATACACTGTTTGTCCTTCTCCGATTGACTTACTTCACTCAGCATAATACCCTCCAGTTCCAACCACGTTGAAGCAAATGGTGGGTATTTGTCGTTTCTAATTGCTGAGTAATATTCCATTGTATACATAGACCACATCTTTATCCATTCATCTTTCGATGGACACCGAGGCTCCTTCCACAGTTTGGCTATTGTGGCCATTGCTGATAGAAACATCGGGGTGCAGGTGTCCCGATGTTTCATTGCATCTGAATCTTTGGGGTAAATCCCCAGCAGTGCAATTGCTGGGTCATAGGGTAGGTCTATTTTTAACTCTTTGAGGAACCTCCACACAGTTTTCCAGAGTGGCTGCACCAGTTCACATTCCCACCAACAGTGTAAGAGGGTTCCCTTTTCTCCGCATCCTCTCCAACATTTGTTGTTTCCTGCCTTGTTAATTTTCCCCATTCTCACTGGTGTGAGGTGGTATCTCATTGTGGTTTTGATTTGTATTTCCCTGATGGCAAGTGATGCAGAGCATTTTCTCATGTGCATGTTGGCCATGTCCATGTCTTCCTCTGTGAGATTTCTCTTCATGTCTTTTGCCCATTTCATGATTGGATTGTTTGTTTCTTTGGTGTTGAGTTTAATAAGTTCTTTATAGATTTTGGAAACTAGCCCTTTATCTGATATGTCATTTGCAAATATCTTCTCCCATTCTGTAGGTTGTCTTTTAGTTTTGTTGACTGTATCCTTTGCTGTGCAAAAGCTTCTTATCTTGATGGAGTCCCAATAGTTCCTTTTTGCTTTTGTTTCTTTTGCCTTCGTGGATGTATCTTGCAAGAAGTTACTGTGGCCAAGTTCAAAAAGGGTGTTGCCTGTGTTCTCCTCTAGGATTTTGATGGATCTTGTCTCACATTTAGATCTCTCATCCATTTTGAGTTTATCTTTGTGTATGGTGAAAGAGAGTGGTCCAGTTTCATTCTTCTGCATGTGGATGTCCAATTTTCCCAGCACCATTTATTGAAGAGACTGTCTTTCTTCCAATGGATAGTCTTTCCTCCTTTATCGAATATTAGATGACCGTACATTTCAGGGTCCACTTCTGGGTTCTCTATTCTGTTCCATTGATCTATGTGTCTGTTTTTGTGCCAGTACCACTCTGTCTTGATGACCACAGCTTTGTAGTACAACCTGAAATCTGGCATTGTGATGCCCCAGCTATGGTTTTCTTTTTTAAAATTCCCCTGGCTATTCGGGGTCTTTTCTGATTCCACACAAATCTTAAAATAATTTGTTCTAACTCTCTGAAGAAAGTCCATGGTATTTTGATAGGGATTGCATTAAACGTATAAATTGCCCTGGGTAACATTGACATTTTTACAATATTAATTCTGCCAATCCATGAGCATGGAATATTTTTCCATCTCTTTGTGTCTTCCTCAATTTCTTTCAGAAGTGTTCTATAGTTTTTAGGGTATAGATCTTTTACCTCTTTGGTTAGGTTTATTCCTAGGTATCTTATGCTTTTGGGTGCAATTGTAAATGGGAATGACTCCTTAATTTCGCTTTCTTCAGTCTCATTGTTAGTGTATAGAAATGCCATTGATTTCTGGGCATTGATTTTGTATCCTGCCACGCTACCAAATTGCTGTATGACTTCTAGCAATCTTGGGGTGGAGGCTTTTGGGTTTTCTATGTAGAGTATCATGTCATCGGCGAAGAGGGAGAGTTTGACTTCTTCTTTGCCAATTTGAATGCCTTTAATGTCTTTTTGTTGTCTGATTGCTGAGGCGAGGACTTCCAGAACTATGTTGAACAGCAGTGGTGAGAGTGGACATCCCTGTCTTGTTCATGATCTTAGGGGAAAGGCTCCCAGTGCTTCCCCATTGAGAATGATATTTGCTGTGGGCTTTTCGTAAATGGCTTTTAAGATGTCGAGGAAAGTTCCCTCTATCCCAACACTCTGAAGGGTTTTGATCAGGAATGGATGCTGTATTTTGTCAAATGCTTTCTCTGCATCTAATGAGAGGATCATATGGTTCTTGGTTTTTCTCTTGCTGATATGATGAATCACATTGATGGTTTTACGAGTGTTGAACCAGCCTTGTGTCCCAGGGATAAATCCTACTTGGTCATGGTGAATAATTTTCTTAATGTGTTGTTGGATCCTATTGGCTAGTATCTTGTTGAGAATTTTTGCATCCATGTTCATCAGGGATATTGGTCTGTAATTCTCCTTTTTGGTGGGGTCTTTGTCTGGTTTCGGAATTAAGGTGATGCTGGCCTCATAGAACGAATTTGGAAGTACTCCATCTCTTTCTATCTTTCCAAACAGCTTTAGTAGAATAGGTGTGGTTTCTTCTTTAAACGTTTGATAGAATTCCCCTGGGAAGCCCTCTGGCCCTGGACTCTTGTGTCTTGGGAGGTTTTTGATGACTGCTTCAATTTCCTCCCTGGTTATTGGCCTGTTCAGGTTTTCTATTTCTTCCTGCTCCAGTTTTGGTAGTTTGTGGCTTTCCAGGAATGCGTCCATTTCTTCTAGATTTCCTAATTTATTGGCGTACAGCTGTTCATAATATGTTTTTAAAATCGTTTGTATTTCCTTGGTGTTGGTAGTGATCTCTCCTTTCTCATTCATGATTTTATTAATTTGAGTCTTCTCTCTCTTCTTTTTAATAAGGTTGGCTAATGGTTTATCTATCTTTTTAATTCTTTCAAAGAACCAACTCCTGGTTCTGTTGATCTGTTCCACAGTTCTTTTGGTCTCGATATCATTGAGTTCTGCTCAAATTTTAATTAACTCTCTTCTTCTGCTGGGGGTAGGGTCTATTTGTTGCTTTTTCTCTAGTTCCTTTATGTGTAAGGTGAGCTTTTGAATTTGAGATCTTTCCAGTTTTTGAATGGATGTTTGTATTGCGATGTATTTCTCCCTCAGGACTGCTTTTGCTGCATCCCAAAGATTTTGAACGGTTGTATCTTCATTCTCATTAGTTTCCATGAATCCTTTTAATTCTTCCTTAATTTCCTGGTTGACCCTTTCATCTTTTAGCAGGATGGTCCTTAACCTCCACGTGTTTGAGGTCCTTCCAAACTTCTTGTTGTGACTTAGTTCTAATTTCAAGGCATTATGGTCTGAGGATATGCAGGGGATTATCCCATCTTTTGGTATCGGTTCAGACCCGATTTGTGACCCAGTATGTGGTCTCTTCTGGAGAAAGTTCCATGTGCACTTGAGAAGAATGTGTATTCAGTTGAGTTTGGATGTAAAGTTCTGTAGATATCTGTGAAATCCATCTGGTCCAGTGTATCATTTAAAGCTCTCGTTTCTTTGGAGATGTTGTGCTTAGAAGACCTATCCAGGGTAGAAAGAGCTAGATTGAAGTCACCAAGTATAAGTGTATTATTATCAAGGTATTTCTTGAGTTTGGTTATTAATTGGTTTAAATATTTGGCAGCTGACACATTCGGGGCATATATATTGAGGATTGTTAAGTCCTCTTGTTGGATAGATCCTTTGAGTATGAGATAGTGTCCCTCTTCATCTCTCACTATAGTCTTTGGGGTAAATTTTAATTTATCTGATATAAGGATGGCAACCCCTGCTTTCTTTTGAGGACCATTTGAATGGTAAATGGTTCTCCAACCTTTTATTTTCAGGTTGTAGGTGTCCTTCTGACTAAAATGAGTCTCTTGTAGACAGCAAATAGATGGGTCTTGCTTTTTTATCCAGTCTGAAACCCTGCGCCTTTTGATGGGGTCATTAAGCCCGTTCACGTTCAGAGTTACTATTGATAGATATGAGTTTAGTGTCATCATATCTATTCAGTCCTTGTTTTTGTGGATTGTTCCACTGAACTTCTTCTTAAAGGGGAATTTTAAGAGTCCCCCTTAAAATTTCTTGCGGAGCTGGTTTGGAGGTCACATATTCTTTCAGTTCCTGCCTGTCTTGGAAGCTCTTTATCTCTCCTTCCATTTTGAATGAGAGCCTTGCTGGATAAAGTATTCTTGGTTGCATGTTCTTCTCATTTAGGACCCTGAATATATCCTGCCAGCCCTTTCTGGCCTGCCAGGTCTCTGTGGAGAGGTCTGCTGTTACCCTAATATTCCTCCCCATAAAAGTCAGGGACTTTTTTTCTCTTGCTGCTTTAAGGATCTTCTCCTTATCTTTGGAATTTGCAAGCTTCACTATTAAATGTCGAGGTGTTGAACGGTTTTTGTTGATTTTAGGGGGGATCTCTCTATTTCCTGGATCTGAATGCCTGTTTCCCTTCCCAGATTTCAGCTAGGATTTGTTCAAATACATATTCTGGCCCTCTGTCCCTTTCGGCGCACTCAGGAACCCCAATTAAATGTAGGTTTTTCTTCCTCAGGCTGTCATTTATTTATTTCCCTTAATCTATCCTCATGATCTTTTAATTGCTTGTCTCTTTTTTCCTCAGTTTCCCTCTTTGCCATCAACTTGTCTTCTATGTCACTCACTCGTTCTTCCACCTCATTAACCCTCGTCGTTAGGACTTCTAGCTTGGATTGCATCTCATTTAATTGATTTTTAATTTCTGCCTGATTGGATCTAAATTCTGCAGTCATGAAGTCTCTTGAGTCCTTAATGGTTTTTTCTAGAGCCACCAGTAGCTGTAAAATAGTGCTTCTGAATTGGCTTTCTGACATTGAATTGTAATCCAGATTTTGTAACTCTGTGGGAGAGAGGGCTGTTTCTGATTCTTTTTTTTGAGGTGAGGTTTTCCTTCTAGTCATTTTGCTCAGTGCAGAGTGGCCAAAAACAAGTTGTATTGGGAAAAGGAGAAAAAGAGAGAGAAGGAAAGAAAAGAGAAAAAGAAAAAAGAGAAAGAAGAAAAAAAGGGGGGGGAAAGAGAAGAAAAAGAAAGAAAAAGAAAGAAAGGAGAAAAAAGAAAAAAAAGGGTGGGGTGGGGTGGGGGAAGCAATCAGAAATCAAGAAGAAAGAAAAAAAAAGCACAAAACAAAACAAAACAAAACAAAAACAAAAAAAAAACACGGGGGAGTATCTTCCGATTCTGTGTACTTTAAGTCCCTTGACTTCCCTTGGAACTGGTCGGTGTCGCTGGTCTTCTGGGGGAGGGGCCTGCTGTGCTGATTCTCAGGTGTTAGCACTTGGGGGAGCTGCTCTGCCCCTTTCTGGTGCAGGGCTCAGTGGGGGTTGTTCACCCCGTGAGGCCCCGGGAGGAAGCCACAGTGGCGGGGGCAGCTCTGGGACCCTGGAGTCAGCTCCCGCAGTAGCTCCGGGGCTCTCCGTCTGCAGGGCCTGGAGGCTCCCAGGCGGGGCCGCTGATCTGCTCAGTTCCAGGCCGGAGCGTCCTCGCTGTCCTGGGCCCTCCCGGCCTCTGCCTGTCCGGGGGGAGGCCGGATCCTGGGCTGTGTCCCGGCGCCCTGTGCTCCGGGGCCTGCGCTGTTGGATTCGCGCTCCCGCCCCGCAGCCCCCTCCGCGGAGCCGCCGCCCGAGCCCCTCCGAGCTGTTCCCGGAGCCGCGCAGCCCCCTCCGCGGAGCCGCCGCCCGAGCCCCTCCGAGCTGTTCCCGGAGCTGCGCCGCCCCCTCCGCGGAGCTTCTTCCTCCGCCCGAGCCGCTGCCGCCGAGCTGTTCCCGGAGTCGCGCAGCCCCCTCCGCGGAGCCGCCGCCCGAGCACCTCCGAGCTGCTCCGGGTCCCGCCGAGCGCTGCAGCCCTTAGGGAGCTCGGCGCACTCTCGGGGGCGCGGTTCCTCTGTTACTGTCCCCGGGAGCCCGAGGGCGTCCCCGCCTTTCTGTGGATCCTGCTCCAATTCCCCGGGAGGCCTTTCCGCGGGGAAGGTCGGTGCAGCTCCTGCTCCTCCGGGACGGGGCTCTCCTGTCCTGGGGACACTCGCCCCGGCCTCAGCCCGGCTCCTTGCGGGGCCCCTCCCCCTCGGAGGTCTTTTGTGTCTTTATTTCTTTTTCCCCGTCTTCCTCTTTGATAGAAGCGCGAACTCTTCTCACTGTAGCGTTCCGGCTGGTCTCTCTTTAAATCTCAGGCCGAATTCGTAGATTTTCAGGATGATTGGATGGTTTTCTAGGTAATTTGTTGAGGACAGGTGACTTGGAGACCCTACTCTATCGCCATCTTGCCCCTCCCCCCCAAAATCTGGGAATTACTTAAATTCTAGACAGAAAGGGCTCAGATTTGAGCTTTCGTTCAAGTTCAGCAGAGGGTGAGCTGCAGTTGGCTCCAGTTCCTTCTAAAAACTTTGTGTGCTTTCCATGGCTTCTCTGTGGCTGTCCTTTTGTAGTTTTCAAACATGTGCTCTTCGTGTTTTTACTTAGCTTGAGTGGATTCTCTTTCTTGCAATCAACTAGTTCCTGAAAACCCCTGGAGAGACCAGTGTCTATTTAGTAAATGTAAAGTTTAGGGTCTTTATATTCAGTGGCCAGGCTTTCTCTTACAACACAGACTCTGCTCTTTATTATTGTGCAACATTCTTGTTTTATTGCAACTATGAAGTGAGAGATCCATCACAGCAGCAGTACATCCACAGGAATTATAGTCTAGGAGAGATATTGCCTTTAAACTTTATTCCATTTAGGCTTTATATGTGAAGTCATGCATGGCTTATAATTTTTCTGGAAGATTTATCCTTTAAAGAATGCATTTGAATCTAAATGATAAATTTTCTCATCATTACTGGATTTTAAAAATTTCTATGAATCCTGCTCATATAAGATTCAGTATTGACTGAGATGTGTTATATAAAAGCCTAATGCTATTTCCTACATGGGTTTGTCTTCTTAGACATATCTATTCTCATGAAATTACAGGCCTATTATTTTTATACCTTCACATTCTTAGTTTCTGTCACCAAATACCAGTTTTTATTTTCATTTTTGTTTTTCAGCTAGCTGTACAGCTCAGTTCAACAAACGATTAATGTCTTACTTATTTTCAAATGTTTAGAATACATTAAAAAAATACATACAAAATGCCATTAGCAACTGCCCTGGCTAGGCAAACCAAAATCTCTCTGTAAAGGGTTTTGTGTGAATAAATTTAGGTCCATCTTCTTACAAAGAAAAGTTCAACCGTTAACTACATGTCATTAAAAAATAGAAATTTTCCTGCAGAAAATTCAGTGATTAAAGAAGTCATTTAAAACTGTTAAAAGAAAGGAAAAACAGTGCCTGTGCATAAATCAAACTATGACTCTGCCATATTCTCTAGTATCTTTTCTTTTTGGAAGAAAGGACACCATGGCAACCAGTATGTAATGGTTAGGAAAGGGTACTTCAACAGGTTCTTTGCTTTTTTTTAACCATAAGATGAACTATTTCCCTTTAGCCTCACTTTTCAATATCCTCTAAGACTGTGTAACCAACTCTCTGTGGTACTTTACTGTCAGAGAGAAAAGATACTATATAAAATGTCTTTCTATACCTTAAAACATTTACAAAAGTAAAACCATGTGAGAAAAATGCTTGTGTGTGTGTGTTTGTTTTAACATGTAGGCTTAATGAATTTGATGATCTCCTCATGCCAATATTTATGATTCCCTTTTTATATAGCTGTGATGTACAATATTAACTATATTAGAGAACATTGAACTAAGTAAATATCTCCAAAAGAGTTACTGCCAGAAATTGAATGAGATTAAAGCTTTTTTGTTTGTATGAATAACTATAGGATACTTGAGAAAAATGCTGGCATTAAGAGCCTGGATGATGGCAGATGCCATGTCTTTACTCACGCAGACACATACACACACACACAAATACATTTGTCTTCACAGTAGTTGTACACAAATCAACCTTTCCTAGCCAATGAGGTGAAAGTAGGTAAAGTTTAAAGACTATAGAAAAATATATGAGAGTGAAAGATAATTTAATTGTACATAAGCCATAGCCAGATGATGTCACTTCAATGAAGTATACTGAAAGAATTTTAAAAACTAAAAGGTTCTAAAATGCTTTTTTAAAAATATGTTTATAAGAGGGGCATGTGTCTCAGTGAGTTAGGTGTCTGCTCAGGTCATCATCCTGGAGTCCTGGGATGGAGCTCTGCCTTAGGCACCCTGCTCAGCGGGGAATCTGCTTCTTCCTCTGCTCCTCACCCTACTTGTACGTTCTCTCTCAAATAAATAAAAAAATCTTAAAAAAGACATTTATAATATATTTTATAAGGTTAAATGACAACTCTCACCACTGACTCTTTAGTAAAAGTATATATATGTTAACTAAGCATTATAAGACTATTAGTTTTGGCTAGGGTTGAGTTGCTATGTTTTTAATTTATTTTTTATTGGTGTACAATTTACCAACATACAGAATAACCCCCAGTGCCCATCACCCATTCATTCCCACCTCCCGCCCTCCTCCCCTTCTACCACCCCTAGTTCGTTTCCCAGAGTTAGGAGTCTTTATGTTCTGTCTCCCTTTCTGATATTTCCCACACATTTCTTCTCCCTTCCCTTCTATTCCCTTTCACTATTATTTATATTTCCCAAATGAATGAGAACATATAATGTTTGTCCTTCTCCAATTGACTTATTTCACTCAGCATAATACCTTCAGTTCCATCCATGTTGAAGCAAATGGTGGGTATTCATCGTTTCTAATGGCTGAGTAATATTCCATTGTATACATAAACCACATCTTCTTTATCCATTCATCTTTCGATGGACACCGAGGCTCCTTCCACAGTTTGGCTATCGTGGCCATTCCTGCTAGAAACATCCGGGTGCAGGTGTCCCGGCGTTTCACTACTTGTCAACATAACATATATATGTGTAGTTGCCTAATATGTGAACCAAAAGCCTTTGATTGTGTAGATCTACAGTACTTAATATAAAACTACTACTGGGGTCTTCTCCCTCAAATGTCCAGAGACACTACAGTTACTAAAAATAAAACCTGGGGATTAAAGATCATACTTTAATGGTTTAATTGCCAATTATACAAAAATGACATGATGGCATTTTATGTTTGTTTGTTTGGTTGGTTGGTTGGTTGGTTGGTTGGTTTTATGTTTGAAATGGCTAAAGGGGATCATACTTCATTGAAAAGAAAGAGATTTTTCTGATTTTTTTTCTGATTTTCTCTCTTCAATACAACTGACTATATATGATTGATTTTATGGACCACATGAGACCTAGGGGACTGTTAAATTTATCAAGTGGAATGAAAATCACTTAGCCTGATCACAGGGAAGAAGAAAAATCATTTCTTTTTGATATGTAGAATGGGGCAGAATATCGCCGGATTTTAATGCTAAAGAATATTACTTAATTCAAAGGGTAAAGGATTCATACTGCAATCTGGTAAATGTGGTCATATTGACTACCTAAATATAATTTTATTCCCAGCATACACAAGAAAGTATACTGTAAAAGACTTGGACTCTTTTTTTTTCTAATTTATCATTACTCTCTGACCATTTCTGTATCCCAAATCTAATACATTCTTTCAATTGTTCATGAGAACAAATCCACTCTCTTCTACTTGCTCAAGTAATGTAATCTTCTTTCTCATACATCCTCTTTATTTTCTTTTCAAATGAATTCTTTCCATCAATATGAAACAACACTGTTTTTTCTCCTCTCTTAAAAAAGGGGAAAGAAAACAAAAACAAAAAAAGAAAGAATTTTTTCTTTCTTTAATTTTTTAAAAACAAAACACACATATCTAATCTTTTGTCTCAATACAAACTTTTATGTGAAATTTGCTGATTCTTTGGACCTGATATGAACTTTTAACATACAGCTTTTGAACCCAGACCTAATCTAATATTTAAGTTTTACCATCAGAAATAATGTCCCTTAATAAGATATACTAATGGAGATATGAAAAATTCTCACAGGGAATATGAAAGTTATTTTGTTATTTTCAAAACTTTGGGGGGTTCCTGCATATGTGTATGTTCTTGTTTCTTTGATATTGATAGGAAATTTAATGGGGATGGGGTTGAGTGGCTCTTTCCTTATGTCTCTTCTAAATGAATTAATAATCAGTAATAGGACTAAGAAAATCTAGTATGTTTATATTAAATTGTCCTATTAATATTTTTGTAGTTTTCTGAATTCAATTTCTAGATAAGTTTTAGTTATTTTCATAAGAATAGTATGTTTTACTGTGCTGAAATGTCCACATGTTCTTGCCATGGTTTCATAGATGGGAATAAAATCTGTTCTTTAAGATCAAGGGGAAAGGTATATATTTGAATATCTTTCTGACAGTTTTTAAAATTACTTATTTATCCTACAGTGTTTGTATTGCAGTGATAGAGAATAGATAAATCCAAAAATAATGCCTATGACAGATAAGAGACTAGCGAAGAAAATAGACTCTCCCCATATAGATTCAATCATTAGCATCTACAAGAACTAAACCAATAAGAGTTCAAAGAAAAAATTAACATGATATTTTATTTATAATCTTGGCACACACAACAAAACTGTGGCTTCATTATTGCTGCATATCTACTGAAATAACCACCCACATGGTTAGAAGTTGGAGATAAAATTTTGTTTTGCTGTCTAAGAAAACATAAAATAAGGGTAATTGCTTATTTTCAATGAATCTTTCATTTTCATGAGTCAGAAAAATGTTTATGAAATTGTATCTTTTAATAAATATATATGCTATGACCTGGATATATAGCACAAATTATTACAAGATTCTTCACTAAAATAAAATTTAGTTTACCACTAACTAAATTGACACCACACTGAGGTAATATCTTTTGAAAACAAACTTTTAAGGTTTTTTTCCCAATCATAGAGTTGAAATTGAATAATGATATGTGAAAAAGGCAGAGCACAAAAATGTGTGTTTATGTATGTGTACAGTGATATGAACCATATGAAGAAATATCGTAATTTTAAGTTTCAAACTATGCCAGACATACCAGTTTGGTGAAATTACATATGATTTTAATTTATTTTTGTTCTGTTAGTCATCATTTTTATAACTATATTTGCCATAAACCACAAACCAAAATTCATATTTGTATTCATTTTACTATCTATACTGTATAATCAAAGCTCACAAATCTAACATTGAAAACTTGGCACCATAGCAAATACCTAAAACACTAAAATTCATTTAGACTTGATACCTAATTTATACTTCATTTTCTGGGTAGTAATGTAGCTTATTTTAGCTTCTCTGGTGAATTATTATCATATCATAAAACATAGCAAAAAGTAAATAAAAAGTATCCTCTTCATAATTCCTGGGCTTTTTTTTTTTTCTTCCTGTCATTTTCTGTTGTTTGAAAACATTTTTCTTAACCTATTTTAAGTAGATTTTTCTTACATTGTGCAAAGAAAGAAAAGAAAAAGGAAACAGTGATATATGCATTGTAATAAATACAATTATTGCCTGTTTTATTTATTTGAGGAATTAGAAAAGGTGCCAGTTTGAGGAAGTTTTATTCGTGATCATTATTTAGTAATAAATAAGAAATAATTTTAATATTTAATAAAAAAGAAGACAACTGTTAGCACTCACAACTTTGTTGACCAAAAATGGCATAGTGAACAAAAAGCAAGATTTGGGTCAAATGTACTTGAGGCAAATTTTCACTCTGACACTTAGAATGTGATATTTGCTAATTTCCTACATTCTTTTTGATACTGTTATCTTAAATTATAAAACAGCTATAAAAACACCATATACGGGGATCCCTGGGTGGCTCAGCGGTTTCGCACGTGCCTTTGGCCCAGGGCGTGATCCTGGAGTCCTGGAATCGAGTCCCCCTTCGGGCTCCTTACATGCAGCCTGCTTCTCCCTCTGCCTGTGTCTCTGCCTCCCTCTCTCTCTCTCTCTTTCTCTCTCTATCTATCATAAATAAACAAAAATAAATCGTTAAAGAAAATTTAAAAAAAAAAAAACCACCATATACCTTTCCTAAGGCTGCTGTAAAACTACAAGCCTAGTGGCTTAAATCAACAGAAATTTATTCTCTCAAAGTTTTGGAGGCTAGATGCCTGAAACACCTGTAGGCAGGGCAATGCTCTTTCTCAAAGTTCTAGGGGATAATCTGTTCCATTCTTTCCCCTTAGATTCTAATGTTACTAGTAATCCTCAGAGTTCTTTGCCTTGTACACACATCTTTCCTATACCCATCCCTGTTATATGTGGTGTGTCTATTACTCCTTTCTTTCATAAAGACAAGAGTCATATTGGATTAAGGGTCTACCTTACATCATGTGACTTCATATTAACTTACATCTTAATTACATCTGCAAAACCTTATTTTCAAATAAGATCACATTCACAGGTGCCAGGTGTAGGAACTTAAACATAACTTTATTATTGGGGGTAGATGAAACCGTCATCCACAAAAATAACCTCAGTTTGTTTTTTTTTTAGTAAAATTAAATATACTATGAGGTACACCTGCAACTAGTCTAACATTGTATGTCAAATGTACTTCCGTACAAAAATTATGCAATATAAAGAAGACCTCATTTAAACTTAAAAAATGTAATATATGCAAACTCATTAGCAAAGACCTATACATTGTGGGCACTCAAGGTAAGTTGCATTTCTGTTCTTTTGCCTGGGTATATCATGTGAGTAATGATGACAATTGATTATAGTCAATACAATGTCCTTTAACTTTTTTTCACATTACTCTGCTTCTAAATTGTTTTAGGACAAATTATGAAAGACAAAATTGAAGAAATGGAATGCTAAGTGTTGTTTATTTTAGTGTATACTTCTTTATCTGATTCTATAGAGCTCTGTACTTCTTTTTTGTCTCACTGCTATTTTGCAACTATTCGAATTATAGAAAACTGTTGGTTATGCAAATGAAATGATTGTCTCTAGCGAAGCAAATGAATTTTGTCAGATAGAGATGAAAACCATCTCACCTGTAAAAAGGTATTTTCTATTAAATTCATTTCAACATTTTTGATTTCCTATATATATCTGCTTTTAGGATTCTCATTTGAAATGGTCTGAAACATCTTGCTGGTTCCCCCATGAAATAATAAATTAAATAAAGTCTTTGTGTTCATTTTAGATTTGCATGACAGTCATGATTTTACTTTAAAGAAAACACTATAATATTCCATGTAGTTTTTGACAAAACTTTGATGAATAAAGAAATGAAAAGATTTAGTCCTTTAAAATGTCACTCTCTCTCAACATGATATGCAGCACCTGTGTGGAAAAGAACTAAACCCAAAAGCTTCATAATTTTTGAATTAAAAGGCAATTCACAGGAAGAAGCCAACAAGTAATTTTGGTGGGCAAAAAAGTGTAAGATAATTAAGTATTTCTTCAAGTAACAAGAATAAAGTCTACTTTACAGTGAGACTTAATGCCTTGTAATTTAACAACTAAATTGCTGATCTGGTCCATATTACTTTACAAAGTGAAGCTTCAGAGCAAAGAGGAGCTCCTGCTTTAGTTAAGGCCCAGTTAAAAGGCTTTAGTAGTATAAAAATAAATGGGGGCAGTCTTTATCCATTATCATACTTACCCCATCAAGCCAATTATAGTGTGCTCAGGTGCAGATTGACTATTTTTCCTTTGAAATATAAGAAAATGATTGTTCTTGCTGAACACAGGATGAGAGTGTGAACTAAACACCAATCTTTGTGTTCTGGCTGTGAATGACAGCTCCATGGTGTTTGAATGGGAACCAAGAACTAGTTAGAAAAAGAGCAAGGCAAGAAGGAATGTGGTGGCAGAGTAGGAGGCTTGTTTCATCCCACAAACACTACCAGATCACTGTTAAATCATCCTAAATACCTCCAGAAAGTGATCTGAAGACGGACAGAACAAACTCCACAACTAAAGAGAGAGGAGGCCACATTGAAGAAGGTAGAAGTGCAGAGATGTGGTTAGGGAGAGAGAAATGGATTATGTATCCCGTAGAGGGAGGGGAGCCATGGTCATGGAACAGGGCAAGAGAAAGAGGAGTCCACAGGGGAATTCAAAAGGAGAATGATTGGTGGTGCCTGGATGGCACAATTGGTTAAACAACTGACTCTTGGTTTTGGCTCAGGTCATGACCTCGGGGTTGTGAAATCAAGCCCCACATGGGGTCCTTTCTCAGTGGGGAGCCTGTTTGAGATTCTCTCTCCCTCTGCCCCTCCTCCTGCTCTATTTCTGTACAATAAGTAAGTAAATCTTTTTTAAAAAAATAAGAAGAACATTTCTCCAAAGCCATTGACAATGACGGCTTAATTTTGTAAGTTTTTGTAAACAGCAGAGTGTAAAGCTTCGAGGTTTAAAGGTCAGCAGTCTTGGCTGTGATAGAGACAGGAGTGCACTGTACTGCTCCTGGAGAGAAGGCAGGTAAACAACTTAGGAGTAGACAGTGAGGAAACAGTGATCTGAGCATGTCTGGGGCACACAGTGGGGAGATTATTTGCTCCTCTCAGAATATTTCCCTAAGAGACAGTGTTATATAGATGTCCCTCTAGTAACAAAGGATCTGGCTGGTGCTCATTTTCCTTTCCCAGAAAATACACACACACACACACACACACACACACACAGTAACAACAACAACAACAACAACAACAAAACAGCCACCAGTGGGAAGCAACACAGTGTCCACACTGGTTGACTAACATGGATACACTAAGCCCCACTCCCCTGCATTTTGGTGTGACTAGTCCTCTCAGTCAAGCTTGTCTTAGTCCTAGTGTAGAAGCACTCTTCTCCAGAATGCCAAAATACACCCTACCTACACAACTCTAGATTAGAGAGTTCTACAAGGCCTCAGGTCTGGTGCAGTCGGCATCAGGTCTCATTTCACAAGGAGACCAGACACACTTAGTTAAAACAACAACAACAACAACAACAAAAACACATTCTTGTCAAGGACAAAACACTGCCCACCACAAGCAAGGTGAACCTCTGCAGATGACTGGCCTAAAGGATACAGAAAACAGAACAAAACAGCTGAGCATATGCAGCACATATCAGAGACACTCCCTGCAGTGCCAGGCCCTGGAAACTACATGACTTCTCCTTCATAAAGCTGTTAGCTTCAGGAACAGGAGACATAACTGGTTTTTCTAACACAAGGAGGAAGGTAGGGGCTTAGACAAAATGCCAGGACAGATGAATTCATCCCAGATGAAAGAACAAGAAAAGTTAATGGCCAGGGATCTAATTGACAGATATAAGTAACATGAAGGATTTAAAACAACAATCATTAGGACATTCACTAGGCTTGAAAAAAGAATAAAAGACTTGAGTGAAATCTTTACTACAGGGATCAAAGAGTTAAAAAAGAATCAATCACAAATGAAGACTGGTATGAAAGAGATTGGAAACAGGCTTGATGTAATGAATAGCAGGCTGGAAGAAGTAAAGGAATGATTTAATGACCTTTGAAGACAAAATAATGGAAAATAATGCAGCAGAAAAAAAGAGAGAAAGAAGACTTAGGGAACTCAGTGATACCATCAAATGAAATAACATTCATATTATAGGAGCCCCAGAAGAAGAACAAAGAGAAAAGCAGCAGGAAATGTATTTAAGGAAATAATAGTAGAAAACTTCCCTAATCTGGTATAGGAAACAGACATCCAGATCCAGGAGGCAAAGGAACTCCTACCAAATTCAAGAGAAGCAGGCCAAAACCAAGATATAACTAAATTTGCAGAATATAGTGATAAGAAAAACAATCTTAAAAGTAGCAAGACAAAATAAATGCTTATTTATAAAGGCTATTTGGAAATTTCTCAACAGAAACTTGGAAATCTGGAACAGAATGGCATGGTATATTCAAAGTACTGAATGGAAAAAATCTACAGCCAAAAATACTCTACATGGCTATCATTCAGAATACAAGGAGAGATAAAGAGATTCCCAGACCAAAAAAAAAAAAAAAAAAAAAAAGAAATCCTAAAGAAATTTATGACCGCTAAATCAGCCCTGCAAGAAATATTAAAGAGGACACATTGAGTGCAAAGAACAACCAAAAGTCATAAAGACAAGAATGGATCAGAGAAAATCTCCAAAAACAATGACAAAAACAAGTAATAAAATAACATTAAATACATATTTATCAATAATTGCTTTGACTATAAATGGAGTAAATGCTTTAATTAAAAGATATATGGCATCAGAATGGATTAAAAAACCCAAGACCCATCCATATGCGGCCTAAGAGAGACTTATTTTACTTTATTATTAGATATATATATATTTTTTTAAAGAGAGAGAGAGCACAATTGGGGGGCAGAGGAAGAGATAATCTGAAGCAGATTCCCCACTCAGTGCTCAGCCTGACATGGGACTCCATCTCATGACCCTGAGATCATGACCTGAGCTGCAATCAGGAGTCACATAATACACTGACCCATCCAGAAGCCCCTACTCATTTTGTACCTAAAGACACCTACAGATTGAAAGTGTGAAGATGATGAAATATTTACCACACAAATGGATATCAAAAGAAAATCCTAGTAGAAATATCTGTATGGAAAAACTGGCCTTTGAAACAAATATATAACAAGAGATAAAGAAGGACGTTGTATAATCATAAAGAAGACAATCTAATAGGAAGATTTAACAATTGAAAATATTTATGCAACCAAGATACAAGTACCCAAATACATAAAAAATTAATAACACACATAAAGGAACTAATCAATAGTAATACAGTACTCATAGGGAAATTAACACACCCCTTACATCAATGGAAGATCTTCTAAACTGAACATCAACAAGGAAACAATGGCTTTGAATGTCACATTGGACTAGATGGAGCTAACATATATATAAATATATTCAGAACACCTCATCCTAAAGCAGCAGGATATACATTCTTTTCAAGTGTATGTGGGACATCTTTTGTTCACATATTAGGCCACAAATCAGGCCTCAGCAAGTACAAAAGATTGAGATCATACTATACATCTATTCTTACCAGAATGCTATGAAACTAGAAGCCAACGATAAGAAAAAATCTGGAAAGGCCACAAATACATGAAGGTTAAGTTATATATGCTACTAAACAATGAGTGGGTAAAACAGAAAATCAAAGAAAAAAATAAAACGTACATGGACACAAATGGAAATGAAACCACCATAGGACTACACAACCTTACTGTACACTCAGGAGAGCTAGGAAAAGAACAACAAAGGAGACTTAAAGTCAGCTGAAGCAAATAATAATAATAATAATAATAATAATAATAATAATAATAATAAATATTAGAGCAGAAAAAAGTGATTTGTAAACTAAAAAAATCAGTAAAACAGATTAATGAAACAAGGAACTAGTTCTTTGACAAAATCAATAAAAAATGATAAACCTATAGCCAGACTGATCAAAAATAAAAGAGAAAGGATTCAAATGAGAGAGGAGAGATCATAACCAACACCACAGAAACATAAACAATCATAAGAGAATATGATGGAAAACTGTATACTGACAAGTTGGACAACCTAGAAGAAATGGACAAATTTCTGGAAACATAGAAATTACAAAAACTAAAACAGGAAGAAATAGAAAACTTGAATATACTAATAATCAGTAAAGCAATTGAATCAATAATCAGAGAACTACCAAAGAATGAAAATGCAGGGCCATTGCTTCACAGGCAAATTCTACCAAACATTTAAAGAAGAGTTAATAGCTACTCTCAAAGTATCTCAAAAAATAGAAGAAGAAGGAAAACTACCAAATTCATTCTATGAGGTCAGCATTAACCATGATACCAAAACTAGATAAAGACTCCACTAAAAAGAAAAGTAAGGTTGGAGGCATCACAATTGAAGACTTTAAGTTTTGTTATGAAAGCAGAGCTGTTCAAACCAGTATGGTAGTGGCACAAAAATAGACACATAAATCAATGGAACAGAATGGAAAACCCAGACATAAACCAGCAATTATATGGCCAATTAATCTTTGACAAAGCAAGAAAGAATATTCAATGGGAAAAAGACAGTTACTCCAACAAATTGTATTGAGAAAACTGGACAGCAGCATTCAAAAGAATGAAACAGGACCACCTTCTTACACCAAACACAAAAATAAATTCAAAATGGATGAAAGATCTAAATGTGAGACCTGAAACCATAAACATTGTAGAAGATAAAACAGGAAGTAACCTCTTTGATATTAGCCATAGCAGCTTCTTTCTAGATATGTCTCCTGAAGCAAAGGAAACAGAAGGAAAAAATATACTATTGGAACTTTTTCAAAATAAAACATTGTTGCATGGAAGGAAACAATCAACAAAACTGAAAGGCAAACTTTGAGATCAAAGAAGATATTTGCAAATGACATACCTGATTAATGGTTTGTATCCAAAATATATAAAGATCATATAAAACACAACACCCCAAAAATGAATAAACCAATTGAAATATGGGCAGAAGACATGAATAAACATTTTTCCAAAGAAGACATCCAGATAGCCAACAGACACATGAAAAGGTACTCAACATCACTTATCATCAAGGAAATACAAATCAAAACTACAATGAGATATCACCTCATACCTGTCAGAATGACTGAAAAACAAAAACAAAAACAAGAAACAACACGTGTTGGCAAGGATGTGGAGAAAGGGGAACTGTTTCACTGTTGGTAGGAACGCATACTGGTGCAGCCACTGTGGAAAACAGGATAGAGCTTCCTCAAAAAGTCATAAATAGAACCAACCTCTGATCCAGCGATTGCAGTACTAGATATTCACACAAAGAATACAAAAATACGAATTTAAAAGGAAACACATATTCCAATGTTTATAGCAGCATTATCTACAAAAGCCAAATTATAGAAATAGCCTAAGAGTCCACCAACTGATGAATGGGTAAAGAAGATGTGGTAAAGGGGCTGATTAATTTAAAAAGATACATATATCCCAATGTTTATAGCAGCATTATCTACAATAGCCAAATTATAGAAAGAGCCTAAAAGTCCACCAACTAATGAATGGGTAAAGAAGATGTGGGGGAGGGGCAAGATGGCAGAAGAGTAGGGGTTATTAACTCAATGGTCCCACAAACTTATCCCGATAACTTTCAAAACATCCAGAACACCTACAAATTCGACCTGAGATTTAAAGAGAGAACTGCAGAACACTACAGATAGAAAAGTTTTTGCTTCTAACAAGGTAGGAAGGTGATAATAAATAAATAAATAAATAAATAAATAAATAAATAAATAGGGGAAGAACACTGTGCGTATCAGGGCCAAAGTGGAGTGGTGAAAGCCTCCGGACAGAAAAGCCCAGCCCTGGAGAAGTGGGAACTTTAAAAATCCACGCTGGAGTTTTCCCAGATGGAAAAGGGCATTGCAGGGAAATTAGGCACAACTGCAAGAGGGGCAGGGAAGCCTCAAGATTCCTGGAGTCACTATAAGAGGAAGGCAGCTTGGGGGAAGAAAGCTCACCTCAAACTGTGGTCTGATATAGGGAAAAGGCTGGAGCACCCCAGCCCTCAGGACATTTTCAACAAGCCAGTTGGTTAGGTGGGCTGGCTCCAAATGGAGCCCTTTTCCTTCAGGAGAGACAGTCCCAGGGAGCATGGATCTTGCAGCATAGGGCCCCGGATCTCAGGGCACCCAAGTGGAGAAAGCCGGTATCCTCCATTCCCCCTGGGACAGGCAGAAGCAGGGAGAGCACAGGACAGAGGACTCTTCTGCAGCTGAGCACCCCCAAGCTGTGCAGATCAGGGCACCCACACCTGCCCCCAGGAGCATCTAGTTCAGTGTGGACTGGAAGACTGTGGTTAATTACTCATGGAGAACTGACTCCAGAGCTGGAAATCTGACCCCTGCCTTTGTTGTTTTTCCTCTTTGTTTCACTTGTGCCTGGGAGAGGTGGGGCCACCAGGGAACAAAGGCCTCACAAGGTAAAGAGCTCCCACTGAACCCAGCACCTCTCAGGGGGCAGGGCATCTCCACCAAGGCTCATACACCTGATAATCAGCACAGCAGGCCCCTTTCCCAGAAGAACTGCTGGAAGAACTGGGTAAGAGCAAGTTCTTAACCAAACAACACTGGAAAGTTCCAGGACCAAGAGAAAATTGAGAGAAAATAGTACATAGAACTAGAGGGTCCCTTTTTTTTCTTTTATTTTTTTTTCATTTTTCCATTACAACTCATTTTTATAACAGACTAAAATGTCCAATATTTTTTCTCTTTTCCCATCTTGACTACAGTATTTTACCCACTCTTCATTTTTAAGTTTTTTTCCTTTTTGACTTTCATATTTCTACAATTACATGTTTTAGATATATTTTTTCATTTCTGGATACCCTTTAATATGTTCCATTTAATTTTGAGAGATATACAAGATATGTTTTGTTTTGTTTTGTGATTTTGTTTTCTCTGCCTCATTTTGTTCTACAATGGCAGAAGTTAATAATTTCTAAAACATGACCAGCATGCACCCCGAAACAAGTGGAA